>NC_083434.1:33838010-34141010 GCF_020745735.1 Hemiscyllium ocellatum | reverse complement strand
GGGGGGTGAGTGTTTGGGGTCGGGGGGGAAGTTTGGGATGGGGGGGTGAGTGTTTGTTTGGGTCGGGGGGGTGAGTGTTTGGGGTCGGGGGGGGTGAGTGTTTGGGGTCGGGGGGGTGAGTGTTTGGGGTCGGGGGGGTGAGTGTTTGGGGTCGGGGGGGGACGTTTGGGGTCGGGGGGGTGAGTGTTTGGGTCGGGGGGTGAGTGTTTGGGTCAGGGGGGAAGTGTGGGTCGGGGGTGGAAGTGTGGGATGGGGGGTGAGTTTGGGGTCGGGGGGGGAAGTGTGGGATGGGGGGTGAGTGTTTGGGTCGGGGGGGGTGAGTGTTTGGGATGGGGGTGAGTGTTTGGGATGGGGGTGAGTGTTTGGGATGGGGGTGAGTGTTTGGGATGGGGGTGAGTGTTTGGGTCGGGGGTGGAAGTGTGGGATGGGGGGTGAGTTTGGGGTCGGGGGGGGAAGTGTGGGATGGGGGGTGAGTGTTTGGGGTCGGGGGGGGAAGTGTGGGATGGGGGGTGAGTGTTTGGGGTCGGGGGGGTGAGTGTTTGGGGTCGGGGGGGTGAGTGTTTGGGGTCGGGGGGGGGTGAGTGTTTGGGGTCGGGGGGTGAAGTTTGGGATGGGGGGTGAAGTTTGGGATGGGGGGTGAGGTTTGGGATGGGGGGGTGAGTGTTTGGGTCGGGGGGGAAGTTTGGGATGGGGGGGTGAGTGTTTGGGTCGGGGGGGAAGTGTGGGATGGGGGGTGAGTGTTTGTTTGGGTCGGGGGGGTGTTTGTTTGGGTCGGGGGGGTGTTTGTTTGGGTCGGGGGGGTGTTTGTTTGGGTCGGGGGGGTGTTTGTTTGGGGTCGGGGGGGAAGTGTGGGATGGGGGGTGAGTGTTTGTTTGGGTCGGGGGGTGAGTGTTTGGGTCGGGGGGTGAGTGTTTGGGTCAGGGGGGAAGTGTGGGTCGGGGGTGAGTGTTTGGGATGGGGGTGAGTGTTTGGGTCGGGGGTGGAAGTGTGGGATGGGGGGTGAGTTTGGGGTCGGGGGGGGAAGTGTGGGATGGGGGGTGAGTGTTTGGGTCGGGGGGGGTGAGTGTTTGGGATGGGGGTGAGTGTTTGGGATGGGGGTGAGTGTTTGGGATGGGGGTGAGTGTTTGGGATGGGGGTGAGTGTTTGGGTCGGGGGTGGAAGTGTGGGATGGGGGGTGAGTTTGGGGTCGGGGGGGGAAGTGTGGGATGGGGGGTGAGTTTGGGGTCGGGGGGGGAAGTGTTTGGGTCGGGGGGGGAAGTGTTTGGGTCGGGGGGGGGGGGAAGTGTTTGGGTCGGGGGGGGAAGTGGTTGGGTCGGGGGGGCGAGTGTTTGGGTCGGGGGGGCGAGTGTTTGGGTCGGGGGGGCGAGTGTTTGGGTCGGGGGGGCGAGTGTTTGGGTCGGGGGGGCGAGTGTTTGGGTCGGGGGGGCGAGTGTTTGGGTCGGGGGGGCGAGTGTTTGGGTCGGGGGGGCGAGTGTTTGGGTCGGGGGGGCGAGTGTTTGGGTCGGGGGGGGGGTAGTGTTTGGGTCGGGGGGGTGAGTGTTTGGGTCGGGGGGTGAGTGTTTGGGTCGGGGGGGGTGAGTTTGGGGTCGGGGGGAAGTGTGGGATGGGGGGGTGAGTGTTTGTTTGGGTCGGGGGGGGGAAGTGTGGGTCGGGGGGGGAAGTGTGGGTCGGGGGGTGAGTTTGGGTTTGGGGGGGGTCAGTGTTTGGGTCGGGGGGGAAGTGTGGGATGTGGGGGTGAGTGTTTGGGTCGGGGGGGAAGTGTTTGGGATGGGGGGGTGAGTGTTTGGGATGGGGGGGTGAGTGTTTGGGTCGGGGGGGGAAGTGTGGGTCTGGGATGGGGGTGAGTTTGGGGTCGTGGGGGAAGTGTGGGATGGGGGGGTGAGTGTTTGTTTGGGTCGGGGGGGAGAGTGTTTGGGTCGGGGGGGAGAGTGTTTGGGTCGGGGGGGGGGGGAGAGTGTTTGGGTCGGGGGGGAGAGTGTTTGGGTCGGGGGGGAGAGTGTTTGGGTCGGGGGGGAGAGTGTTTGGGTCGGGGGGGAGAGTGTTTGGGTCGGGGGGGAGAGTGTTTGGGTCGGGGGGGAGGTGTTTGGGATGGGGGGGTGAGTGTTTGGGTCGGGGAGAGAAGTGTGGGATGGGGGGGTGAGTTTGGGTCGGGGGGTGTGTGGGATGGGGGGTGAGTTTGGGTCGGGGGGGAAGTGTGGGATGGGGGGGTGAGTTTGGGTCGGGGGGTGTGTGTGGGATCGGGGGGGTGCGATTGGGTCGGGGGGTGTGTGGGATCGGGGGGGTGCGATTGGGTCGGGGGGGTGTGTGGGATGGGGGGTGAGTTTGGGTCGGGGGGTGTGTGTGGGATCGGGGGGGTGCGATTGGGTCGGGGGGGTGCGAGGGATGGTGGGTGAGTTTGGGTCGGGGGGGTGTGTGTGGGATGGGGGGTGTGTGTGGGATGGGGGGTGAGTTTGGGTCGGGTGTGTGTGTGTGTGGGATGAGGGGTGAGTTTGGGATCGGGGGGGTGAGATTGGGTCGGGGCGGTGCGATTGGGTCGGGGGGTGTGTGGGATGGGGGGTGTGTGGGATCGGGGGGGTGAGTTTGGGTCTGGGGGGTGTGTGGGATGGGGGGTGAGTTTGGGTCTGGGGGGTGTGTGGGGAGGGGGTGAGTTTGGGGCTGGGGGGTGAGTTTGGGGCTGGGGGGTGAGTTTGGGGCTGGGGGGTGAGTTTGGGGCTGGGGGGTGAGTTTGGGTCGAGGGGGTGAGTTTGGGTCTGGGGGGTGTGTGGGTCGAGGGGGTGAGTTTGGGTCGAGGGGGTGAGTTTGGGTCTGGGGGGTGTGTGGGATGGGGTGTGTGTGTGGGATGGGGGGTGAGTTTGGGTCGAGGGGGTGAGTTTGGGTCTGGGGGGTGTGTGGGATGGGGGGTGAGTTTGGGTCGGAGGGGTGTGTGGGATGGGGGGTGAGTTTGGGTCGGAGGGGTGTGTGGGATGGGGGGTGAGTTTGGGTCGGAGGGGTGTGTGGGATGGGGGGTGAGTTTGGGTCTGGGGGGTGTGTGGGATGGGGTGTGTGTGTGTGGGATGGGGGGTGAGTTTGGGTCGAGGGGGTGAGTTTGGGTTGGGGGGTGTGCGGGATGGGGGGTGAGTTTGGGTCGGAGGGGTGTGCGGGATGGGGGGTGAGTTTGGGTCGGAGGGGTGTGCGGGATGGGGGGTGAGTTTGGGTCGGAGGGGTGTGCGGGATGGGGGGTGAGTTTGGGTCGGAGGGGTGTGCGGGATGGGGGGTGAGTTTGGGTCGGAGGGGTGTGCGGGATGGGGGTGAGTTTGGGTCGGAGGGGTGTGCGGGATGGGGGGTGAGTTTGGGTCGGAGGGGTGTGCGGGATGGGGGGTGAGTTTGGGTCGGAGGGGGTGTGCGGGATGGGGGGTGAGTTTGGGTCGGAGGGGTGTGCGGGATGGGGGGTGAGTTTGGGTCGGGGGGGTGTGCGGGATGGGGGGTGAGTTTGGGTCGGAGGGGTGTGCGGGATGGGGGGTGAGTTTGGGTCGGAGGGGTGTGCGGGATGGGGGGGTGAGTTTGGGTCGGAGGGGTGTGCGGGATGGGGGGTGAGTTTGGGTCGGAGGGGTGTGCGGGATGGGGGGTGAGTTTGGGTCGGAGGGGTGTGCGGGATGGGGGGTGAGTTTGGGTCGGAGGGGTGTGCGGGATGGGGGGTGAGTTTGGGTCGGAGGGGTGTGCGGGATGGGGGGTGAGTTTGGGTCGGAGGGGTGTGCGGGATGGGGGGTGAGTTTGGGTCGGAGGGGTGTGCGGGATGGGGGGTGAGTTTGGGTCGGAGGGGTGTGCGGGATGGGGGGTGAGTTTGGGTCGGAGGGGTGTGCGGGATGGGGGGTGAGTTTGGGTCGGAGGGGTGTGCGGGATGGGGGGTGAGTTTGGGTCGGAGGGGTGTGCGGGATGGGGGGTGAGTTTGGGTCGGAGGGGTGTGTGGGATGGGGGGTGAGTTTGGGTCGGAGGGGTGTGTGGGATGGGGGGTGAGTTTGGGTCGGAGGGGTGTGTGGGATGGGGGGTGAGTTTGGGTCGGAGGGGTGTGTGGGATGGGGGGGGTGAGTTTGGGTCGGAGGGGTGTGTGGGGGGGGGTGAGTTTGGGTCGGAGGGGTGTGTGGGATGGGGGGTGAGTTTGGGTCGGAGGGGTGTGTGGGATGGGGGGTGAGTTTGGGTCGGAGGGGTGTGTGGGATGGGGGGTGAGTTTGGGTCGGAGGGGTGTGTGGGATGGGGGGTGAGTTTGGGTCGGAGGGGTGTGTGGGATGGGGGGTGAGTTTGGGTCGGAGGGGTGTGTGGGATGGGGGGTGAGTTTGGGTCGGAGGGGTGTGTGGGATGGGGGGTGAGTTTGGGTCGGAGGGGTGTGTGGGATGGGGGGTGAGTTTGGGTCGGAGGGGTGTGTGGGATGGGGGGTGAGTTTGGGTCGGAGGGGTGTGTGGGATGGGGGGTGAGTTTGGGTCGGAGGGGTGTGTGGGATGGGGGGTGAGTTTGGGTCGGAGGGGTGTGTGGGATGGGGGGTGAGTTTGGGTCGGAGGGGTGTGCGGGATGGGGGGTGAGTTTGGGTCGGAGGGGTGTGCGGGATGGGGGGTGAGTTTGGGTCGGAGGGGTGTGTGGGATGGGGGGTGAGTTTGGGTCGGGGGGGTGAGTGTGTGGGATGGGGGGTGAGTTTGGGTCGGAGGGGTGTGTGGGATGGGGGGTGAGTTTGGGTCGGAGGGGTGTGTGGGATGGGGGGTGAGTTTGGGTCGGAGGGGTGTGTGGGATGGGGGGTGAGTTTGGGTCGGAGGGGTGTGTGGGATGGGGGGTGAGTTTGGGTCGGAGGGGGTGTGCGGGATGGGGGGTGAGTTTGGGTCGGAGGGGGTGTGCGGGATGGGGGGTGAGTTTGGGTCGGAGGGGTGTGTGGGATGGGGGGTGAGTTTGGGTCGGAGGGGTGTGTGGGATGGGGGGTGAGTTTGGGTCGGAGGGGTGTGTGGGATGGGGGGTGAGTTTGGGTCGGAGGGGTGTGTGGGATGGGGGGTGAGTTTGGGTCGGAGGGGTGTGCGGGATGGGGGGTGAGTTTGGGTCGGAGGGGTGTGCGGGATGGGGGGTGAGTTTGGGTCGGAGGGGTGTGCGGGATGGGGGGTGAGTTTGGGTCGGAGGGGTGTGCGGGATGGGGGGTGAGTTTGGGTCGGAGGGGTGTGCGGGATGGGGGGTGAGTTTGGGTCGGAGGGGTGTGCGGGATGGGGGGTGAGTTTGGGTCGGAGGGGTGTGTGGGATGGGGGGTGAGTTTGGGTCGGAGGGGTGTGCGGGATGGGGGGTGAGTTTGGGTCGGAGGGGTGTGTGGGATGGGGGGTGAGTTTGGGTCGGAGGGGTGTGCGGGATGGGGGGTGAGTTTGGGTCGGAGGGGGTGTGCGGGATGGGGGGTGAGTTTGGGTCGGGGGGGTGTGCGGGATGGGGGGTGAGTTTGGGTCGGAGGGGTGTGTGGGATGGGGGGTGAGTTTGGGTCGGAGGGGTGTGTGGGATGGGGGGTGAGTTTGGGTCGGAGGGGTGTGCGGGGGGGGGTGAGTTTGGGTCGGAGGGGTGTGCGGGATGGGGGGTGAGTTTGGGTCGGAGGGGTGTGCGGGATGGGGGGGTGAGTTTGGGTCGGAGGGGTGTGCGGGATGGGGGGTGAGTTTGGGTCGGAGGGGTGTGCGGGATGGGGGGTGAGTTTGGGTCGGAGGGGTGTGCGGGATGGGGGGTGAGTTTGGGTCGGAGGGGTGTGCGGGATGGGGGTGAGTTTGGGTCGGAGGGGTGTGCGGGATGGGGGGTGAGTTTGGGTCGGAGGGGTGTGCGGGATGGGGGGTGAGTTTGGGTCGGAGGGGTGTGCGGGATGGGGGGGTGAGTTTGGGTCGGAGGGGTGTGCGGGATGGGGGGTGAGTTTGGGTCGGAGGGGTGTGGGATGGGGGGTGAGTTTGGGTCGGAGGGGTGTGCGGGATGGGGGGTGAGTTTGGGTCGGAGGGGTGTGCGGGATGGGGGGTGAGTTTGGGTCGGAGGGGTGTGCGGGATGGGGGGTGAGTGAGTTTGGGTCGGAGGGGTGTGCGGGATGGGGGGTGAGTTTGGGTCGGAGGGGTGTGCGGGATGGGGGGTGTGTTTGGGTCGGAGGGGTGTGCGGGATGGGGGTGAGTTTGGGTCGGAGGGGTGTGCGGGATGGGGGGTGAGTTTGGGTCGGAGGGGTGTGCGGGATGGGGGGTGAGTTTGGGTCGGAGGGGTGTGCGGGATGGGGGGTGAGTTTGGGTCGGAGGGGTGTGCGGGATGGGGGGTGAGTTTGGGTCGGAGGGGTGTGCGGGATGGGGGGTGAGTTTGGGTCGGAGGGGTGTGCGGGATGGGGGGTGAGTTTGGGTCGGAGGGGTGTGCGGGATGGGGGGTGAGTTTGGGTCGGAGGGGTGTGCGGGATGGGGGGTGAGTTTGGGTCGGAGGGGTGTGCGGGATGGGGGGTGAGTTTGGGTCGGAGGGGTGTGCGGGATGGGGGGTGAGTTTGGGTCGGAGGGGTGTGCGGGATGGGGGGTGAGTTTGGGTCGGAGGGGTGTGCGGGATGGGGGGTGAGTTTGGGTCGGAGGGGTGTGCGGGATGGGGGGTGAGTTTGGGTCGGAGGGGTGTGCGGGATGGGGGGGTGAGTTTGGGTCGGAGGGGTGTGCGGGGATGGGGGGTGAGTTTGGGTCGGGAGGGGTGTGCGGGATGGGGGGTGAGTTTGGGTCGGAGGGGTGTGCGGGATGGGGGGTGAGTTTGGGTCGGAGGGGTGTGCGGGATGGGGGGTGAGTTTGGGTCGGAGGGGTGTGCGGGATGGGGGGTGAGTTTGGGTCGGAGGGGGTGTGCGGGATGGGGGGTGAGTTTGGGTCGGAGGGGGTGTGCGGGATGGGGGGTGAGTTTGGGTCGGAGGGGTGTGCGGGATGGGGGGTGAGTTTGGGTCGGAGGGGTGTGCGGGATGGGGGGTGAGTTTGGGTCGGAGGGGTGTGCGGGATGGGGGGTGAGTTTGGGTCGGAGGGGTGTGCGGGATGGGGGGTGAGTTTGGGTCGGAGGGGTGTGCGGGATGGGGGGTGAGTTTGGGTCGGAGGGGTGTGCGGGATGGGGGGTGAGTTTGGGTCGGAGGGGTGTGCGGGATGGGGGGTGAGTTTGGGTCGGAGGGGTGTGCGGGATGGGGGGTGAGTTTGGGTCGGAGGGGTGTGCGGGATGGGGGGTGAGTTTGGGTCGGAGGGGTGTGCGGGATGGGGGGTGAGTTTGGGTCGGAGGGGTGTGCGGGATGGGGGGTGAGTTTGGGTCGGAGGGGTGTGCGGGATGGGGGGTGAGTTTGGGTCGGAGGGGTGTGCGGGATGGGGGGTGAGTTTGGGTCGGAGGGGTGTGCGGGATGGGGGGTGAGTTTGGGTCGGAGGGGTGTGCGGGATGGGGGTGAGTTTGGGTCGGAGGGGTGTGCGGGATGGGGGGTGAGTTTGGGTCGGAGGGGTGTGCGGGATGGGGGGTGAGTTTGGGTCGGAGGGGTGTGCGGGATGGGGGGTGAGTTTGGGTCGGAGGGGTGTGCGGGATGGGGGGTGAGTTTGGGTCGGAGGGGTGTGCGGGATGGGGGGTGAGTTTGGGTCGGAGGGGTGTGCGGGATGGGGGGTGAGTTTGGGTCGGAGGGGTGTGCGGGGGGGGGGATGGGGGTGGGTGAGTTTGGGTCGGAGGGGTGTGCGGGATGGGGGGTGAGTTTGGGTCGGAGGGGTGTGCGGGATGGGGGGTGAGTTTGGGTCGGAGGGGTGTGCGGGATGGGGGGTGAGTTTGGGTCGGAGGGGTGTGCGGGAGGGGGGGTGAGTTTGGGTCGGAGGGGTGTGCGGGATGGGGGGTGAGTTTGGGTCGGAGGGGTGTGCGGGATGGGGGGTGAGTTTGGGTCGGAGGGGTGTGCGGGATGGGGGGTGAGTTTGGGTCGGAGGGGTGTGTGCGGGATGGGGGTGAGTTTGGGTCGGAGGGGTGTGCGGGATGGGGGGTGAGTTTGGGTCGGGGGGGTGTGCGGGATGGGGGGTGAGTTTGGGTCGGGGGGGTGTGCGGGAAGGGGGGTGAGTTTGGGTCGGGGGGGTGTGCGGGAAGGGGGGAGGGTTTGGGTCGGGGGGGTGTGCGGGAAGGGGGGAGGGTTTGGGTCGGGGGGGTGTGCGGGAAGGGGGGAGGGTTTGGGTCGGGGGGGTGTGCGGGAAGGGGGGAGGGTTTGGGTCGGGGGGGGTGAGCCGGATGGGGGGTGAGTTTGGGTCGGGGGGGTGAGTTTGGGTCGGGGAGTGTGTGGGGTCGGGGGGGTTGTGTTTGGGTCGGGGGGGTTGTGTTTGGGTCGGGGGGGTTGTGTTTGGGTCGGGGGGGTTGTGTTGGGTCGGGGGGGTTGTGTTTGGGTCGGGGGGGTGAGTTTGGGTCGGGGAGTGTGTGGGGTCGGGGGGGTGAGTTTGGGTCGGGGGGGTGAGTTTGGGTCAGGGGTGAGTTTGGGTCGGGGGGGTTGTGTTTGGGTCGGGGGGGGTGTGTTTGGGTCGGGGGGGTTGTGTTTGGGTGGGGGGGTGTGAGTTTGGGTCGGGGAGTGTGTGGGGTCGGGGGGGTGAGTTTGGGTCGGGGAGTGTGTGGGGTCGGGGGGTGAGTTTGGGTCAGGGGTGAGTTTGGGTCGGGGGGGTTGTGTTTGGGTCGGGGGGGTTGTGTTTGGGTCGGGGGGGTTGTGTTTGGGTCGGGGGGGTGAGTTTGGGTCGGGGAGTGTGTGTGGGGTCGGGGGGGGTGAGTTTGGGTCGGGGGGGTGAGTTTGGGTCAGGGGTGAGTTTGGGTCGGGGGGGTTGTGTTTGGGTCGGGGGGGTTGTGTTTGGGTCGGGGGGGTTGTGTTTGGGTCGGGGGGGTGAGTTTGGGTCGGGGAGTGTGTGGGGTCGGGGGGGTGAGTTTGGGTCGGGGGGGGTGAGTTTGTGTCAGGGAGTGTGTGGGGTCGGGGGGGTGAGTTTGGGTCAGGGGGGTGTGTGGGATGGGGGTTGTGTTTGGGTCGGGGGGATTGTGTTTGGGTCGGGGGGGTTGTGTTTGGGTCGGGGGGGTGAGTTTGTGTCTGGTGGGTATGTGGTATGAGGGGTGAGTTTGGGTCTGGGGGGGTGTGTGGGATGGGGGGTGAGTTTGGGTCAGAGGGGGTGAGTTTGTGTCGGGGGTGTGTGTGTGGGATGAGGGGGGGGTTTGTGTCGGGGGGGGTGAGTTTGTGTCGGGGGGGGTGAGTTTGTGTCGGGGGGTTGTGTTTGGGTCAGGGGGGTGAGTTTGTGTAGGGGGGGGTGTGGGATGGGGTTGAGTTTGGGTCGGGGGGGTGAGTTTGTGTCGGGGAGTGTGTGGGGTCGGGGGGGTGAGTTTGGGTCGGAGGGGTGTGCGGGATGGGGGGTGAGTTTGGGTCGGAGGGGTGTGCGGGATGGGGGGTGAGTTTGGGTCGGAGGGGTGTGCGGGATGGGGGGTGAGTTTGGGTCGGAGGGGTGTGCGGGATGGGGGGTGAGTTTGGGTCGGAGGGGTGTGCGGGATGGGGGGTGAGTTTGGGTCGGAGGGGTGTGCGGGATGGGGGGTGAGTTTGGGTCGGAGGGGTGTGCGGGATGGGGGTGAGTTTGGGTCGGAGGGGTGTGCGGGATGGGGGGTGAGTTTGGGTCGGAGGGGTGTGCGGGATGGGGGGTGAGTTTGGGTCGGGGGGGTGTGCGGGATGGGGGTGAGTTTGGGTCGGGGGGGTGTGCGGGAAGGGGGGAGGGTTTGGGTCGGGGGGGTGTGCGGGAAGGGGGGAGGGTTTGGGTCGGGGGGGTGTGCGGGAAGGGGGGAGGGTTTGGGTCGGGGGGGTGAGTCGGATGGGGGGTGAGTTTGGGTCGGGGGGGTGAGTTTGGGTCGGGGAGTGTGTGGGGTCGGGGGGGTGAGTTTGGGTCAGGGGTGAGTTTGGGTCGGGGGGGTTGTGTTTGGGTCGGGGGGGTTGTGTTTGGGTCGGGGGGGTTGTGTTTGGGTCGGGGGGGTGAGTTTGGGTCGGGGGGGTGAGTTTGTGTCAGGGAGTGTGTGGGGTCGGGGGGGTGAGTTTGGGTCAGGGGTGAGTTTGGGTCGGGGGGGTTGTGTTTGGGTCGGGGGGGTTGTGTGTGGGTCGGGGGGGTTGTGTTTGGGTCGGGGGGGTGAGTTTGGGTCGGGGAGTGTGTGGGGTCGGGGGGGTGAGTTTGGGTCGGGGGGGTGAGTTTGTGTCAGGGAGTGTGTGGGGTCGGGGGGGTGAGTTTGGGTCAGGGGGGTGTGTGGGATGGGGGTTGTGTTTGGGTCGGGGGGATTGTGTTTGGGTCGGGGGGGTTGTGTTTGGGTCGGGGGGGTGAGTTTGTGTCTGGTGGGTATGTGGTATGAGGGGTGAGTTTGGGTCGGGGGGGTTGTGTTTGGGTCGGGGGGGTTGTGTTTGGGTCGGGGGGGGTGTGTTTGGGTCGGGGGGGGTGAGTTTGGGTCGGGGGGGTGAGTTTGTGTCAGGGTGTGTGGGGTCGGGGGGGGTGAGTTTGGGTCAGGGGTGAGTTTGGGTCGGGGGGGTTGTGTTTGGGTCGGGGGGGTTGTGTTTGGGTCGGGGGGGTTGTGTTTGGGTCGGGGGGGTGAGTTTGGGTCGGGGGGTGTGTGGGGTCGGGGGGGTGAGTTTGGGTCGGGGGGGTGAGTTTGTGTCAGGGAGTGTGTGGGGTCGGGGGGGTGAGTTTGGGTCAGGGGGGTGTGTGGGATGGGGGTTGTGTTTGGGTCGGGGGGATTGTGTTTGGGTCGGGGGGGTTGTGTTTGGGTCGGGGGGGTGAGTTTGTGTCTGGTGGGTATGTGGTATGAGGGGTGAGTTTGGGTCTGGGGGGTGTGTGGGATGGGGGGTGAGTTTGGGTCAGAGGGGGTGAGTTTGTGTCGGGGGTGTGTGTGTGGGATGAGGGGTGGGTTTGTGTCGGGGGGGGTGAGTTTGTGTCGGGGGGGGTGAGTTTGTGTCGGGGGGGTTGTGTTTGGGTCAGGGGGGTGAGTTTGTGTAGGGGGGGTGTGGGATGGGGTTGAGTTTGGGTCGGGGGGGTGAGTTTGTGTCGGGGAGTGTGTGGGGTCGGGGGGTGAGTTTGGGTCGGGGGGGTGAGTTTGTGTCGGGGAGTGTGTGGGGTCGGGGGGGGTGAGTTTGGGTCAGGGGGGTGTGTGGGATGGGGGTTGTGTTTGGGTCGGGGGGGTTGTGTTTGGGTCGGGGGGGTGTGGGATGGGGTTGAGTTTGGGTCGGGGAGTGTGTGGGGTCGGGGGGGGTGAGTTTGGGTCAGGGGGGTGTGTGGGATGGGGGTTGTGTTTGGGTCGGGGGGGTTGTGTTTGGGTCGGGGGGGTTGTGTTTGGGTCGGGGGGGGTGAGTTTGTGTCTGGTGGGTATGTGGGATGAGGGGTGAGTTTGGGTCTGGGGGGTGTGTGGGATGGGGGGTGAGTTTGGGTCAGAGGGGGTGAGTTTGTGTCGGGGGTGTGTGTGTGGGATGAGGGGTGGGTTTGTGTCGGGGGGGGTGAGTTTGTGTCGGGGGGGGTGAGTTTGTGTCGGGGGGGGTGAGTTTGTGTCGGGGGGGTTGAGTTTGTGTCGGGGGGGTTGTGTTTGGGTCAGGGGGGTGAGTTTGTGTAGGGGGGGTGTGGGATGGGGTTGAGTTTGGGTGGGGGGTGTGGGATGAGGTTGAGTTTGGGTCGGGGGGTGTGGGATGGGGTTGAGTTTGGGTAGGGGGGGTGTGGGATGGGGTTGAGTTTGGGTAGGGGGGGTGTGGGATGGGGTTGAGTTTGGGTCGGGGGGTGTGGGATGGGGGGTGAGTTTGGGTCGAGGGGGTGAGTTTGTGTCTGGGGGGTATGTGGGATGAGGGGTGAGTTTGGGTCGGGGGGGTGTGTGGGATGAGGGGTGAGTTTGGGTCGGGGGGGTGTGTGGGATGGGGGGTGAGTTTGGGTCGAGGGGGTGAGTTTGGGTCTGGGGGGGGTGAGTGGGATGGGGGTGAGTTTGGGTCGGGGGGTGAGTTTGGGTCTGGGGGAGGTGAGTGGGATGGGGGTGAGTTTGGGTCGGGGGGTGTGTGGGAAGGGGGGGGTGTGGGAAGGGGGGAGGGTTTGGGTCGGGGGGGTGTGGGATGGGGTTGAGTTTGGGTAGGGGGGGTGGGGATGGGGTTGAGTTTGGGTCAGGGGGGTGTGGGATGGGGTTGAGTTTGGGTAGGGGGGTGTGGGATGGGGGGTGAGTTTGGGTCGAGGGGGTGAGTTTGGGTCGGGCAGGTGTGTGGGATGGGGGGTGAGTTTGGGTCGGGGTGGTGTGTGGGATGAGGGGTGAGTTTGGGTCGGGGGGGGGTGTGTGGGATGGGGGGTGAGTTTGGGTCGAGGGGGTGAGTTTGGGTCTGGGGGGTGTGTGGGATGGGGGGTGAGTTTGTGTCTGGGGGGTGTGTGGGATGAGGGTGAGTTTGGGTCGGGGGGGTGTGTGGGATGAGGGTGAGTTTGGGTCGGGGGGGGGTGTGTGGGATGAGGGGTGAGTTTGGGTCGGGGGGGGGTGTGTGGGATGGGGGGTGAGTTTGGGTCGGGGGGGTGTGTGGGATGGGGGTGAGTTTGGGTCGGGGGGGTGTGTGGGTCGAGGGGGTGAGTTTGGGTCGAGGGGGTGAGTTTGTGTCTGGGGGGTGTGTGGGATGAGGGGTGAGTTTGGGTCGGGGGGGTGTGTGGGATGAGGGGTGAGTTTGGGTCGGGGGGGGGGTGTGTGGGATGAGGGGTGAGTTTGGGTCGGGGGGTGTGTGGGATGGGGGGTGAGTTTGGGTCGAGGGGGTGAGTTTGGGTCTGGGGGGGTGTGTGGGATGGGGGGTGAGTTTGGGTCAGAGGGGTGTGTGGGATGGGGGGTGAGTTTGGGTCGAGGGGGTGAGTTTGTGTCTTGGGGGTGTGTGGGTGGGGGGGGGTTGAGTTTGTGTCTGGGGGGTGTGTGGGATGAGGGTGAGTTTGGGTCGGGGGGGTGTGTGGGATGGGGGGTGAGTTTGGGTAGGGGGGTGTGGGATGGGGTTGAGTTTGGGTCGGGGGGTGAGTTTCGGTCTGGGGGGTGAGTTTGGGTCGGGGGGTGTGTGGGAAGGGGGGGTGTGGGAAGGGGGGAGGGTTTGGGTCGGGGGGGGGTGAGGGATGGAGTTGAGTTTGGGTAGGGGGGGGTGTGGGATGGGGTTGAGTTTGGGTCGGGGGGTGTGGGATGGGGTTGAGTTTGGGTAGGGGGGGTGTGGGATGGGGGGTGAGTTTGGGTCGGGGGGTGAGTTTCGGTCTGGGGGGGGTGAGTGGGATGGGGGTGAGTTTGGGTCGGGGGGGTGAGTTTGGGTCTGGGGGGGGTGAGTTTGGGTCGGGGGGTGTGTGGGAAGGGGGGGGTGTGGGAAGGGGGGAGGGTTTGGGTCGGGGGGGTGAGGGATGGAGTTGAGTTTGGGTAGGGGGGGTGTGGGATGGGGGGTGAGTTTGGGTCGAGGGGGTGAGTTTGGGTCGGGGGGGTGTGTGGGATGAGGGGTGAGTTTGGGTCGGGGGTTGTGTGGGATGAGGGGTGAGTTTGGGTCGGGGGGGTGTGTGTGGGATGAGGGGTGAGTTTGGGTCGGGGGGGTGTGTGGGATGGGGGGTGAGTTTGGGTCGAGGGGGTGAGTTTGGGTCTGGGGGGTGTGTGGGATGGGGGGGTGAGTTTGGGTCGAGGGGGTGAGTTTGGGTCAGAGGGGTGTGTGGGATGGGGGGTGAGTTTGGGTCAGAGGGGTGTGTGGGATGGGGGGTGAGTTTGGGTCGAGGGGGTGAGTTTGTGTCTGGGGGGGTGTGTGGGATGGGGGGTGAGTTTGTGTCTGGGGGGTGTGTGGGATGAGGGTGAGTTTGGGTCGGGGGGGGTGTGTGGGATGAGGGGTGAGTTTGGGTCGGGGGGGGTGTGTGGGATGAGGGGTGAGTTTGGGTCGGGGGGGTGTGTGGGATGAGGGTGAGTTTGGGTCGGGGGGGGGGTGTGTGGGATGGGGGGTGAGTTTGTGTCGGGGGGGTGTGTGGGATGGGGGGTGAGTTTGGGTCAGAGGGGTGTGTGGGATGGGGGGTGAGTTTGGGTCGAGGGGGTGAGTTTGGGTCGAGGGGGTGAGTTTGGGTCTGGGGGGGTGTGTGGGTTGGGGGGTGAGTTTGGGTCGAGGGGGTGAGTTTGGGTCTGGGGGGTGTGTGGGATGGGGGGTGAGTTTGGGTCAGAGGGGTGTGTGGGATGGGGGCTGAGTTTGTGTCGGGGGGGTGAGTTTGTGTCGGGGGGGTGAGTTTGTGTCGGGGGGGTGAGTTTGTGTCGGGGGGGTGAGTTTGGGTCAGGGGGGTGAGTTTGTGTCGGGGGTGTGTGGGATGGGGTTGAGTTTGGGTGGAGGGGTGTGGGATGGGGTTGAGTTTGGGTCGGGGGTGTGTGGGATGGGGTTGAGTTTGGGTCGGGGGGGGTGTGTGGGATGGGGGGTGAGTTTGGGATGGGGGGTGAGTTTGGGTCGAGGGGGTGAGTTTGTCTCTGGGGGGTGTGTGGGATGGGGGGTGAGTTTGGGTCGGGGGTGTGTGTGTGGGATGAGGGGTGAGTTTGGGTCGGGGGTGTGTGTGTGGGAAGGGGGGAGGGTTTGTGTCGGGGGGGTGAGTTTGTGTCGGGGGGGTGAGTTTGGGTCAGGGGGGTGAGTTTGGGTAGGGGGGGTGTGGGATGGGGTTGAGTTTGGGTAGGGGGGGTGTGGGATGGGGTTGAGTTTGGGTAGGGGGGGTGTGGGATGGGGTTGAGTTTGGGTCGGGGGGTGTGGGATGGGGTTGAGTTTGGGTAGGGGGGGTGTGGGATGGGGTTGAGTTTGGGTCGGGGGGTGAGTTTGGGTCTGGGGGGGGTGAGTGGGATGGGGGGTGTGTTTGGGTCGGGGGGTGTGTGGGAAGGGGGGGGTGTGGGAAGGGGGGAGGGTTTGGGTCGGTGGGGTGAGGGATGGGGTTGAGTTTGGGTCGGGGGGGTGTGGGATGGGGTTGAGTTTGGGTAGGGGGGGTGTGGGATGGGGGGTGAGTTTGGGTCGGGGGGTGAGTTTGGGTGTGGGATGGGGGGTGAGTTTGGGTCGGGGGGTGAGTTTGGGTCGGGGGGGTGAGTGGGATGGGGGTGAGTTTGGTCTGGGGGGGTGAGTGGGATGGGGGTGAGTTTGGGTCGGGGGGTGTGTGGGAAGGGGGGGTGTGGGAAGGGGGGAGGGTTTGGGTAGGGGGGGTGTGGGATGGGGTTGAGTTTGGGTCGGGGGGTGTGGGATGGGGTTGAGTTTGGGTAGGGGGGGGGTGTGGGATGGGGGGTGAGTTTGGGTCGGGGGGTGAGTTTGGGTGTGGGATGGGGGGTGAGTTTGGGTCGGGGGGTGAGTTTGGGTCGGGGGGGTGAGTGAGATGGGGGTGAGTTTGGGTCTGGGGGGGTGAGTGGGATTGGGGGTGAGTTTGGGTCTGGGGGGGTGAGTGGGATGGGGGGTGAGTTTGGGTCGGGGGGTGTGTGGGAAGGGGGGGTGTGGGGGAAGGGGGGAGATTTTTGGGTCGGGGGGTGTGTGGGAAGGGGGGAGGGTTTGGGTCTGGGGGGTGTGTGGGATGGGGGTGAGTTTGGGTCTCGGGGGTGTGTGGGATGGGGTTGAGTTTGGGTTGGGGGGTGTGGGATGGGGTTGAGTTTGGGTTGGGGGGTGTGGGATGGGGTTGAGTTTGGGTCGGGGGGGGTGTGGGATGGGGTTGAGTTTGGGTCGGGGGGGTGTGGGATGGGGTTGAGTTTGGGTCGGGGGGGGGTGTGGGATGGGGTTGAGTTTGGGTCTGGGGGGTGGGATGGGGGTTGTGTGTGGGTCGGGGGGTTGTGTGTGGGTCGGGGGGGGGTGTGGGATGGGGTTGAGTTTGGGTCGGGGGGGTGGGATGGGGTTGTGTGTGGGTCGGGGGGTTGTGTGTGGGTGGGGGGGGGTTGTGTGTGGGTCGGGGGGTTGTGTGTGGGTCGGGGGGTTGTGTGTGGGTCGGGGGGTTGTGTGTGGGTCGGGGGGGTAGAGTGTGTGTGGGATGGGGGGGAGAGTGTGTGTGGGATGGGGGGGAGAGTGTGTGTGGGATGGGGGGGAGAGTGTGTGTGGGATGGGGGGGGGGGGAGAGTGTGTGTGGGATGGGGGGGAGATGTGTGTGGGATGGGGGGGAGAGTGTGTGTGGGATGGGGGGGGGGTGGGTGGTGTGGGAGTGGGGGGGGAGTGTGTGTGGGTGGGGGGGGAGTGTGTGTGGGATGGGGGGGGGAGTGTGTGTGGGATGGGGGGGGGAGTGTGGTGTGGGATGGGGGGGGGAGTGTGTGTGGGATGGGGGGGGGTGTGTGTGTGGGATGGGGGGGGGAGTGTGTGTGGGATGGGGGGGGGGAGTGTGTGTGGGATGGGGGGGGGAGTGTGTGTGGGATGGGGGGGGGAGGGAGTGTGTGTGGGATGGTGGGGAGGGAGTGTGTGTGGGATGGTGGGGAGGGAGTGTGTGTGGGATGGGGGGGAGGGAGTGTGTGTGGGATGGGGGGGAGGGAGTGTGTGTGGGATGGGGGGGAGAGTTTGGGTCGGGGGGTGAGTTTGGGTCTGGGGGGTGTGTGGGATGGGGTTGAGTTTGGGTCGAGGGGTGTGTGGGATGAGGGGTGAGGTGGGGTCGGGGGTGAGTTTGGGTCGGGGGGGTGAGTGGGATGGGGGTGAGTTTGGATCTGGGGGGGTGAGTTTGGGTCGGGGGGGTGTGTGGGATGAGGGGTGAGTTTGGATCTGGTGGGGTGTGTGAGATGGGGGGGTGTGTTTGGGTCGGGGAGATGTGTCTGCGTCGGGGGGTGTGTGGGGGGGTGAGTGTGGGTCGGGGGGTGAGTGTGGGTGTGAGTTTGGGTCGGGGGGGATGTGTGGGACGGGGTGTGAGTTTGGGTGAGAGTTTGGGTCGGGGGGGATGTGTGGGACGGGGGATGAGTTTGGGTGTGAGTTTGGGTCGGGGGGATGTGTGGGTCGGGGGGTGTGTGGGTGGGTGGGGGAGAGTTTGGCTCGGGAGGGTGTGTGGGATGTGGGGTGAGTTTGGCTCAGGAGGGTGTGTGGGACGGGGGATGAGTGTGGGTCGGGGGGGGGTGTGGCTGGGTGGGGGAGAGTATGGCTCGGGAGGGTGTGTGGGATGGGGGGGAGAGTTTGGCTCGGGAGGGTGTGTGGGATGGGGGGGAGAGTTTGGCTCGGGAGGGTGTGTGGGATGGGGGGAGAGTTTGGGTGGGGGAGTGTGTGTGGGATGGGGAGAGTTTGGGTCGGGGGAGTGTGTGCCGGATGGGGGGGGAGAGTTTGGGTGGGGGGGGTGTGTGGGATGGGGGGGTGAGTTTGGGTCGGGGGGTGAGTTTGGGTCTGGGGGGGGTGAGTGGGATGGGGGGGTGTGTGGGGTCGGGGGGGTGAGTCGGATGGGGGGTGAGTTTGGGTCAGGGGGGTGTGTGGGATGGGGGGGGAGAGTTTGGGTCGGGGGGGAGTGTGTGTGGGATGGGGAGAGTTTGGGTCGGGGGAGTGTGTGTGGGATGGGGAGAGTTTGGGTCGGGGGAGTGTGTGCCGGATGGGGGGGGTGAGTTTGGGTCGGGGGGGGGTGAGTTTGGGTCGGGGGCAGAGTTTGGGTCTGGGGGCGTGTGTGGGATGGGGGGTGAATTTGGGTCGAGGGGGTGAGTTTGGGTCTGGGGGGTGTGTGGGATGGGGGGTGAGTTTGGGTCTGGGGGGTGTGTGGGATGGGGGGGTGAGTTTGGGTCGGGGGGGGTGTGTGGGATGGGGGGTGAGTTTGGGTCGAGGGGGTGTGTGGGAAGGGGGGAGGGTTTGGGTCGGGGGGGTGTGTGGGAAGGGGGGTGAGTTTGGGTCGAGGGGGTGAGTTTGGGTGGGGGGGGGTGTGTGGGATGGGGGGTGAGTTTGGGTGGGTGGGTGTGTGGGATGGGGGGTGAGTTTGGTTCGGGGGGGTGTGTGTGGGAAGGGGGTGAGTTTGGGTCGGGGGGGTGTGTGGGAAGGGGGGTGAGTTTGGGTCGGGGGGGTGTGTGGGAAGGGGGGTGAGTTTGGGTCGGGGGGGTGTGTGTGGGAAGGGGGGTGAGTTTGGGTCGGGGGGGTGTGTGGGAAGGGGGGTGAGTTTGGGTCGGGGGGGGTGTGTGGATGGGGGGTGAGTTTGGGTCGGGGGGGGTGTGTGGGATGGGGGGGTGAGTTTGGGTCGAGGGGGTGTGTGGGAAGGGGGGAGGGTTTGGGTCGAGGGGGTGTGTGGGAAGGGGGGAGGGTTTGGGTCGAGGGGGTGTGTGGGAAGGGGGGAGGGTTTGGGTCGGGGGGGGTGTGTGGGGGAAGGGGGGAGGGTTTGGGTCGGGGGGGTGTGTGGGAAGGGGGGAGGGTTTGGGTCGGGGGGTGTGTGGGAAGGGGGGAGGGTTTGGGTCGGGGGGTTGAGTTTGGGTCGGGGGGGGGTGTGGGATGGGGTTGAGTTTGGGTCGGGGGGGTGTGGGATGGGGTTGAGTTTGGGTCGGGGGGGGTGTGGGATGGGGTTGAATTTGGGTCGGGGGGGGGTGTGTGGGATGGGGTTGAGTTTGGGCCGGGGGGGGGTGTGCGTGGGCCGGGGGGGGGGGGTGTGCGGGGCCGGGGGGGGGGGGGGTGTGCGTGGGCCGGGGGGGGGTGTGCGTGGGTCGGGGGGATGTGTGTGGAATGGGGGGGAGAGTTTGGGTCAGTGGGGTGTGTGGGATGGGGGGTGAGGGGTGGGGGGGGTGGTGTGTGAGATGGGGGTGAGTTTGGGTCTGGGGGGGTGAGTTTGGGTCTGGGGGGGTGAGTCGGATGGGGGGTGAGTTTGGGTGGGGGGGTGTGTGGGAAGGGGGGAGGGTTTGGGTCGGGGGGTGTGTGGGGTCGGGGGGGTGAGTTTGGGTCGGCGGGGTGTTTGGGTCAGGGGGGTTGTGTTTGGGTCAGGGGGGTTGTGTTTGGGTCGGGGGGGTGAGTTTGGGTCTGGGGGTGTGAGTGGGATGGGGGTGCGTTTGGGTCGGCGGGGTGTGTGGGAAGGGGGGAGGGTTTGGGTGGGGGGGGGGTGTGTGGGGTCGGGGGGGTGAGTTTGGGTCAGGGGGGTGTGTGGGGGATGGGGGTTGTGTTTGGGTCAGGGGGGTTGTGTTTGGGGTCGGGGGGTGAGTTTGGGTAGGGGGGGTGTGGGATGGGGTTGAGTTTGGGTCGGGGGGTGTGGGATGGGGTTGAGTTTGGGTGGGGGGGGGGTGTGTGGGATGGGGTTGAGTTTGGGTCGGGGGGGTGTGTGGGATGGGGGGGAGAGTTTGGGTCGCGGGGGGTGTGTGGGATGGGGGGGGAGAGTTTGGGTCGCGGGGGGTGTGTGGGATGGGGGGGGAGAGTTTGGGTTGCGGGGGGTGTGTGGGATGGGGGGGAGAGTTTGGGTCGCGGGGGGGTGTGTGGGATGGGGGGGGAGAGTTTGGGTCGCGGGGGGTGTGTGGGATGGGGGGGGAGAGTTTGGGTCGGGTGGGGTGTGTGGGATGAGGGGTGAGTTTGGGTCGGGGGGGTGATTTGGGTCGGGGGGGTGTGTGGGATGAGGGGTGAGTTTGGATCTGTTGGGGTGTGTGGGATGGGGGGTGTGTTTGGGTCAGGGGTGTGTGTGGGATGGGTCGTGAGTTTGGGTCGGGGGGATGTGTCTGCGTCGGGGGGTCTGTGGGGGTGTGAGTGTGGGTCGGGGGGTGAGTGTGTGGGTGTGAGTTTGGGTCGGGGGGATGTGTGGGACGAGGGATGAGTTTGGGTGTGAGTTTGGGTCGGGGGGATGTGTGGGTCGGGGGGATGTGTGGGTCGGGGGGATGTGTGGGTCGGGGGGATGTGTGGGTCGGGGGGATGTGTGGGTCGGGGGTGTGTGGGTGGGTGGGGGAGAGTTTGGCTCGGGAGGGTGTGTGGAATGGGGGGTGAGTTTGGCTCGGGAGGGTGTGTGGGACGGGGGATGAGTGTGGGACGGGGGGTGTGTGGCTGGGTGGGGGTGTGTTTGGCTCGGGGGGGTGTGTTTGGCTCGGGGGGGTGTGTTTGGCTCGGGGGGGTGTGTGGGATGGGGGTGTGTGTTTGGGTCGGGAGGGGTGTGTGGGATGGGGGGTGAGTTTGGGTCGGGGGGTGAGTTTGGGTCTGGGGGTGATGAGTGGGATGGGGGTGTGTGGGGTCGGGGGGGTGAGTTTGGGTCGGGGGGGTGTGTGGGAAGGGGTGAGGGTTTGGGTCGGGGGGGGTGAGTTTGGGTCAGGGGGGTGTGTGGGATGGGGGTTGTGTTTGGGTCGGGGGGGTTGAGTTTGGGTAGGGGGGGTGTGGGATGGGGTTGAGTTTGGGTCGGGGGGTGTGGGATGGGGTTGAGTTTGTGTCGGGGGGGTGAGTTTGGGTCGGGGGGGGTGTGTGGGATGGGGTTGAGTTTGGGTCGGGGGGGTGAGTTTGGGTCGGGGGGGTGAGTTTGGGTCAGGGGGGTGTGTGGGATGGGGGGTGTGTTTGGGTCGGGGGGGTGAGTTTGGGTAGGGGGGGTGTGGGATGGGGTTGAGTTTGGGTCGGGGGGGTGTGTGGGATGGGGTTGAGTTTGGGTCGCGGGGGAGAGTTTGGGTCGGGGGGGTGTGTGGGATGGGGTTGAGTTTGGGTCGGGGGGGAGAGTTTGGGTCTTGGGGGGGTGAGTGGGATGGGGGTGAGTTTGGGTCGGGGGGGTGTGTGGGATCGGGGGGGTGAGTCGGATGGGGGGTGAGTTTGGGTCGGGGGTGTGTGTGGGATGGGGGGTGAGGTGGGGTCGGGGTGGTGTGTGAGATGGGGGTGAGTTTGGGTCTGGGGGGGTGTGTGGGATGGGGGGTGAGTTTGGGTCGGGGGGTGAGTTTGGGTCTTGGGGGGGGTGAGTGGGATGGGGGTGAGTTTGGGTCGGGGGGGTGAGTCGGATGGGGGGTGAGTTTGGGTCGGGGGGTGTGTGGGATGGGGGTTGTGTTTGGGTCGGGGGGGGTTGTGTTTGGGTCGGGGGGGTTGTGTTTGGGTCGGGGGGGTTGTGTTTGGGTCGGGGGGGTGAGTTTGGGTAGGGGGGGTGTGGGATGGGGTTGAGTTTGGGTCGGGGGTGTGTGTGGGATGGGGTTGAGTTTGGGTCGGGGGGGTGTGTGGGATGGGGTTGTGTTTGGGTCGGGGGGGTGTGTGTGGGATGAGGGGTGAGTTTGGGTCGGGGGGGGTGTGTGTGGGATGAGGGGTGTGTGTGGGATGGGGGTGAGTTTGGGTCGGGGGGTGTGTATGGGATGGGGTTGAGTTTGGGTCGCGGGGTGTGGGATGGGGGTGAGTTTGGGTCGGGGCGGGGTGTGTGGGATTGGGGGGAGAGTTTGGGTCGGGTGGGGTGTGTGGGATGGGGGGGAGAGTTTGGGTCGGGTGGGGTGTGTGGGATTGGGGGGGAGAGTTTGGGTCGGGTGGGGTGTGTGGGATGGGGGGGGAGAGTTTGGGTCGGGTGGGGTGTGTGGGATGAGGGGTGAGAGTTTGGGTCGGGGGGGTGTGTGGGATGGGGGTGAGTTTGGGTCGGGGGGTGTGTGGGATGAGGGGTGAGTTTGGATCTGGTGGGGTGTGTGGGATGGGGGGTGTGTTTGGGTCGGGGGGATGTGTCTGCGTCGGGGGGTGTGTGGGGGTGTGAGTGTGGGTCGGGGGGTGAGTGTGGGTCGGGGGGTGAGTGTGGGTCGGGGGGTGAGTGTGGGACGAGGGATGAGTTTGGGTCGGGGGGTGAGTGTGGGACGAGGGATGAGTTTGGGTCGGGGGGGATGTGTGGGACGGGGTGTGAGTTTGGGTGTGAGTTTGGGTCGGGGGGGATGTGTGGGACGGGGGATGAGTTTGGGTGTGAGTTTGGGTCGGGGGGATGTGTGGGTCGGGGGGTGGGTGGGGGAGAGTTTGGCTCGGGAGGGTGTGTGGGATGGGGGGTGAGTTTGGCTCGGGAGGGTGTGTGGGACGGGGGATGAGTGTGGGTCGGGGGGTGTGTGGCTGGGTGGGGGAGAGTATGGCTCGGGAGGGTGTGTGGGATGGGGGGAGAGTTTGGGTCGGGGGTGTGTGTTTGGGTCGGGGGAGTGTGTGTGGTGGTGGGAGACATTGCTAATTTTTTTTTCGTTTATTTTCCTTGTCATTAACATGCCTGGATGAAACTCTGGGAGGGGTGCCAATGGGATTCGAACCCCTAGACTTTCAGCACCAGGGGTAGGGACTTCGTCAGGGATGATAACCATTTCCCCACCCCCAATACGTTTGGATAGCTGGCCAAAACATCCGCCCTCCTCTCTTTTTGGAATGTCTTGTCCATTTCTTCACTTGTACTCCAGTTCGCTCAGTGACACCTCCCCAGTATGTACAGAATGAACAAGTCATAGAGCTGTACAGCATGTAAACAGACCCTTCGGTCCAACCAGTCCATGCCGACCTGATATCCCAACCCAATCTTGTCCCACCTGCCAGCACCCAGCCCATGTCCCTCCAAACCCTTCCTATTCATATATACATTCAAATGTCTCTTAAATGTTGCAATTGTACCAGCCTCCAGCACATCCTCTGGCAGCTCATTCTGTACACGTACCATCCTCTGTGTGGTACATCTTTCCCCTCTCACCCTAAATCTCCTGGTTGTGTTTATATCTCTGAGCCAGGAGGCCAGGGTTCATGTTCCAGGTATGGAATGATACCTCTGTTTATTTATCTATAAAAACACAGGAACTGCATGCTGGAAATCTGAGAGAAAGACCAGCTTAGAGAGGGAAACTCATGGGATTTGAAACACTAGCTGAGTTTCTTCAGATGTCTTGATTAGGAAATATCTACTCTGACCACCAAATAGTTAGAGCCCAGAAGGCCGCCATTTAACCAATGGCAGTTGTGCTGTCTCTCCCCATCTGTGACTTACTGAGCCCCAATCTATTGTCCCCTCACCCCTGTCTTTTTACACTATCTTCCCTTTCAGACAACAATCTAATTCCCTTTTGAATGCCTCAGTTGAACCTGCCTCCCTCATATTATGGGACAGCACATTCCAGCCTTTAATCACTTGCTTACCAAAAACGTTAACTCCTCCCTTCTATTCTGCTTCTTTCGCCAAGCACACTAAATCCTTGGCAGCTCGTTCTCAATTATTTTACAAATGGGAACAGCTTGTCACTGTCTGAATCCCTTATGACCTTGATTACCTGTATCAGATCTCCTGCCAGTGATATCTGTGTAATCCATCCTAACGTGCAACATACCTTCATAGTTTAAGTTCCTCTTTCCTGGAACTATGTTTTGTGAATCCTTTCTGCGCTCACTCCAATACTTTACTTGTTCCAGTTCTGGTGCTCAGAACTGGTCACGTTGCTCCAAGGTGAGGCGGAATTAGTGTCTTTATAAATTCATAAGTTCAACTGGACACCCTTGTTCTTCTATTCTACATCCCTGTTAATCAAGTCTAGGATACAACTTGCTTTATTAACTGTTCTCTCGGCTTACCTTGCCAGTTTTGATGATTTATGTATGTACATGCCCAAATCACTTTGTCCTTGCACCCACTTTTGAATTTTGCTCTTGTTTGTATTGTCTCTTCATATGCTTCCTACCAAAATGGATCATTTCACACTTCTCCACATCGAACTAAATCTTTCCCATGTCTGCTTATTCCACCAACTTGTTCATGTCCATCTGAAATTCCGGACTATATTTTTCTTCCAAGACTTGTATCATCCATAAACCTTGAAATTCTGTCCTATGCGCCAAAGCATGTCCCATTAATATACAGTATATCAGAAAATGCAGGTTTCCATGATTGACTGATACCTGACAAATTCCATTAACAAACTTCCTTTAGGTCTACCACTGCTCTCTTGCTTCTGTCTCTCAGCCAATTTCTTACCCACAATCAACGCAAGTAAAAACCATTGTGCTGTGCTCTTGAGATAATAGGTTCATAGAGTCATAGGGATGTACAGCACAGAAACCGACCCTTCGGTCCAACTTCTCCATGCTGACCAAACATCCTAACCTCATCTAGTCCCATTTGCCAGCACTTGGGCCATATCCCTCCAAACCCTTCCTAATCCTATATCCATCCAGATGCCTTTTAAATGTTGTTGTTATACCAGCCTCCACCAAATCCTCTGGCAGCTTATTCCATGCAACATCACCTTCTGTGAAAACAGTGCCCTTTAGGTCCCAATTGTATCTTTCCCCATCACCCTAAACCTATGTCCTCCAGTTCTGGACTCCCCCAGCCCAGGGAAAAAAAATAAGTTTTTTAACTCCCTGTCCTCCCATTCATAATGTTTCTTGGTGAAGGAGCTGGTCATGTCATGACGCAATGCTATAGACGATGGAATATATATCATTTTAACAAGTGTTTAAGCCCCTATCTGTGAGAATGGATGTTGAGTGATAGGAAAGGTTGGTTTTTCATCTATTGATGTGCAGTTCTTCTGCTTCAGGCTTCACAATGCAGCAAACTGAAGCCAAACCAGGGAGGTCAGATCTTGGGGAAGGGAACATATCTTGAGAAGCTAATGTTAAACTGGACTTCATAACTTTGAGAGGTCACTGTAATTTCTGTTTTAATATCCAGAAGTGCTCTTACACATCATGTATTTTTCCCATCACTAAATCACCCGTAGTATTTTTTCCATCTATTAACTGCCTTTAGTAAATCGCCCATGTTTCCAATTGAATAACTTGCATGTAAAGCCCATTAAGAGCAATGGAAACCATTAACGGAGAGGATAATGAATCAAATTGGAGTTGGAGGGGGGAGGTGAAGCATTCCACTCCCTGTGGTGGAGTTCATTGTTAACTAAATTTTTAATAAGTTTCAGAGCACATTGTGCGCAGCTCCCTGGAACCCTTTATTTCCACAGGTTTAGCAGATTTTGACTAAATGCTATTGGGATGATGCTTTTACTGATTGGCATATTGTATATTCTCTGACTCAGCCAATTTACATTTGTTCCAATTTCAACACCCAATGGACCCAACAACCAATAAACTGCTTAAATGTCTACAAGATCAACCCAATTTATGCTTTGTGCTGAGCATTCCTTATCCTAGCTGGATTGGGTGGGTGCAGTTTAATGTCATGTCGTGTAGCATGATGGTAGTGTCCTTACCTTTTTTGAGTCAGGTTGAAGCCCCACCTGTCCCCAAGGTGTCTTGTAACATGTCTGAGCAGGTTACTATAAAGAGTATACATGTCTGTAATAATTTGGAATGGATCCCAGTGCTCAGGTTTTAAATAGTTTAGTTGTGCCTCATGTTAATATTTACAATGGGGTCCAGTGTTGCTTTTATTGATGTAACCAAAGTAAATTGGTTCTAGGGGAATTTTCTCTCTGCTCGGCTAGGTACTAGAGCCCGGTTTAGCTGCAGACTTGTCCACCACAGGGTCTGTTACAGCCAAACCTGGCCTTGACCTCATCCACGTCTGCGTTGGTAGTTACCAAATGAGAGCCAGAATGCTAACTTGCTTCTACTCAACCGTGGTACTGAAGACAATTAGCCTGGCCTAACTAATTCAGTGTGATTGGGGTTTGAACGTGGAGTTTTACCTGTTTTCATTAAGTATTCACCTGACCAACTCAGTGGGGAAACTGCAGCAGATTTGCATTGGGGATTGATGCTCCTCCTCTGTTGCGAGTGTTGCGGAGTCAGCAATATAACTTGGACCTGCTGTAGTAACTATTGAAGCTCTGGGACAAAACCTACAGCTTAACAACATGAATGGTCCATCTGACTAGGAGTAATGCATACTGTAGCCATCCTCTCCAAAGAATGTAATTTTTCACTAGATTTGCATAACCCCTCTTTTTACTTTTTAAGGAGGTAAACAAAACCAGAAAGAGTAAGCAACCTAGTGTTTTTGATTTTATTAAATGTACTTGGATTATCGTGCATTCGTTCTGTCAAGGTAACATCAGATCACACAGAACTGACATCAGCATGAGTGAGAGATGGTGTTAATTGATGTTTCTCAGAGCTGGAGTTTATAATACAAACCTTTTTGATAAAGCACGTGCCTTGCCTGATAATTCCTGATCCAGGCAGTTTTAAAAATAATTGCTCTTGGATACGCCTGAAACTGGTGAGGCAGTATATTTAGTGCTCATTCGTAGTTGCATAGAGCACATTGAGTTTACCATGTTTTCTGTGACTGGAGTCACCTATAGTCAGAATGGGATAAGGAGATGGATTCCTTTCCCCAAAAGCTGTTAGTGAATGGATTGGATTTTATAATCATTTTGTTTATATGTCCCTTTTAAATTTCACATGTATCTTTACTCCATATTTTAATTTTTGTTTGATTGCCATTCCACTTGTGTTTATATCCAAATCCAGTTACTTGGAAGCCAAGATTTGACATTTGACTAAAATATTACATCCAAAGTATTTTCTTTAAGCAATCACCCTATGTCCTCATGATTTTGAATCATGTGGGTTAATGGCTTAGATTATTTGTAAACCATAAAGAGAATTTCTGAAATGTTATGCCATGGAATGAGCTGAAAATGTGTTGCTGTAAAAGCGCAGCAGGTCAGGCAGCATCCAAGGAGCAGGGGATGTTTCGGGCATGAGCCCTTCTTCAAGAATCCTGAAGAAGGATTTGTGCCCAAAATGTCGATTCTCCTGCTCTTTGGATGCTGCCTGACCTGCTGCGCTTTTCCAGCAACACATTTTCAGCTCTGATCTCCAGCATCTGCAGCCCTCACTTTCTGCCTTGGAGTGAAAAAGGATTGGAGCAATGAGTAGAATTTGGGTGTTGGGTTAGCAAGTCTCTGTGCATCGTAGAGGCAGAGTCACTATAGGCACAACTATATGGGGAATGAAGGACTGTTGTTTTGAAAAGGCTTTTGCTGTATTCCCACATGGACCTTTCCTCTTGAGTTAATGACGTCAGATTAATTTGATGCACCAACAATAATTATAGAATTGTTCTGTCATCGCTGGCATGTTTCAATCACAATTTCTGTTATCAGATGACACAGGGAGCCCTGCTCCTTAAGGCAAAGATGACAACCATTTACCTTGCTGAAACAACAGGAACTTAGTGTTCTTGCTGTGTTACTTTCCCTTAAAAGATGAAAGACTCTTCTAGAATCTGAATAGTATGAAAGCCACCATATTATTTGTCCATCTTCTAAATAATACCTGCCAATACAAGGCATTTTCATGAAAGATTTAGGGCCTGCCTACTAATGGTTAATTAATTTACCCTTTTTCAAAGTTTGTTCCATCAAGTTAAAGCAGGCTGACCAATGAGCTGTGATGCTTTATAATTATCTGAACTCCCTGCCCTTTGTGAGAGTAATGTCAAAAAGGCTTTTGTTATGGAGATTCTTTCTCTTGACATGTTCAGAATGAGCGAGCAGCAGCAGATTGGGCCCTCTGTTGGGGTTGCTCATAGCAATGTTGTTGCTTCTTGATAGAACGATGCAGTCTAATATTTCCTTCGAGATAAAATAAAACATTGGAGACCATTTGCTGACTAAAAGAATCTTTGAAAGGAGTTCAAAGGAGCTGTCTATTGCTGACTGCTCCTTTACAATCTTTTTTTTAAACTGCGTTTTAAGCAAACTGTTCCAGTTTAAGTGAGTCTTTTAAACCCGATTTAATTCTTAATTTTAAAAAATATGCACCTTCTCAGAGAACCTATTTGTATCTGTGTCAACTCCCTTTGAAACTTAACAATAGCTGCTATTTTATCCTCGACCATAACAAAGGAGCAGAAGGAGGCCATTCAGCCCATTGAGTCTATCCATCAGTCAGTCAGTCAGATCATGGCTGATCTGCTAAACCTCAACTCCACTTTCTTGCCGTATCCCTGTAATTCTTTATTCCAGTTAAAAGTATGTCTGTGTCAGCCTTGAATATACTTAATGTCTCATCCTATACAGTCCTCCATGGTAATGAATTCCACAGATTCATTACCCTTTGGGAGAAGTGACATGCTCCTTGTACCTGTTTTGAATAGGTACTCCCTTACTCTGAAATGATGCAATCAGTTTCTAGGCTCCTCCACAAGGATTAGATTCTTCTACAACTCCTTATCTACCCTGTCCAATCCCCGATGAAGCTTATATGTTTTAATACAATCCCCTCCCCTTCTAAGTGCTAATGAGCACAATACCCACCTACTCTACCTCTCCTCAGAAGACAGTCACTCCATATCTGGGACCAACCCAGCAAACCTGTGCCAGTATATCCCGCTTTTTAGATAAGGGGGTTAGGATGGTTCACAGTATTCCACTGTGATCTAACGAAAACCTTGTATCATGCAGCATTGCTGTTTTAACATCTAAACGAGCCTTTTAAGAACAAAGATTCTATCTTTGTCAAGAAGGTCCATCAACAATCTCAAACTGGAAATCAGCCTTTTTCCTGAAAGTTATGTTAACAAAGTGGAATCTTTTTGTTTTATTTTATGTCAGTGCAAAGTAATTCAAATTAAAGGCATCTGGATGAGTATATGAATAGGAAGGGTTTAGAGGGATATGGGCCAAGTGCAGCCAATTGGGACTAGATTAGTTTGGGATATCTGGTCAGTATGGATGTGTTGGACCAAAGGGTCTGTTTCCATGCTATACATCTCTATGACTTTGTAATTACTGAAAGTAAAGTTGTTTAACTTTTCCATCTAGAAATTGTCATAGGATATGAAGTTATGTTTTGCCAATTTGTGCAGAACTTCATTTGCTGGGATTCCACAAGTGGTATGTGCAGTGGGTTGCACAGAAATCTTTGGAGCTTCCAGCTAAGATACTGAGAAGAGAAATGGATGTGCATTGGAAAGGAAAAGGTGTGCAGAGTAATGAGACTAATTGTAGTCTCTTTCAATTGGTTGACACTGATACAGTGGGCCCAATAGCTGTCTCCTGGCTCAACAATCCTGTGACAGTGCAAGATGCGGTCACTCAGTCAGGTTCCACCGTCAGAACTGAAACCTAGCAGCTCAAGAATACTGTGTAGAGGGGAATTTAAAAAAAAGTGTTGAAACCATAAAGTACCCCTTTCAGCATTTGTAAAGAAAAACTAATGTGTTCTGGGTAAAACCTTTCGATCAGAAGCTCAGTGAGAAGTGTCATGGAGTACACTCTTTGCTGCATTTCTTTTAAGGTAAAGTAAGTGGGCGGCACGGTGGCACAGTGGTTAGCACTGCTGTCTCACAGCGCCTGAGACCCAGTTCAATTCCCGACTCAGGCGACTGACTGTGTGGAGTTTGCACATTCTCCCCGTGTCTGTGTGGGTTTCCTCCGGGTGCTCCGATTTCCTCCCACAGTCCAAAGATGTGCGGGTCAGGTGAATTGGCCATGCTAAATTGCCCGTAGTGTTAGGTAAGGGGTAAATATAGGGGTATGGGTGGGTTGCGCTTCGGCGGGTCGGTGTGTGGACTTGTTGGGCCGAAGGGCCTGTTTCCACACTAAGTAATCTAATCTAAGGAGGTGCTAAGGTACAATTTCACTTCCTGATGGATTATTTTTACTGCTAAATATTCAGAGAATGGAAGATTTATGGAATGCTTGTCTGCCCGCATATTTTACATTCCAATAAGATTTGCTGGTCACAAAAGCAATTAGGTATGTAGGTTTTTCAATATAATAAATAAAAGCAGTGCATTACTGAGGCTGATAATAAAAAATAAACTGCTGGAGGAATTCAGCTGGCCCAGAAGCATCTGTGCAGAGACCAGAGTTAACGTTTTTGAGTCTGATATGAGACAGAAAGAGGCTGAAAAATAGTGATAGGTCTCTCATGAGCTTGAAAATGTGGGGGTGATGGATGAGGAGCAAGTGGAATAAATGGTAAAAATGGCCCTGAACCAAAGGGCTGTGTTAATGATTGTAGGAAGGGATATGTACCTTTATGGTGTTTGCACTAAAACCAAGTAGGGGAAAATTTCATTATTGTAACTTGACTGTGCTCTCAAGACGATCTGCTACCTGGCATAACGTGGCACAGTGGTTCTCAGGTTCAGTTCCCAGTCAGTTGTGTGTGTTGATCCTAATAGCCTGCTGCAGTCATCCTTCATGTCCCTGCGTTGCAATGGGGGAAGATTGAGTCAGGGTGTCTACTCAGTTCCTCCCACAAGACTGGATTGCCCCACGGATGTGAGGTCAAGGTGGGGTCAGGCTTGGCTGTGATGAAGTTTTATGATGAAATTGCCTCCTAGATCTTGCTGCTGAAGCACAGGCATTATCGGATTACAGGTGTATAGGCTGAAAAGCCCCTTATTTCCTGTCTCGAAGATGAGGAAGAGATGCTCAATTTAAATATGGAGTGCTTTATTTGCTAATTTAACTGGGCCTTTCGCAATGGGGAACACAGTTTAACGTTTACTGCTGCTCACTTGTTTCCAAGGATTTGAGGTAAGAGCTGCTTGATTCACAAACCAAGAGGCTTTCTCAGCACTGATGGGGAGCGTGCGGCCTCTCTGTTCCTCTTACACTTACTCCTTCATCCTCCACTCTCCCAGCCCATTCTGTGGGCTGCGCTTTTGGTTCATCTGCATCCCCTTCCTTTCTCCAAATTGCTGTGGATCGTTCCTTGGCAGCAGCTTTCTTGCACTGGTTCGTGCTGTCTGCTGCTGAGCAAGAAATGGAGCAATTATAATGAGTTCCTGACATTGGTAGAAGAACTTTAATTGCTTGCACCAGCTCAGATTCTTCAATATCAGTGTTACTGTCTCTTACCCTGCCTTGACGTCTGTTAACTTTATGCACGAAGATTTCTGTTCTGATGTCTTGAATGTTAAATCCAACAAAGCTAACTGTCAGGATTTTCTACATCGAAATAAGTATGTAACTCCGAGATCCCCTGTCATTTAGTGGTTCGACTGTTTCACAGAGTGTAAAGTGTCATAGATCAATTTTTATATACCAGGTGCTTGAGATGCTGCATGTGCTCACCAGTTTATAAGCCTATATTGCATGATTTTCTACATTTTGTAAGTTAAATGCAAGAAATATGCAATTTGCACACAACTCCCTTTACAAATGCCGTTTGATACCAGGGGTGCCTGACTGTAGAAACAGTCCCATGCAGCATGGACACTTGGGTGGCCGAGGTATCCAAGCCCATCAAGATCCCTTATTCCTAACTCCTAACTCGCAGCCCGCAAGGTTTGGAGATGGATTACAGTTTTGGAATTAGAGCTTTTATTTGTTTCACACTTTGATCATAATGTACTTTGAGGTGTTAAGTGGGCCACTTTTTTATTCGAGTGTAGTCACTGCTTTTTTTTCTGGTGAATATGTTACTCCAATTTGTGCAAATCAACATTGGGCAAACTATAAATTACTGAAAAATAGGGGTCAGGCAGGAATGAGTCAAGGAACGAGTTACCTTCAGGTATGTTCCTCCTAGTTTGGGGAAAGGGGTGGTCTCAAAGACCCAGATTTCAAGTTTTGAGACGATGTTATGTGGTGGTGCAAAAGGATTTTCTTAATGTAATGACCTGACACTTGCTACATTTGGGAGTGACAGAAACAAGGGATGATCAATGACTTTGAAAGGAAGGTAGATGAGCAATTGAGTGAAATAAACACACACTCAGAAAATTTCAGGCTGTTTTAATGATCATCTGAGCATGCTCAGTTTAACCCCCCCTGCTAAAAGACAGCACAGAGCCTTTGACAATGTGATTCGCTGTCAGTGTTGCATTGAGATATTGACCTTGATTATATGCTCAAGTGGGGTTCGAACTGGTGACCAGCTGATTCAGAGGTGAATGATATTTCTGAGCCGAAGCTGACATTGGTTACTGACAGCCCCCTCAGAATTCTCACTCAGTTGTGACGTTGCAGAATTTTTTCTGAGATGTTGGGGTTGTTGAGAAAAGGAGCAAAGGCAACTTGAAATGTTATGATATGGATTAGAAGGCAGACCATCCTGTGCGTCTCTCGTTATTCTGCTATTAATTTGTCTCTTGATATTCTACCTTGTACTTTGTACAGATGTGTAAGCCAGGGACTAATCTTTGTCTCTACATTGACTCTCTGGATGATATGAGTGGAGGAACTATTCCACTGTTTGAATGTTCAAGCCCATGCAAGAGATCTATAATTAATCTGTAGTTCAAGCAAATATCAGGTGGTTGATCATGTAAATAAGGGAGCAAGATTGCATGAAATAGGCTATTTTAAGTCATCCAGATGTTTCTTTAATGCACTGACAATATTTGTGATGTACAGCTGGAAAGAAAATTTTTACAATTTGCTTTTAGAATGCGTTTGACTTGGGGGGTGGGAAGTAGGAATATGAAACTATCTGAGAAACCAAGTGTAAATGGTACGGTAAAGAAAAGGTTTCCATCCTCTCTCTCTCTCTCTGGGCCTGTTTGGCGCTATACTGAGCCTTTCTTAAAGTTGAGCAAGTTGGTGCTTTGCTGTATTTCTGCTGCTCATAATGAAGGGAATAGATAAGGTAGACATAGAGAGATGTTTCCACTGGCAGATGAAACTAAAACAAGAGGGCATAGCTTCAAGATTAGGGGGAGCAGATTTAGGACTGAATTAAGGAGGAATTTCACCCAGAAGATTGTGAACCTATGGAATTCCCTGCCCAATGAATTCGGTAAATGTTACTAAAGCTAAGATTGAGTTTTTTTGAACAATAAAGGAATTAAGGGTTACAGTGAGAGGACAGTAAATGGAGCAGAGTCCATAAACAGATCAGCCATGATCTTATTGAATGGCGGAGCAGGCTCATTGGGGCAGATGGGAGTAAGTGAGAACTGCAGATGCTGGAGATCAGTACCTCATTCCTGATGAAGGGCTTTTGCCCATAACGTCGATTCTCCTGCTCCTCTGATGTTGCCTGACCTGCTGTGCTTTTCTAGCACCTCACTACTGAAGGGCCAGATGGCCTACTCCTAGTTCTTGTGTTCTTATGTAATTCCCGAGCAGCCAATTCTGAAAAATTGTCATCGTCAGGAAGGAGTTCAGGTGCTTTAGCATGGAAATTGCCATGCATTTGGTGCCACTGGGCTTATTCCCATTCCAACAGAACTGGAGTCCATCTGGGAATCCAGGTTGCATGGTAGGCTTCTTTCAGGTCAGGCTTAACATCGTGTCTCTGTACTCAGGGAGATGTCAGGGAGCTCAGTAAGGTACAATCTATTTTACAACTGCACCATCAATGCTGTTGGAGGGCAAGCTAACAAGATCACCAGAAAAAGAAGAACTGCTGTCGTAGTTGTATATCAGCATTTTGAGGTATCATTGCCCACCGTACCAGCCTGGGAGTCCACAGATTGGCAGCATCAACTCTGTGGGCAAACTCTGTGGTTTGTTGCTACCTGAATTGCAGCAAATCTCATACATTTGAGAGTCCTCTGTACTTCTGTCTGGGCATATGTTGATTTTGATAGAGAGAATAATTGATTTTATTGACTTGGATTAATGTCCTTCTATCCCCTTGCGAATACATACCAATTGTACTTTGAGCTCATTGTTTCACTCAAGGAATTTTCATTTGCATGCGTGCTTCTCAGTTGACTTCTGACACTACCTGTTGACTGTCTAAATGTAATCTAATTGTAAAATGCTTCTTCAGATAAAGTAACCCCACCTTCACACAACCAAACTTAAAGAGTTAAAAATCACACAACACCAGGTTATAGTTCAACAGGTTTAATTGGAAGCACTAGCCTTCGGAGCTAGCCCACAACCACCTGATGAAGGAGCAGAGCTCCGAAAGCTAGTGCTCCCAATTAAACCAGTTGGACTATAACCTGGTGTTGAGTGATTTTTAACATTGTACACCCCAGTCCAACACCAGCATCTCCAAATCAAGCTTAAATAGGGAAAGCTCATAAATCTAGATTATGGCTCAACAACATTATACTGCTTGAGACATCTAAAATTACTTCAGTTTTTGCGAGGAGTTTTTGTACGTTTTTTAAGCATTTTGTGCTGTTGAGTTATAACTATTTTTACGTTGGTCTTGTGCTGGTTAATTCTGGAAGTACAGATCTCAACATAGTTAAGAGCTAAATTGTAACAGATACGTAGGATTCTTGTTTTCAGTCAAAGGTAGGGAAACCCATTATTTATCTTTTGGGTGTGCTCCTAACTGTGCTCTTCATTCGGAGAGCAGTGAATTTGCTACTCCCAACAGCAGCAGTGTAATAATGTCATGCAAAATTATACCCTCTTGCAAACCATTCCTTTTCTTTCATTGTGATTTTATATCACTGATCATCACATACTCATCTTCCAAGCTGTATACAGACTGAGGATGGCACACAGTTGTGTCAGCTTATAGAAGGTTCATATTGATTAAATGTAGGGAATTGTGGTTTAGTCTTCCCTGTTTCCCCTCCCAGGTAATTGGATAAAAGAAGCGTTGAAATAGATTGTTCAGGGTTCTTCCTATCGAAAACTGTCTTTGGGTTTTTTTGGGTTTTCAGTGTCACTGTGAGACATCGAGTCAGAGCTGTACAGCATGGAAACAGACCATTCGGTCCAATTCCCTCATGCCAACCAGATATCCTAAATCACTCTCGTCCCATTGGCCAGCATTTGGCCCATATCCCTCTAAACCCTTCCTATTTATATGGTACAGTTACGACATTGAAGAGGCATCTGGATCAGTGATACCAGAATAGTGTTCAAAGTTGCTGATGCTTTTTGACTTGCTGTCATCAGGACACATACAAGAATGCCAAATTTCAAGCATGCTGTGTGGTTGATGAGTCTAGCTCAACAAATAGAGGATGTGAGGCTCCCAACTAATTCTACTTGTTTGCAGAGAGCCGATGTCCGACTATGAGAGCACATCATTTTTAGCAGGTGGAAATGAACCACTTGGTAATCACGTGTAAAGCTCAAAACCAAATGTTTGTTGTTAGATGTGATTGAGATTGGGCAGCATGTGCTGCCTAATCCAGATTGTGCCAATAGCCACATTGATGATGAGTCTGAGATTATTAGTCAATTTGTAATGTGGTTCATTTACTTTTGCTACAAGTGACATGCATTCATTCACATTCTTTGCAAGGAACATGTTCAAGGCTTGTATCTGGTTGAGTTATCCAAGAGCCAGGGAGTCCTCATTTTCTGGTTCTCCATGCCAGTGCCTAGGCTTTTCAATAAATCCGCACTTTTATTGTCCAGTCGTGTAAATTGTTGTGATATTTGAAATTTGGTATTCTTGCATTTGATCTAATAAGTGCAAGAGAAAGAAAGTATCAAAGATACTTTCTTTCCCGTGATATTCTAGTTTTGCTCCATCAACTGGCTGTGAATATTCAAAATGTTACAGTTGCACACTGTTTTGAGAAGATCTGAACTTTTGATAATGTATTCCATGTTGAAATAACTATGCTAATGGTACCTTTTTTCTGGAGTTTGTGCTCTTAACTGTCCTTTTGTGCATTTTTGTAAGTACCTGCTATCGTTATATATTTTAAGTAGCCCCATAAATAGTGGGTTGTGCTTGTAATGAAAAGTGTCGATATTGTGAACAAGAATACCAAATGAGTTGCATTTAAAATAAGTACAAATCCCCAAGAGATACATTGAGTACACAATTAATCTCAACAATGGGCATCCCAGCAACTTAACTTTGACTCTTTAAAGATGTCTGGAGTTCCTGCTTTTGGAGTCAGATGCCCTTACTCTGTTCCTCTGCTGAATTGTTAACTGTGATATTCAGAAAGGACTTTCTGGTTTTGCTTATGTTATTCAGAGTAAAATTGATTAAGTTATATCCCTTAAAGAGTTGGAGGATTATAGGCATTTTTGCATTACTGGAAATTTGAGACCATACGGATCAGGATGAGAAAAGCCTTGCTTTGCAAGCAAAGCAATAAACCTGATTGCCTTTCTCACTATCTCTCAAAAAGAGCATACTGGAGCAAAGCGATTCACTCCTGGAGTAGAGTGCTAGCCTCGTAAGTGGAACTCTGTAGAAGAGAAATGCCAAGGTTACAAGTGGAAGCTGTACTCATAACATTTACAACGTTGTATGGCGAAAGGACAGGGAATTAGCATAAGCCAATCTCAGGCAAAGATTGTGCCATCAATCAGTACTAATTTTTTTGAAGCTGTTTACTATTTGCAAAATTCTAAGTCTGTTAATATTTCTTTATCCTCTTCAGTGGAACCTGATTTGCAATTCTTCATGGAAAGTCCATATTGCCAAGTTTTCATTACTGGTTGGATTGATTATTGGTTATTTGGTGACTGGAAGCTTAGCAGATTGGTAAGTTCAACACTTGCTGTTTGTCTTAAATGGGGGGAATGCCAATTACGTTTGGGACAGTTGCACACTTAGAGTAGAATTAGAGAATGCATTCCTCATTTAAGTGGGCTCTTGAGGTTGCTTTGTTTTCTCTCATGTAAATCATTCTATCCATCATTTTGATGGATGTAAAATCTGAGGTCCAAATATTTGGGTGAGGCCAACTATAGATTGAGCTTGTTTTTGGTGAATGTGCCTCACTGTTGGGTTTTATTCAAGTGTTCATTTATAATAGAGACCAGAATCTTTAATATTGCTGCTGATAGGCTTTCTTTTAATTATCTGATTCCCTTTTAATTCTCAGGATCGGCCGTCAGCTGGTGCTGGTCCTCTCGGTCATGTTCGTATTGGTCTTTGGCTTAACAGTAGCTCTTTCTGTGAATGTGACTATGTTCAGCACACTAAGGTTTTTCGAGGGATTCTGCCTGGCAGGGATATTTCTCACACTCTATGTAACACGTGAGTAGCACTTTTTTGATAAAGAAACTATGCTGCGGATAGAAATGTCTCAGTCTGTAGATTCAGGAACCTTTTTCAATATAACCCCCACCCCCATGTGATGGTCCACAACATTAATTGAATTTGCTACTTTAACCAGATTTGGGGAGCAGTGAGATTTCTCTTGCCAGGCCACTCCTGTTCAGTGTTCGAAATGCAGGTTCTTTTTTGAGTGAGCCAGCCCCAGAATTGATTTGAGTCAGAGATGCTCATTGGACTCTGGATTTGAGTTGGGTTCTTTTTCAGAAGGGCAAGGTGGGTTGGTGTTGAACTGTAGATTTATAATGAAACACATGCAAATGTTTACAAAGTTTCTTGGTGCCTCATTCAATTTGTCTGTTAAACGAAGACCAGAAGAGGCTGACGTGTGACATTTTCAATTTTATTTTTCCCTTGTGGACCAAGAGGAGACACCTCCGACCAGACATCTGGCCCTAACAGTAATCCAGTTACTGTAGGTCTCTGGTCAGCCTGCTGCCACCTAATGTGTAAGCTGGGCTTTAGGTCAAGATGTTGGCACAGTGTGTGGGGGAGGCCTGGCTGTTTGAAAACCAAAGCAACCTCCTAGCTTCTGTTCCTGAATGTGTAGGTGGCTCAGAATTTGACTCCTTCCTGCCCCATGACTTTAAAATTAAGTTGTTTGTTTCTTGTAGGTCAACGGTCTTCTGTAGTTCTGTTCCCTCTTTTTCCAATGCCTTAGAGAGGAGTATTGACTATAGGGATTGGGCGGTCACATTGTGGCTGTACAGGACAATTGGTTAGGCCAGTTTTGTAATACCGTAGTCACTTCTGATCTCTCTGCTACAGGAAGGATGTTGTGAAACATGCGAGGGTTCAAAAGGGATTTACATGGATTTTGCCAGGGTTGGAGGGCTTGAGTTCTGGGAGAGGCTGAATAGGCTGGAATTATTTTTCCCAGGGATGTTGGAGGCTGAGGGGTGACTTTTTAATAGAAGTTTATAAAATCATGAGGGGCACGGATAGAGTGAATAGCAAAGGACCTTTCCCCAGGGTTGGGGGGAATTGAGAACTGGAGGGCATAGGTTTAAAGGGAGAGGGGAAAGATTTATAAGGCACCTAAGGGGCAGCTGTTTCACACAGAGTATGGTGCTTGTATGGAATGAGTTGCCATTGGAAATGATGGAGGCTGGCACCATTACAACATTTAAAAGGCATCTGGATGAATAGGAAGGGTTTAGAGGGATATGGGCCAAGTGCTGGCAAATGGGGTATCTGGTCGATATGAGCGAGTTGAACCGAAGGATCTGTTGTCATGCTGTGCAGCTGTATGACTCTATGACACCTTCTGGAAATGTATGCGCACAGCATCTGCATTCGCTTTGTGTTTCTTCTAACTGTTTGGCCACTTCAGCACAGAAAAAAAACTCTACCAAAATTGTTGAACAAACCAACCTTTGACAAATGCGTTCTAGCATTCTCAATTTTATTTGTTAATTCATTTATGGGCTCTTGCTGTTACTGGCTGGTCAGCGTTTATTGTCTGTCCCTAATTGCCCTTGAGAAGATTGTACTGAGCTGGTGTCTCGAACCGCTGCAGTCCACGTGCTGTAGGTTGACACCTTCTATCACTTTACTCATGATCGAGAGTGGCCATTGACCGGGTTGGGTTTGTCCTGATTTTTTTGTACGGGACATGGCTAGGTAATGTTCCATGGGCAGGTAGATGCCAGTGTTGTAACTACATTGAAACAGCTTGTCGAGGGGAGCGGGAATTTCTGGAGCATAAGTCTTCAGTACTATTGTTGGAAAGTTGTCAGGGCCCATAGCCTTTGCAGTATCTAGTGCCTCCAACCGTTTCTTGATATCAAATGGAGTGATTGGAATTGGCTGAAGACTGGTATCTAATGCAGGGCACCACTGGAGGAGGCCGAGATGGATCATCCACTTGGCACTTCTGGCTGACGATTGCTGCACACGCTTTAGCCTTGTCTTTTGCTCTAATGTGCTGGGCTCCTCCTCCATTGAGGATGGGGATATTTGTGGAGTTGCCTCCTCCAGTGAGTTGTTTAATTGTCCCCTATGAGTGGAGGTGGCAGAACTGCAGAGCTTAGATCTGAACTGTTGGTTTTGGAATTACTTAGCATTATCACTTGTTATTTGGCGTGCAGGTAGTCCTGTTTGGTGGCTTCACCAGGTTGAAATCTCATCTCCAGAATGCCTGGTGCTGCTCCTGGCATGCCCTCCTGCACACTCCATTGAGCAAGGGTTGATCCCCTGGCTAGATGGTAATGTTTGAGTGGGGGAGATGCCAGTATGAGGTTACAGATTGTGCTGGAATACAATTCTGCTGCTGTTGATGGCCCACAGCACCTCATGGATGCCCAGTCTTGAGTTGCTAGATCTTTTTGAAGTCTGTTCCATTTAGCACAATAGTGCCACACAACATGATGGAGGTTTTTCTCAAGGGAACGCTGGACTTTGTCTCTACAAGGACTGTGTGATGGTCATTCTTACCAATACGGTCATGGACAGATGCATTTGCAGCTGGCAGATTGGTAGGGATGGTGTGGAGTATGTTTTTCCCTCTTGGTTCCTGCTGCAGGGTCACTCTGGCAGTTATGACCAGCTTGATCAGTCGTGCTGCTGCTGAGCCACCTTTGTATATTGCAGTCTCCCACCCAGAGTATGTTTTGCACACGTGTTACTCTCTGTGCTTCCTCCAAGTGTTGCTCAACATGGAGGAGTATCAATTCGCCAGCCAAGGGAGGGCAGGACGTGGTAACCACCAGGAGGTTTCCTTGCCAATGTTTAACCTGAAGCCATGAGACTTCGGGAGTCTAGAGTCATAGAGATGTACAGCATGAAAACAGACCCTTCGGTCCATGCCGACCAGATGTCCCACCTGCCAGCACCCAGCCCATACCCTCCAAACGTCCTATTCATATACCTATCCAAATGCCTTTTAAATGATGCAATTGTACCAGCCTCCACCATTTCCTCTGGCAGCTCATTCCAAACATGTACCACCATCTGCATGAAAATGTTGCCCTTTAGGTCTCTCTCAAATCTTTTCCCCTCTCACCCTAAACCTATGCCCTCTAGTTCTGGACTCCCGACCCCATGGAAAAGACTTTGTCTATTTATCCTATCCATGCCCCTCATAATTTTGTAAACCTCTATAAGGTCATCCCTCAGCTTCCAACGCTCCAGGGAAACCAGCCCCAGTCTGTTCCGCCTCTCCCTAAAGCTCAAATCTTCCAACCCTCGCAACATCCTTGTAAATCTTTTCTGAACCCTTGCAAGTTTCACAACAGCTTTCTGATAGGAAGGAGACCAGAATTGCACACAATATTCCAACGGTGGCTTAACCATGTCCTGTACAGCTGCAACATTACCTCCCAACTCCTGTACTCAATACTCTGACCAATAAAAGAAAGCATACCAAATGTCGCCTTCACTATCCTATCTACCTGGATTCCACTTTCAAGGAGCTATGAACCTGCACCCAAGGTCTCTTTGTTCAGCAACACTCCTGAGGACCTTACCATTAAGTGTATAAGTCCTGCAAACATTTGCTTTCCCAAAATGCAGCACCTCGCATTTATCTGAATTAAACTCCATCTGCCACTCCTCAGCCCATTGGCTCATTTGGTCAAGATCCTGTTGTAATCTGAGGTAACCTTCTTCACTATCTACTACATCTCCAAATTTGTTGTCATCTGCAAACTTACTATCTGTACCTTTTTATGCTCGCATCCAAATCATTTATATAAATAACAAAAAGTAGAGGACCCAGCACCAATCCTTGGGGTACTCCACTGGTCACAGGCCTCCAGTCTGAAAAACAGCCCTCCACTACCACCATCTCTCTTCTACCTTTGAGCCAGTTCTGTATCCAAATGGCTAGTTCTCCCTGTATTCCATGAGATCTAACTTTGCTAACCAGTCTTCCATGGGGAACCTTGTTGAACACCTTACTGAAGTCCATATAGATCACATCTACCGCTCTGCCCTCATCAATCCTCTTTGTTACTTCAAAAAGCTCAATCAAGTTTGTGAGACATGAACAAAGCAGTGTTGACTATCCCTAATCAGTCCTTGCCTTTCCAAATATATGTACATCCTGTCCCTCAGGATTCCCTCCAACAACTTGCCCACCACTGATGTCAGGCTCACTGGTCTACAGTTCCCTGAATTGTCCTTACCACCCTTCTTAAACAGTGGCACCATGTTAACCAACCTCGTCTTCTGGCACCTCACCTGTGACTATCGATGATACAAATATCTCAGCAAGAGGTCCAGCAATCACTTCCCTAGCTTCCCACAGAGTTCTAGGGTACATCTAATCAGGTTCTGGGGATTTATCCACCTTTATGTATTTCAAGATATCCAGCACTGCCTCCTCCATAATATGAACATTTTGCAAGGTGTCACCATCTATTTCCCTACAGTCTATATCTTCCATATCCTTTTCCACAGTAAATACTGATACAAAATACTTGTTTAGTATCTCCCCCATTTTCTGCAGCTCCACACACAGGCTGCCTTGCTGACCTTTGAGGGACCCTAATTTTCTCCTGGTTACCCTTTTGTCCTTAATGTATTTGTAAAACCCCTTTGGATTCGCCTTAACTCTATTTGCCAAAGCTATCTCATGTCCCCTTTTTGCCCTCCTGATTTCCCTCTTAAGTATACTCCTATTTCCTTTATACTCGAAGGATTCACTCGATTTATCCTGTCTATACCTGACATATGCTTCCTTCTTTTTCTTAACCAAACCCTCAATTTCTTTAGTCATCCAGCATTCCCTATACCTACCAGCCTTTCCTTCCACCCTGACAGAAATATACTTTCTCTGGATTCTCATTATCCATTTCTGAAGTCTTCCCATTTTCCAGCTGTCCCTTTACCTGTGAACATCTGCCCCCAAGCAGCTTTCCAAAGTTCTTGCCTAATACCGTCAAAATTGGCCTTTCTCCAATTTAGAACTTCAACTTTTAGATCTGGTCTATCCTTTTCCATCATTATTTTAAATCTAATAGAATTATGGTCGCTGGCCCCAGAGTGCTCCCCCACTGACACCTCAGTCACCTGCCCTGCCTTATTTCCCAAGAGTAGGTCAAGTTTTGCATCTTCTCTAGTAGGTACATCTACATACTGAATCAGAAAATTTTCTTGTGTGTACTTAACAAATTCCTCTCCATCTAAACCCTTAACACTATAGCAGTACCAGTCTATTTTCGGAAAGTTAAAATCCCCTACCATAACTACCCTATTATTCTTACAGATAGCTGAGATCTCCTTACAAGTTTGTTTCTCAATTTCTCTCTGACTATTGGGGGGTCTATAATACAATCCCAATAAGGTGATCATTCCTTTCTTATTTCTCAGTTCCACCCAAATAACTTCCCTGGATGTATTTCCAGGAATATCCTCCCTCAGCACAGTTGTAATGCTATCCCTTATCAAAAATGCCACACTCCCTCCTCTCCTGCGTCCCTTTCTATCCTTCCTGTAGCATTTGTATCCTGGAACGTTACTCAATGTTGAGAACACCCAGAGTAACTCCACCCCGACTGCATACCACTGTGGTGCGATTGTCGTCATTGAATTGGTTACGAGGCCATTTCAAAGGGCAATTGAGAGTCTACCACACTGCTGTGGGTCTGAAATCACATTTAGGTCAGAGCAGATGAGAATGGCCGATTCCCTTCCCTGAAGGACATTTGTGCATTCCTAAATGCTTTCAAATTTAATTTTTAGCAACTAACCATGAGTTTTCCCACAAACGAGGTTAGGAAAGCTGATATAAGTTTTCGTTGCCATTCTCTCGAATGACCTTTCTGCGCCATTTTCTGCCCAGCAGCACCCTGGCACAAACTTCATCCTTTAAAGAAAGTTGAATAATTGTAGCTATAACTTGCTCTGTTGAGAGGTGTTATCAGGCTGCAGTGACTAATTCACACATACTCCTGACTAATTTGTCATATCCTTATCCGTTAGAGATTGCTCTCTCTCAATCTCTCAGCACAGTTTGATTCTTAATTTGGAATACTTTGCATGTGCTTGCACAACACAAGTCAGTGTACTTTGCATGTGAATATTTACTTCAATGTTATCCCATTCTGTAACCATTAAAGAGCTGCTGGGACCATGCGCACACCCTGCTTTTCATTTTTCTAATTTGTCAACAAATATATTGAAAATCACAGTGCCCATGCATATGATATAACCTTCTTCTGAGTATTAAGATACTATGCCTAAAGACACCATCTATTGTTGTATGTGTCCCTTGCCTTTAATAGAGGTGACCTTTTAAGGACTCTGTGGTTGTGTATACAATGTTGTGACTTTTCCTGCTAGTCAGTTAGTTTGCTCTGGTTCTGTAAGCTGTAATGTCTGTCATAAATTATGTTTAATGTTTTAAATAAGCTAACCCGCAGTTAATCGATTACTCATCAGGGATTATTAGACCAGTATCATTAACAAGACATACATTACAATTTTTTTTTCATTTACTATATCTGGGACCCCAATTAACGATGTGACCAATGGATATGCTCAAACTATTTTGGTGTAATACTACTAATAAACTTGTAAACAAATTTTGCAATATGTTAAATTTTTCCACCATATCTTCATGTTCCACAGTTAGATTCATTCTTTTATTCCTGAGACGTTCTCAATTTACATTAACTATTTACTGATTTGTTCACTCCTTTAAGAAAGCATTATTTTCTTTTTAGATATTTTCTTTAAATTCTTTTTTAAATGCCCCCTTTTACCTTTAGTTTCTGTAACACTTGTGATTTTTTTAAAATTCAGTCATGTGCATGTTGTTTGTCATCTCCAGCCTTCCTTTTTAAGAAGGTGATAGTGAACTGTCCTTTTGAACTGCTGCAGACCCACAATGCTATTGGAGAGAATGTCAGGATTTACTTGCAGTGCCCGTGAAGGAATGACGATATTTTTCTAAGTCAGGTGTCAACAGCTTGGAGGGGAACTTGTAGGTGTGGGGTTCCCATGAATCTGCTACTTTTGTCCTTCTAGATGGTTAGTGGTCATTGGGTTTGAAAGGTGCTGTCCAAGGATGCTGCTACTGAGCATCAATGGTGGAGGGAGCGGATGTTTGTGGATGTGGTGCCAGTGGGATGGTATCAAGCTGCTCGAGTGTTGGAGCTGCACCTATCCAGGAACCTGGAGAGTATTTGGTCACATTCCTGACTTGCGCCTTGTAGATGATAGACAGGCTTTGCGGAGTCAGGTGGTCAGTTACTTGCTGCACCATTCTGAGACTCTGACCTGCCCTGGTGAGCACTGTATTTATATGGTGTTTCCAGTTCAGTTTTTGATCAATGGTAACCCATGGAATATTGATCGTGGGGGTTTCAGTGATAGTTAATGCTGTTGAAAGTCAAGATTGTCTGTAGATTGCCTTGGTATCATTTTGAAAAGTGGTCAGGAGTTCAGATACTAACCAACGTTTCAGTTATCGTACAAAAAAAAAGTGAGGTCTGCAGATGCTGGACATCAGAGCTGAAAATGTGTTGCTGGTTAAAGCGCAGCAGGTCAGGCAGCATCCAAGGAATAGGAAATTTGACGTTTCGGGCACAAGCCCTTCCTGATGAAGGGCTTGTGCCCAAAACGTCGAATTTCCTGTTCCTTGGATGCTGCCTGACCTGCTGCGTTTAACCAGCAACACATTTTCAGTTTCAATTATCGTAACCAAAAATCACCACCTCTCTGGTTCTGAGGAAGGGTCCCCAGACACGAAATGTTAACTCTGTTTCTCTCTTCACTGCTGCCAGATCTGCTGAGTTTCTCCAGCAACTTCTGTTTTTTTTAAAATTTAAAACATCCCCAGTTCTTTTGGTTGTTACCTTGATCTTTTGTCTGTTTGTGAGATCTTGTGCAAATCGATCCTCTTGTTTTCCAACACCCTGAAGATTTCACATCAAAATAGAACTACTTTGAACGTAAAATACCAAGGGGTGTACTGAGAGCTGTGTATTCATTTGTGGAATAAATGCAGATCCTCTAATATGCAGAATCTCCCCATGCTGGCTTGCATTTTCTGCTGGTAATTTTCAGCACTGCTTACTGTTTACTCAACTATATTCAATTTGTCTCAACTTATCCAAGAGATCTCGAGGCATTGATTGGTCTGCCCATTCAGGGCCTATTGAGTCTCTCAAGTGGACAGTTCATGGTCCCTTTAATCTCTGGCGCTGTTTTATCTCTGGTAGGGGTCTGGAGGTCCACGTGAAGTGGCTAGCCTGGCAGTTTTGCTGTGCAGGCCAGTATTGGGCAAGGGGAACATTCAGAGACTCGATGGTAGACAGTTCCCTCTGAAACTGCCCATAATCTGAGCAATGGCCACTACTCAACCTGCCATCTGCTGTGACTGGCTGACATCTCTCGAAGTAGGGACCACCTCCTGAGACTGAGGCAGACTACTTCTCCCCACCCCACCTTAAGCTGATTTCCTGACTGTGGAGTTGTCAGTATCCTTGGCAGGTACCTCTTTAACCTTCCCACTGAGGGGGCAAGACCTTTCAAAAGGTGTCATTAAACCTGCAATAATATAGAACTCAAACATGTTGTGAATTGTACTATGTTTTTTCTGAAAAGCTGTACTGATCTTAATGATAAGATTACTGATTCAGAGAAGTTTAAGTAAAACTTGAATGTGCATGTAAATACAATGAGGCATTGGTACCACCAGGGCCCAAGGTGAATAGAACAGAATGCACGTTCTTTATTTATCCCCAAATCACTGCAGTGACATGACACTGTATGTGTCCAATGTCATGTTGAATAGGGAAAGCTTTACTTAACAGTATCTGTCGGCTTAGAGAAGGGGGAAAGTCTATACCTTTTTTTATTGAAAACACTTGTGTAGAGACATGTCTCAAAGTACAAGGCAGGCCAAACCTGCAGAGTAAAGTGTTAAATCCCTGAGCTTAAATGTCAGTTAGACAGAATCCAAACGTGTATCTGCTAGTCCATTTTGTTTCTAGTCATACCTTGCAAACTCCAACAACACTGAATTCTTGTCTTCCCTGTATATAGAAGTGGCATGGTGGCTCAGCGGTTAGTACTGCTGCCTCACAGCACCAAGGTCTCAGGTTCGATGCCAGCCTTGGGTGACTGACTGTGTGGAGTTTGAACATTCTCCCCGTGTCTGCGTGGGTTTCCTCCGGGTGCTCCGGTTTCCTCCCACAGTCCAAAGATGTGCGGGTCAGGTGAATTGGCCGTGCTAAATGGCCCATAGTGTTAGGTGCATTAGTCAGAGGGAAATTGATCTGGGTGGGTTACTCTTCGGAGGGTCGATGTGGACTGGTTGGTTGAAGGGCCTGTTTCCACACTGTAGGGAATCTAATCTAATCTAATAGTTATTTTAATCAACTTGTTGGAATATGTTGAGACACATTTCTGTCTCGGACAGACAATGGAGCACTACCACTGTGCCATAAATGCCCTCACATTGTTTCATTCAGTCAGTGCCCACCTGGTTATCCATTAACCAGCAGCTCATCACAAACCCGATCCCTAGCTCCGTTTTGATCGGTAACATCCCTGTGGGACCCCTTTTAGATGGTAACACAGAATAGGAGACAAAATAAAATAAATCTGGTAATGATGCCAGCCTTACTTTTTAAAATCTGAAAGTTGTTGTAAGATGGAAGTATTGAATGAAGTAAGGATTTTATAGAATAGAATCCCTACAATGTGGAAACAGGCCCTTTGGCCCAACAAGTCTACACCGACCCTCAAAGTAACCCACCCAGACTCGTTCCCCTACTACTCTACATTTACCCCAGACTAATGTATCTAACCTATATATTCCTGAACACTACGGACAATTTATCATGGCCAATTCACCTAACCTGTGCATCTTTGGATTGTGGGAGGAAACCAGAGCATCCAGAGGAAGCCCACGCAGACACGGGGAGAATGTACAAACTCCACACAGGCAGTTGCCCGAGGCTGGAATCGAACCTGGGTCCCTGGCACTGAGGCAACAGTCCTAACCACTGTGCTGCCCCAAGGAATTAATCAGGTCAATGATTTGACAAAGTGGCTTAGAGTAATTGGCTTTGTGTATTATTATGTATAAATATTCTTCAATGGCTCTTACTATCTATATTATTTAAGAACGGTGACTTATTTATCTATATTAAAAGCCATCAGATAGTTTCTCCCTCACTACCAGTTTAATTTACCAGTGCAAACTACTTCAGGCCTGATATTTCCGCAGGATTGTTTGATTCTGTTGCCAAAATCTCTGCAATTCGGCAAGCATTCTGTGTTTGGAATTCTCTCGGTTTCCCCTGGTGTCCACCCAGTGTTTATGTGGCCGTCTCTGAAAATGCCCTTTTAATTGGCTGCTGCTACCTGATGGAGCAGGAAAATTATGCAGTGCTGTAAATCAGTTGGAGTGGGCCCTAAAATGATGTAAAATGTGACTCAGAATTAAGATATAATTGTTCATATTTACTGTGTCATGAATTCCAAAGTGTTCTCTCAGCAAACCATGTCACGGTACCCTTTGACAAAACATGTGACTGCTACTTTGTAGCTTTAATGTTACTGGGCAGGAAAGATTTTCAGATATCATCAGAAAGTTGACCATATTGTACAATGTTTTTTGGAGATTCTTTGCTTAATAGGGGTTGGATCTAATGATGGTGCTGTATCACAGAACAATCTATCTGTATGCATTCAGCGTTAGCACTAAGGTCAGGGTACTCTACAGCTGCTGTTGACTCAACAGATTAGCTCCAAAATATTTCCAAAATGTATGGCTTCAGGTACCATTTGTGCGTGGAGAATTTAGATCATTTTACTTGGTGTTCAGATGCTGTATCTAGACTGCTGCAGCCTATTGGAGAGATTAGAGTATAAGCACTTTCCTTCCTTCAACTGATGACTAACCGCAAAATAAGTGAAGGCTCCAATTTTTTGGGTCTGTAATGCTGCCTATTCCCAGGACCTCTGGTTCTGTAGCTGACAAAGGGAGAATCTTCGCATTATCATCAGTCTTTCCAATTATATCCTTATTATCTGCATGAACAAATGTCCCAGGAGCAAAGCATCATAGTCTTGTGTGGTTAAGAACCTTTCTCATTGTATGAATTTGAGACTGGGAGAGTTCACGTTCCCATATTATCCCCTGTCTTATTTGACCTGCACTAGCTCCCCCATGAAGCATTACCCTGATTTTAATCATTGCACCTTGCTCTCCAATTCACTACCTTACCCAATGTCTGTAATATTCTCTTTCTCTATATCTGTTCAAAATCTCTGCTCCTCCAATTCCCGTCTCTTGAGCTCTTGTAGTTTTAAACGTTGCTTCATTGGTGGCAGTGTTTCCCGTCTGCTTAAGCCCTCAATCAGGAATTTCTTCCTAAACCTCTTCACCTTCCTCCCCTTTCTCTCATTTTTAAGATGCTGTTTGAAACCGTTTTCTGACTTAGCTTTAGGTTGTTGACAAAGTTTGTTTTACAATATTATGATAAAGCTCCTTGAGGTGTTTTTAATTATATTAAAGGCGATTTATAAATACAAGTTGGTGCTGGTTACTTTACTATTTTAAAATAAGAGGAAATGTTTCATTGTGCTTGCTTTTCCTCCAATGGGTCTCCTGAAAAGGTTCACATCATGGACCACTTCATGTCTCCTGTTGACTGGGTTTGTCTGCATCAAAACCCATCTTGCATAGTTTCATGGAATTGACTGTACTCCTGTGGCTCCACTGACACAATGAATGATGTTTTCCTACAAGTTGTGGATAGACTAATGTAACACAGCTCCATATGACAAAGATGCAAGTCTGTAGTGTAGAAGTAGCTAGATTGACAGCTTTTTTTTATCTGAACTCCTACTACATTTCTGTGGCCTTATTTTAAACTTGATGGCTTTTGCTGAAGTGCTATTTCATCTTGGCACTCTAATGAAATTTTTGAAACATTATTCAGCTTTGTGGCCCTTCACTGTCAACCTTGTCATCCCCTCTTTCATCTGCCCTTGATTTCCTAGTGTCAGTCATTGAATAGTAGTCAGGACTAAGAAAATCTCGGTGAATTATTTCACTGTATTGACCATCAGGACACGGAGTCCAACTGCACACAGTTAAGCGCCTTACCTCGTTGCTGGCAATGAACTGAGGCGTTTCCTTTCAGGATATGAGTCTGTACCACAACAGATGACACACACTTATTTACTTCAGTGCCTTTGGGATGCCTCTGTCTCTCCAAGTTGTGTGAACTGCTCATTAACAGATGCACCATCACAGGAGGGTTCTGGGCTATTCCGATTTGTGCACCTATAGAGTGGTTGGATCGCTGCAGGTGCGTACCTGTAATTAGTGGCCAACTACTGGTTAGCATTCCTTTTGGTTTCTGCCCACACCTCCATCAGCTCCTGAGGGTACTCCCAGTCACTGGTGACAGGCACACATTGCTTATGTAGCTTCATTGCTTCTCATTACTTTAAATGATGGTCACGAAGGCTTCTGCAGGGACGTAGACATAAAATGTGACAAACTGAGCCAATTACACTCTCTGGAAAGGCTTAAATAAAGATGGGCTGATAGCCCATCTACTTCAACTTATCTTGTTGCATGTTAATAACGTGATCACAAAAAGATTGAAACCGAGAGAGCAAATCTGTGATTGTGCATGTGACCCTAAAGTACAACACCTTCTGTTTATTTGAATGTTAAACATGGCTGTTGCATGACAAGAATCACTGCCAGTTCTTAAAAACGGAGTGATTTACTGACAATAAAATGTATGCTTTTTAAATACATTTTTGAATGTTGTGTAATGCCTTTACTGCAAGATGTTGGGGAGGAGAGGGTCAAATATTTGCTAGATTATCCTCCACTGTTCCTTGTTCGGACGGTTACTGCTTTCAATTATTAAACAAAAGTTGAAATCCAAGCTCTTTGCTCATGCTAGAATCACTTTTTAAAAAATAAGTTGCTTTTTTACATTTTGTGCACTGGAACTTTTTTGAAGTAATAGAGGGAAGCGTTGGGTAAAGTTGGGTGTTTGAGCCTCTATATAGCTCTGACATTTTACTTCAAACTGGTTTGTGGAGGGACTATTGCAAAAAAAAATTTGATTTTTCTTGCAGATTTTCCACAGCATTCTGGGAAATAGCTCAAGAGGGAAGGAGGATAGTTCAAAAATAATGCAGTGCTTCATTGTTAGAACGCGAGAAAAAACCCATTCGCTGAGGTTGGCATCTTGTATGTTAGATTTCTGTACACTTTCTGACTCCCCAGCCTTGCCTAATATATTCTTCCCAATGTTTATCACTGTTTTTGCTTTAAGTATTTGTGTTAAAATTTACTTTTTGTCGGTCTTATCCTGTGGTGACCCCTGACCGGAATATTTCAGGTGTCTTTATCTAAGCCATTTCAAAATGTTAAGTACCCTGATGATTTCCTGATCCTTGATGCTTGTCTAGTCATCCTCTTTCCTTTTTCTACTTTGATCATTCTTCCATATTTTATTTATTCCTGTTATTTTCACTGCATCCATTCCATTGTGCATCCTTTCTAATGTGGTGATCAGAATTTTGCACACCACTTCATGTCATGTCTGTCCAGTGCATGAGCAATTGTGATATAACCTCTGTGGGCTTGTACTCCACTGCTCTGACTGTGATTGCAATACTCCATTTGCTTTTCCAGTTGTTTCACCATATTTGTGACTGACTACTACATATCTGCTGCCATTCCCCAAATCCCTTTTCGAATTGTTGCTGTTGTGCAGCTGTTCCCTGCTCTATTTTGTAATTCAGAAAAGATGATCGTTTTTATTACATTGGTCTGTAGAAAGTCTGAAATGTTGTGACTGAAGAAACTCTGATTTAAATAAACTTCTGGAAGTTTCTAATCTGTTTTTGGTATGTGGAGCAACTTGCTTGGGAGCCGATAGTTAGAACTGTAGTAAGATTTGCAGAGTCAGTGTTGCTAGTGACTGAGTCTGAAGGGTGTGGGTTCAAGCTCCAGAGTCCTGTTCTCCTGGATTTCCCTTTGCTGTCCATGACCACCTTGTTGCACAGCGCAGGCCTCTTTAAGATTGCCGTGAGGGCTCACGCAGAGGTATTTTATAAGACCTGTGAAGGTCCATCCGACAGGAGATCAAGGACTGTTCCTGGGAGCAGCTAGCTAGTGTCCTTATGTTCTCCAGTGTCCCAACCAGTACTGCAGTGATTGTTCTTCATGTTAATACATAGCAAAGATATAATCTGTGTTTACGTTTATGTTGAGCTTGATGCCTCTAGAGACTATCATATAGCTCAGATGAAATGCACCCAGCTAATATGTACCAAGTATTAAGCCTTTTAATGTTTCTCAAGATTGAGTCTACCTTCTGTATATATTGTATAGTCATCCATCCCCATTAGTATTAATAGTTCACCTCATATCAGCAAAAAGGATCGGCAGTAACTAATCTACCTACAATGTGCTGGCACTGCCATCAACAGCATTATAAGAGTGGGTATCCGAAAGGGAGGGTTGGTCGTATGCCTCTTGTCTGTTCTCTGAATGGTATGTTCTGAATTGTTGCACATCACATAGGGAGCTTTGCTATATAGCACAATATCCTGGGCTGCCTTTCCATTGCTGTACTGTGAGAATGCAATACTGTCAGAGGTCCTGTCTTTTGGATGAGATGTTAAACTGAATCCCTGTCTGCACACTCATGGGTGGACTTGAAAGGTTCTTATGAGCTATTTTGAAGTAGAGCAGTTTTCCTGTGTTCTCAGCTAATATTTGGATCTCATTTTGTATTTTCAAGACATCTACATTACTGAAAGGGGGAAACTTGCTGCACATAAATTATGTGCAGCATTTTCAATAACCATAAGTAGACTTCAAAATTATTAACATAAAGCACTTTGGGGTGTCCCAAGATCATGAAAGATGCAATATAAATGGAAGTTTTGAATCTGTCTGGTTTGAACAAGTTACCTAGGGAACTTGGAGCAATGTGGATCGAAACGCAAGATGGGAATTGTCGGAGGATACAGCAGGATTATAGATCAGTTGGAGGCATGGGCAGAAAAATGGCAGATGGAGTTTAATCCGGACAAATGTGTGGTGATGCATTTTGGAAGGTCATTTACAGGTGGAAATTATGTAGTGAAAAGCAGAACCCTTAGGAGTATTGAGATGCAGAGGGATCTGGGTGCTTAGGTCCACAGATCACTGAAGGTGGCAGTGCAGGTAGATAAGAGCTTTTTTAAAAAAAAAGGTCTATGGCAAGCTTGCCTTCATTGGAAGGGGCATTGAGTATAAGGTTAGGTAAGTTATGCTGTATCTTTATTGAACTTGAGGCCATACTTGAAATATTGTGTACAGTTCTGGTCACCACACTACCAGAACTGGATGTGGATGCTTTGGAGAGGGTACAGAGAAGGTTTACCAGGATGTCGCCTGGTATGGGGAACTTAACTAGGAAGAAAGGTTGGGTAGGCTGGGTTTGTGTTCACTGGAATGCAGGAGGTTGAAACTTACAAAATTGTGAATGGCATGGATAGAGAGGTAACAATGAGGCTTTTTTTCCCCCAAGGTGGAAGGGTCAGTTACCAAGGAACATTGGTTCAATGTGTAAGGCACATCTTTCACACACAAGGTGGTAAGTGCCTGGAATGTATGGCCAGAGGAGGTGGTGGAAGTAGAGGTAGCAGCATTCAAGAAGCACCTTAACAAATACATGAGTAGGAAGGGAATAGAGGGATCATGTAAGTAAAGACCATTTTATTATGGAAGGGCAAACCATGTTGGCACAGGCTTGGGGGGCAGTGGGGCTGAAGGATCTGTTTCTGTGTTATATTGTTCTTTGTTCTTGTTCTAAGATCCTATGGGACCTTCAAAAGGTGGTTGTGGAGAAGTTCTACCTCATACAGGAGAATCTAAAACCAAGTGTCACTGTTTTAATGGAAGGGGTCATTGTTTAAGATATGAGGTATTTATTTTCTCACCGATGGTGATGAGTCTTTAAAGTTCTTTCCCCTTCCAGAAAATGCAGTGAAAGTAGAATATTTCCAAGATGGAGGTCGAAGTGAGGTTACTGGGGCTAGCTGATCAAATTAGCCATGATATTATTAAACAGCAACATAGCTTAAGGGGCTGAATAGCCTACTTCTGCTTGTTCATTGAGTTTGAGAATCACTGGCCAGGTGAGCATTTATTGCCCAGGAGAAGCTGGTACTTTCATGAACTGCTGCAGGCCTTGCTGTGTAGTGGCAGTGTTGGTGGGAAAGGAATCCTAAGTGGAGTGCCACAAGGATCAGTGCTGGGTCCACTACTTTGTCATTTATATAAGATGGTTTAGATGTAAGCATAAGAGGTCCAGTTGGTAAGTTTGCAGAAGACATCAAAATTGGAGGTGTAGTGGACAGCAAAGAGGGTTACCTCCGATTACAACGGGACCTTGATTGGGTGGGCCAATGGGCTGAGGAGTGGCAGATGGAGTTTAATTTAGATAAATGCGAGGTGTTGCATTTTGGGAAAGCAAATCTTAGCAGGACTTATACACTTAATGGTAAGGTCCTAGGGAGTGTTGCTGCACAAAGAGACCATGGAGTGCAGGTACATAGCTCCTTGAAAGTAGAGTCGCAGGTAGATAGGATAGTGAAGAAGGCATTTGGTATGCTTTCCTTTATTGGTCAGAGCAATGAGTATTGGAGTTGGAGGTCATGCTGCAGCTGTACAGAACGTTGGTTAGGCCACTGTTGGGATATTGCATGCAATTCTGGTCTCCTTCCTATCGGAAAGATGTTGTGAAATTTGAAAGGATTCAGAAAAGATTTACAAGAATGTTGCCAGGGTTGGAGGATCTGAGCTACAGGGAGAGGCTGAACAGGCTGGGGCTGTTTTCCCTGGAGTATGGGAGGCTGAAGGGTGACCTTATAGAGGTTTATAAAATCAAGACAGGCATGGATAAATGGATAGGATAGGATAAATAGATCCAGTCTGTTTCCTGGGGTGGGGGAGTCCAGAACTAGAGGGCATAGGCTTAGGGTGAGAGAGGAAATATATAAGAGACCTAAGAGGCAACATTTTCATGCAGTGGGTGGTGTGTGTATGGAAATGAGTTGCCAGAGAAAGTGGTGGAGGCTGGTACAATTGCAGCATTTAAAAAGCATCTGGATGGGTATATGAATAGGAAGGATTTGGAGAGATCTGGACCAAGTGTTGGCAAATGGAACTTGATTAGGTTGGGATATCTGGTGAGCATGGACTAGCTGGATTGAAGGGTCTGTTTGCCTGCTATACATTTCTATGACTCTAAGGTCTGTCTGGGCAACAGTGAAGGAACAGTGGCATAATTTCATCCCGAGGGTTTTGACAGGATAAAGAAGCTTGTGATTTGGCGATCTTGCAAGTGGTGGTGTTTTCCATATATCTGCTCTCCTGTTGTCCCTCTAGCTCGTGCAGCTCATAGTGTTGAAAGATGCTTTCGAAGGAGTTTGGATGAATTTTTAGTGGGTGCACTATAAGCCTCCTTTAGTGGCATTACAGAAAGATATGTTACACTAATGGAGACCACTGTAATGAAACCGGAGTTTGGCCAGGCTATATTACAAACTTTATCTCCCTTTGGTAACTGTCTGTACATTTCACTTAGTTTCATAGGATGTGACATCAGGTCAGTTCGGATCTCTGAGATGGCAATGAGCTTGCATCAAAATGGTCATTTGCTTTATATCCAGCTGTAAGATCTCACCCTCAAACACCTGGCGAAGGAGACAGTCAATAATTTGAAAGGAGAGGGGTTTTGTTTTGCTGAGATAGATTCTGTTGTGAAAGAAGATTTCAGGAGGCAAGTTCTCAAAAAAAATTAAATGGTAATTTTTGGGAAGTTAAAATCTCAAGCTTTTGAGGAGGATAATCACGGTGTTTGTTCTCTTGAATGATCCGTGTGTGTGTGCTGACCTCTGACTCGTTGTTCCATAATGTGACACAATTCCATATCATACAGGAGTGGTTGGTGATTTCCTGGAGGGATATTAGTGTCTGTTGCATTGTAGACCGATCCAGGTCAGTACATTTTGAGAGAAATGATGTAGATCTCCACTCCATTTTAGGATTGGGCTCATACTTGATTCATTGCAGTTGAGTCTTTGTCGCTGACTTGGGCATCGTCTTATTTATTGGCTGCTTGTTGTTGAGAAAATCATGAGATGTGTACAATGGATAGATCTGGCATCAGGAATGAAATTAAAATTACTCCTTTGTGAATTATGTCAGGTTTTAGCTTATTTGTAATTTGTATTTTACAAATGTACGTGACTTGCTAATGTGTTGTGGAAAGATCCAGTGCTCTTTATGGCAAGGACTTTGCTTTTCCAGATATTGTAGAATCTTGCTGTAGAGAAAGAGGCCATTCATCCCATCGTTTCTGTACTCGCTCCTGAAAGAGCTACTTAGCTAGTCCCACTCTCAGCCCTATTTCCATAGTCCTCTAACTTCACTTACAAACACACATCCAGCTCTCTTGTGAAACCTCATAGTATTTACCTCCAAATGCTAACAACGGAGTAGTTTCTCTTCATCTCATCCCGAGCTCTCTTGCTAACAGTCTTGAAATTGTGACCCTAGTTACTGACAGTAGTGAAAACTGAATATCTATCTTTACCCTGTCATAATTTTTCTTAATTTTAAGCACTTCAATAAGGTCACTTCTTAAACTTCTCTACTCCAAGGAGAATAAGCTCAATTTGTAATCTCTCCTTCTATCTAAAATCCCTCATTCCTGGTATCATTCTAGTAAATCTCCTTTACGCTCTTTCCAGGGCTTTAATGTCTGTCCTTAAATAAGGTGCCCAGAACTGAATACAATACTCCAGATGTGATCTGACCAAAGTTTTGCGGAGGGGTAGCATTACCACCACCTTGTTTTTGAACACTCTGCCTCTATTGACAAACCCAAGGATCCTGTAAGCCTCCAACTGTTTCACCTTGCCTGACCGCCTTCAGGGAATTAGGCTAGAGGACCCTATTCTCCTGTCCTTCCTTAAAGGTTGTTCCATTGAGCCTATACTGTGTCTCCATGTTTCTTCTACCACCGTGCATTAAATACATAAAACTGAGTCAAATTCATCTGCCAGGTGTCTGCCCATTTGTCCGACTTGTAAATGTCCCTCTGACGTTGCTCAGTGCCATCTTTGCAATTCCCTATTCTCTTTTGTTTAGTGTCATCTGCAAATTTAGAGATTTTGCCCGCAACGCCCATTTCCAAATCACTTGTCGAAATCAAAGACAAGGGTTCCAAAAGTGATTCCCTGGGAAGCACCATGTTCAACTCTTCTCCAGTCTGAGAAATGTCCATCGATTTCTACTTTCTAATCCATGCTGCCAAGGACCCATCAGTCCCAAACATTTCTAATTTGTTAACTGACCTGCTATGTGGCACTATATCAAATGATTTCTCTAAGGTCAAATGTACGACATGCAGTTCACTGCCCACTTCCGTTACATGTGTCACTTCGCCAAAGAATCCAATTAAATTTGTAAGATGTGACCTTGACGCAGCCGTGTTGACTCTCTCATACTAAACTTAAAGAAATATGTGTGTTTGTTTCATCTCATATTATAACCTCCATCAACTCCATGCACTTTTGATATCAAATATGAACCTGGCACAAAGTTAGGGATCCTTCTGTAACAGTGAGTAGTATAGGCATCCCATTATTATTGAAGCTTGTTCATTGGCCGCAAACTAGACAGTAAAAACCACTCCATCTTTTCACTTTTGAATGTTAAAACCAGTGAAATGGCTGGGATATAGAAGTGAGATTAAGGTAGACGTTAAAGTATCATGAACTTTAAATAAGATCACTTCTTCAAAAAAAAACTGTGATATTAATGTTGTGGAAGAAAATTTATGTTCAATAAATGTAACATAACTTTTCAGTGGTATTTGAAGTGAAAAGGTTGCTTAAAAGCCCATTTGTGCCTCATTCTGCTGAAGTTATTGCAAAGTTCTTGGCAATAATGAGATGTCAAAATTGCAGTTTATTCAGTTCGCTTTTTGAAGAAGATGAAATATAGATTTGAAACAATGCCTTTTTGGATACAATCATCTTAGTGCTTATAGTTTTCTTAGTTCTCCCATTGTATTGGCTTTAATCAACAGAAATAAGTTTCAAGTCTTAATATGCACCCTTTCTATTAAATCTTGCAAAGCATAAGTTTTTGGTATAAACAAAGAATACTGCAGCTGCTGAAACCCTGAAATAAAAAATCAAAAACATGCAATATCTGTGGTGAGAGAAACCACGTTAGTATTTCCCCCAGAATGAAATGTGGTACAAATTGGAGAAGTGAAGTGGAACATTTAAAAGGCATCTGAATGGGTGTATGACTAGGAAGGGGGTGTATGACTAGGAAGGGGGTATATGACTAGGAAGGGGATGCAGGGATGTGGACAAAATGATGGCAAATGGGACTAGATTCATTTAGGATATCAGCATGGACAAGTTGGATTGAAGGGTCTGTTTCCGTGATGGACATCTCTATAATACTATGACTGAGTGTATCACGTACCTTCAATGTCATCTGCGATAACTCTGCTTTGCCACAGGAGCGTTGCCTTGGCCCAATGCCCCAGTTTGTTTTCTTGTTAGACCCGTTTAAAACAGGAGTCAGGGCCCAACCTGAAAGTGGAATGGAGTAAAGTAAAAGTGTCAAATCGCTCTGGAATTAAACTGAGCCTTCCAACGTGATCTAGCATGACTGCACCCATCCATATATGTGACATGTTCACATTTTTTAAAAAAGTGCATGTCTTAAGTCAAATAAGTGCGAAGAAGGTAATGTTGTAAATATTTTGTCTTAAATCCATTGCTAACCCTTTGCCAAAATTGATTGTCACATATACATGTATAAAAATCAGTCTTGTGTCAAATGTTATCCTTGTAGCATTTCATTTTCCTGATGGGTACAAGTCAACCCCAGCTTTTCAGGACCAAAACACAAAGATTTTACAAAGTCAAATCCTAGTGAGGTTAAGTTTTTTTTTAAATTTTTGTTGCAGATATGTGAATGCTAATAAATATGAGTACCAGTAAATAAATGATTGAAACTTCTATGTAAAGTTTATATTTTTTACTGATTTTAATTTGAATATTGTCAATATTGAGCAGGCTATGAATGATAATTAAATGATGTCCACAGTATTTTTAATTTCATTCATAATAATGCTCTTTTGTTTGGGCTCAAACTGAGCACAAAATGAACCCCCACCTCCCCAAATTACTTCAATGCCTCCCACAACAATTTGGCTTTAAAGAAAAATTGATTTCCATGTCAATTTTTCACATGACTATCTACGGTTATAGCCCAACCCTTCCAAAACACAAGATATTTGAGCCAAGTGTTAAAAATAATGTTTCACACCACAAAATGAAGCATTGTCCCACAAGTGCTTTTCTTTAATGAATTATTCACATAAATAGCTGTGGCATTTTTGATTTGAAGCATGATGTGCAGTTTATTCATGCGTTCCTCGATGTGTCGAGAATTTAGAAATGGTGAGACAAAAAGGAGGCTGTGGTTTGCTTGCTGTGATATTTGAAAAGTTAGTTAGAAGACTGCAAATGGCAACTGAAGACGTTGCTTGTTACTCTGAATCACTGAACTGTTTCTGTTATCATTGGACTGTTTCAAAAGCCATACATTTGACAGCAGTCATCTATAATCTGAGCTTTCTGAGCTGAATTAATGGATAGAGTGAGTTGGTTGCTTTAAAGCAGCAAATTTGTGGGGTTTTTTCCTGAAGAGAGCTATTGACTTTTGATAAGTTACTGTTGAGTAATTTATGTTGGTTCATTTTGTTATTGAGCTGGCTTGTTCATCAACTCAATCATAAAATCCTACAGCTCAGCACAGGCCCTTCAGCCCATTGGGTCTGTGCTTTAAGAGGGATTTGTTCTATTCTATTTTTCTTGAAGAGGTCTGTTGTAAACCTGGTGCTGACGTGTCTGTAATGGGAAGCAGAGTTATTAGCTTTTGGCTTTACTTTTTAAAAAGTAGACAAGTGCATGAATGGATAGAGTCAGGCTCTCAGACCCAGGATTTTAATTTTACTTTCCCTTGTTGAATTTGGGATTTTGGAGTTAAAGCTGTTAGATACAGCTCTCTGTCTCTGCCTGCCTGCCTATCTCTCTCCTGCAAAAAGCTTGACTTCTCTCTCTACTACTACGTTCATTCTGTCAATGTTACTTCTGCTCAACTAGAAAAGGGAGCAAGTGAGGGAAATCTGTTTTGCTGAATTTGCCTTTGCCAAGGGGGTGTTTATGGGATGCTTCTATATTAGAGCAGTTGATGAGTAGTAGTTTATTTGTTAATACTTTTGTACAGTTAAAGTAATGCTTATTTTAGTTTGTATTTTAACTGTGGTTTAAGAGCAGTATATTTTGCTTAAAACCTAGTAGTAGTTTGATCAATCAAATCACATTTGGAAAACACTGCTTTAGACTTGCCTTTAAACAAGCTAAATGTTAGGGTTCTGGGCTATCTTCTTGATGTTTTGAGGGGTTTGGTCTAGTCCATAACAATATACTATGACCTACACTAGCCCCACTTGCCCATACTAGGGCTGTAGCCTTGATAATGACACTTAAGTGCTCACCTGAGTTCTTGTTAGAGGTTTATTGCCTCCACTATCTTCACAGGCAGTGACTTCTAGATTCCCACCACACTCCTGGATGATTTTTTTTAACTCCTTCATGTCTTCTCTAACCCCCTGCCTTTCACTTTTAAAATTCTGTCCCTTGTTATTGGCCCTTCAACTGAGGGTTTCAGGTGCTTTCTACTCATCCTGTCCATGCCCCTCATAATCTACATCTCCATCAGGTTCCCTCTTGGTCTTTTGGGCTCTATCCAGTCTCTTTATAGCTAACCTGCATCAGGTGACATCTCCTGCACCCTCTCCAGCACAACCACATCCACCTTATTATGTGGTGACTAGAACTACACACACAACTCCAGCTGTGGCCTAACTGAAGCTCTGTACACCTCCAACATGGCCTCCCTGCTTTTGTAACTATATTTAAGAGCATTTGTATTGTTGGATGCTTTATTTGTAATAGTTGGAGTCAAATTGCATTTTAATTGGGCTTTTTGCCAAAATTGTTTTGTTACTTTTTCATGAATCTCTTCACTTTTTAAACTTTTACTGGCCGTCAATTAAATGTTGCAACATAGGCATGGATTAAGTTAGCTAAAATATCTTAAACCTATTTTTAAAAAGAAGGCTACATGCAGTGTCAGGGTGCGTTCGCAAGTCAAAGGCAGTGCAGGGCAATGTAACGCAGTAGCTCGTAAATACAGGAAATGTTCATATGTCAGATCTTTAACATTACCCCCATGTATGGGATTGTGTTCATAAGTGCGAGTGTTCGTATGTCAGATGCCCATATATGATGGAACTTATGTAAAACAAATTCTCAACAAGCTGGAGAAATTTGACAGTGAACAACTATATCCCACTTTTTCAGAGCCAGTGAGGCTGTGCATAAATAATTATAAACATTATATAGTTAAAAATCTAGTTGCACGTAATTCAATAAGGTGTAATTATATTTTTCAAAAACAATTAACCGTGGGATCAGGAGTGGAAATTCTCGTCAGTTCAGTTTTCTGCTTGATTTGCATTGTGAGGTGATCTCAACAGGTCACTCCCTCAATGCCTTAGATTTCAGGGTTTAAACTGGGTGTGTTTTTACTGGCTGTCAATTTCAGAAGTAAAACAGGGAAGGGTCTTATATGGCTCTGGTCAGTGAGTCCCCAGCAGAATGTTGCTAATCCAGTTTGGATGGATTGAATGGCAAAACTATTTTTATCCAGTTCCACAGTTAAGTTTGGAGGGGAGGTTGGTGAGGAGAAATTTCAGCTGAAAATGTGTTGCTGGTTAAAGCACAGCAGGTTAGGCAGCATCCAAGGAATAGGAAATTCGATGTTTCGGGCATAAGCCCTTCATCAGGAATGGGTCCGAGGAGAAATTTCAGCTCACTTGTGTGTCTGCTCTGGATATGTTTAAAGCTACCTGAGAGATTTGCCTAGAATGCTGCAGAAAATTGTACAATGCTTGTAGAGCAAGTGGGCTCACTTACTGACCAACCCCTTCTTTGGTTATACTTTGAACATTTCAGTGACTTTCTAATGAATCTAACCTAACAGTGGACCATTATAATAATGTATTTGAAAGTGGAAGCCATGTCTTAATGGCTGCACCTGTCTTGTAAAACTGAATTTGATCCACCCTAGAGACTCGCAGGCTGTGCAGCACTAAGGGAGTGCTGCATTGTCAGAGGTGTCATCTTTTGGAAAGTGTTACAATGAGACCCAACCTTCCAGCAAAGCTAACACTAAAGTGAGTTAACTAGTTGTCTTGTTGTCTAGTTTTTTTTATTCCATTCCCTACAGTATAGAAACAGGCCCATTAGTCCAACAAATCCATGTTGACTCTCTGAAGAGTGACCCTCTGAAGAGTAACCCACTCAGACCCATTCCCCTACTCTATATTTACCCCGACTTGGCAACTTAGCATGGCCAATTCACTTGACCTGCACATCTTTGGATTGTGGGAGGAAACCCACGCAGACACAGAGAGAATGTGCAAACCCCATTATATTTTCCACATTACAACAGTGACTACTTAATTGGTGATTATTAGCTTTCATTACCTATTTACAGAATCAGTTCTATAGCATGGAAACAGACCCTTGGGACCAACTTGACCATGAGAACTAGATGTCCTAAATTTAATCTAGTCCCATTTGCCAGTGTTTGGCCCATATCCATGTAAACCCTTCCCATTTATCTACCCATCCAAATCCTTTTTAAATGCTGTAATTGTACCAGACTCCACAAATTCCTCTGGCAGCTCCATATACACATCACCCTCTGCAATGAAAAAGTTGCCCCTTGGGTCCCTTTTAAATCTTTCCCCTCTCACCTTAAACTTATGCTCCCTAGTTTTGGACTCCCCTGCCTGGGGGAAAACCTTGTTTCCATGCCCCTCATGATTTTATAAACCTTAATGCCCCAAGATCTTGAGGGTTGCTATTCAAATGCATGCTCTTTTTTCGGTCTCTCTTCTTGAAGGTTGCGACAACAAAATTGGATTTTGTTGATGAGTAGTGTTAAGCAATTGAAATCCTTTTCCTTGTTTTTGAAAGCATTTATTGAACCAGAATTTAAACACTCTGCCATTTTAAATACATTTGTTACCTTGACCTTTACTTAATTTTAGCAGTAATCTTTGTACTCAGCAAAGGTCGTTAATAATTTTTGTGTTGGCCCCAAGCATTCTCATGGACTACACATCGGCTGTTCTGTACTGAGAGCAGAATCGATTTGAAGTAAAGTACCATGTAAAATTCAAACTGCATGACTAAGAATGTAAGTGAAGTTTGGAGATTGTACAATGATTACTTCAGTCATGGATTTACAATGTCGCCGAAAGCGTTTGACTGTTTGCTAGTTTGTAATTGTTTCTACTTAGCACTCATTGTTAACAGGTTTTTTGGAATGGTGTTGGATTTTCCTAAATTCCACCTGCATTTGTAAAATGGTAGGAGGGAGCTGAACGTTACCTGGAAGCAAGAATGCAGATTGGTGTGAACATGGGTGGCAGGAAGATGGTGAGGGGCCTGTGGGCAATGACATGGGTGGCAGTAAGATGGTGAGGGGCCTGTGGGGCAAATTGGTTGCCCCACTCCCCTGGGTGTTGTCCCATGCTAGGAAATACCATTCACCCTGTCAAGATGATTCTGAATTTTGCATCTCTCAATCAATTCGCCTCTCATTCTTCAGAGCTTCAGTGGAAACCTATCCACCCTATCGAGACAATTTGTTCATTCCAGACATGAGCTTGGTAAATCTGCTCTGAGCCACTTGCAATACATACACATCCATCACTAAATACGGAGGCCCAAACTGCACACACTTTTCAAGATATTCAAATCTCACTAATGTCCTGTAAGCTTAACATGCCTATTTGTATGTTCTGTTCATCTCCCAAAGTAGGAGAGAGCATTCTACTAACCCCCTTAATTACTTGCTGTGTCTGGATACTAACGTTCTAGAAGAACAGATGAGTATCAAGGTGACATAGTCACTGGGGAGGGTTTCTCAAGTAGAGTTATGCAAACATAGGCAGGCAGCAGTCTGGGTGGGGAAGGATATAGGGTTGGAAAGTTCGGTTTGGGTTCTCGTCACGAATCATAAAGAGGTGGGCCCAACCTGAGACAGTGGCTGTGGGTGAGATGGAGATTATACCAGGTGGCTGAAGGCAGCGGTTTCGGTTTCCCTAAAGTTTAACTGCAGGAACTTGCAGAACAGGATGTTGGATGTAATGATAAATTTGCAACAGGTGACAATTGGAGGAGAGAGGCGGCAGAGGGAGAGGCTGGGTGTCCTATTCAGAGTGACCATCCGTGGACAAGTTTCACATGAGGCATCCCACAAGACAGAATGTAGACAATATAACCTTGGCCTACTGCAATGGTACAGTGCAAGGTTGGGAGGAGAAACCATTACTGGTGATGCTTTGGCACTAAATAGGCAGGGGCTGTACCAAGTGGGAGCTGTAACACTGAGCTGGATAATAGAGGGTAGGTATTAGAGGCTGTAGACAAAACATTGAGCTACAATGCACTGTGGGCACAGACTCGACAGGATGTAATTTGGTTAATGCTGATTCGGGTGCTTTGAAGTAGACGGAAACCTATTGGGAAATATTCCAAGCTCGTGATGAGAATGACTCTGACTCTGGGAAGTGATAACAAAGTAGGCTCAAAGGTTTCGGAATGGAAAAAAAAGCAATTCTTTGGGCAACTTTCACAACATGGTTTCAACAGAGCAGCTGACAGTAAAGTGACAAGGGCATGCATTTTTTATGTGCTCCTGCATTGATGAGCAGAGTGCATTCTGACTAACACCTCACTCACTGATCTTCACATCAACCATTGTAAGCGCTATTGCTAATCCTTATAATAGGGAATCCTTATTCTATACAATGTATATTATATACAGTCACGTATAACAATAGATAATGGTCAAAGTGAGGAAAATATTCCATTTATTCCACTTCTCTGGTTGTAGCACCATTTATTATTGCCTTAACTGTGTGCTAAACAGGTTTATTAAAGGTCTGGGATCCAGCTCTAATTTTCCCGGTCATTGCTAAAATTAACAATGTTATTTTAAAAAAAAAAGATACACTTTCAATTTTTACGTGTGCTCTTGTGGTAGTTCTATTTTAATGAGTCAAATTATGTAACAGTTCTTGTAGGATTCTTGGTGAGTAAAATAATTTTCACATGCTCTCACTGTAGGTTAACTACGTCTCGGTGGTTGTTAGTTTCAGCAGAATCTCAAAGTCGTTTTATTGTAGAATACAGGGGAGGCTCAGGAGCTTGTAATCAGAGATTATCTGAAGGGATTTGTTTTCCAATCTAGTGATGCTGTTAGCAGAACGTTCTGTCCCCTTGTGGAATCACCTTAAGCATAAGAAATTCAAGTATGTGTGTCAATTTTTGTACTTGGAAATAGCTGTAGACTGAGTGAACATACTTCAAACCAGAATACAAATTGTCATCTTATGTTTAATAAATAATGCAACTACAGTAATGATATTGTAGATGTCCCAGTGCAGTTAGCCTGAGTAGATTGGGTTTCTGATGTTTATCCTACTAAGCAACCAGAAAGGATGTGACCATCTGGTTAATTGTTTTGCCAGAGAATCTCCTGGAGTGAAGGTAATATGGGCATAATCACATCAAGGGACCAAGACTCTCTTCCTCCCAATTTTTAAGCAGGGCTGGAGTGGGACAGAGATTGCAACAAAAGGCAACTTTTCATCTTTGACTCATTCAGATTTACAGCCAGACCTCCAATTTGATGACCACTGAATCCTGCTGAAATGGTGTGGACTAAGGAATAAATGGAAATAGGGCTAAAATGTTGAAGCCAAGTTCCCAAACTTTTATATCAGTCAGTGTGCTTTGGACCTTCTAAACCTCATGGAGATGGTCACTTCCAACTCAATCTTTTTAAATAATTGTTAGTTGCTATGTAGAAAAGCTGGAAGCTAATTTTCTGTGACTTGTAGTGTGGGACTTAACTCGAGACTTCCTTCCCTTCAGTGCCTTTCTCTGGGCACTTGCTTGAATATTTTTTGTTGATGAAATAACTGCTCCAAATACCTGTGCCCCACCCCACCCATATTTTCCAACCTCCCTTTCTTAAGGTGTGGCTGGAGATCTGTGATCAGCTTGTGAATCATTGGATCTACTGCCCTCTAAAGAGACACCCTTCCTATAAGCAGCAAAGGCATTTCAATGAACATCCTTCCTATTGAATGACCCTTGTGTCAAGGACTGGTAATCAGAGACATGACAACACAAATGGAGGCCATTTGGCCAATTCAGTCTGCTGTGTATGGTCATACTGTTCATTGCCTGGCATTTGTAGCACATAGAAAAATTTACACCAATAGTTGTTTGGTAGTACAGAATTGAGTATTACTGAGAAAAAGCACATTAGGTCAAAGCTTTTCAACTTGCACTCACCGGGACAATTTGCAAGAATTACCAAAGTAAAAGGAAAACAGCATTGGAAGGAGAATGGCGATTGGCTCCAGTGTCCACCTGGCAACCAATTGTATCCCATCATGCTTTTCAACAGAGCTTGAAATTTCTCAACTATTGATTTGAAAACCCAGTTGTGTGTTAGATCATTAGTAGAAGATGGCTATTAATAAATCCAACTAGTTTAGAAGCAATATTGCTATCTGGGATGTTGCCTGGGGTGGAGTATTTTCTCTATGGACAGAGATTGGATGAGGTGAGGGGTTGGATTTTATTAGAGCAGAGAAGGCGGGGGTGGCGTGGGTCCTGATTAGAGGTGTACAAGAATGAGGGGCATGGACAGGATGGACAGAAAGCAGTTGTTCCCTCAGTTGAAGGGTTAATAACAAGGGCCATAATTTTAAGATGAAGGGCAGAAAGTTTAGAGGAGTTTGAGGAAAATGTTTCTCGGTCAGAGTCTGGAATGCACGGCCTGAGAGAAGAAATTTTTCAACCTTTTTAAAAAAAAGCACATGGATGAGCACTTGAAACATTGTAACATTCAAGGCTTCGGGCCAAGTGCTGGAAATAGGATGAGTACAGTGAAGACTTGATGGGCCGAAGGGCCTCTTTGCTTTGTGACTATGGGAATGTGGAACTAGCTACACAAGTAGTCAAAGTTAATTTGGATGTATTCGTGGGATGGCTAGATAAGTGCAAAAGAGAGAGAGGAGAAATATATTGGTGAGGTTACATGTAGAAGGGTGGGGGGAAGGCTGGAGTAGAACCTTTGTGGGTCCAAAGTCCTCCTCTTTGCTTTTACTATAAATTAAAGTAAACATGCTTCCTGTATTTTGTGATTGTTTGTTTGAAAACTGAAGAGAAATTTAAAATTAACCTTCCAACATTTGGTGCTGTGAAAGAAACAAATGGGTGTTGGGCTATCTTCGTTTTTTTAACTGACTTTTGGGTTAAAAATAAACTAGCATTAAAACTGTGCTTGATAGGGAAGTAGAACTCTAATAGGAAAACAGACTGATTTTGTGTGTTCACATTTACCCACCTTGTGAACAAATACAGCTAATCATATACACTCACCCTTATCCTGTATTCCAACATTCCCTTTATTTCATCTGCCGATCCAATCTAGTTTTGAATGTTGACAGTTTGTTAGCTCAACCACTAATCCCGAAAATGAATTCTACAGTCTGTCTGCTCTCGTTGTGCAGGATTGTTCTAAATGTCTTGAAATAGCATTTTATCTTTGTGTGATGAACATTTATAATCTATTATTATTTTGGAACCTTGGCTCGAAAGGTTGTTTATTTTTGGTTTTCAACATTGAGAAGGTGACTTGCCTACTTCCTAAAGGTCACAGACGATATTTAACAATATATCAAAACAGCATTTCTACGAGGCCATGTGACATGAACTAAATAACTAGAGATGTCATCTGTTGAGATCATGGGTGAAGTGTTTGCGAAGTTGAACTTTTATGGCCAGTGAAAGAGATGGGCAAGAAGGTTCAGTTCTGAAGTAAAGAGCCAGATCTGCAGATATGGTATTTAGGAGCTGCTTAAAAAAAATATTAAAGTAGCTAGAAAAATGCTTGTGTATTTTTTTTCCTTTAGAGTTCAGTGAGAAAAGTCAGTGAGTTAGCCACTGAGCATGTCTCTGCAATGGAAACAAAAATCACATTTTGGTAATGTACAGAAGTTCACCAAAAGGAAACACTTGTCAGTTGAGTTTTAAACATAGAACATACAAAAGTACAGCATGGAACACGCCCTTCGGCCCATGAGGATTGTTGTGCTGAGGATTAATCCTAATGTAAAATAAAATGCCCTAACCTATGCACCCCTCAATTCACTGCTGTCTGTGTGCATGTCCAGTCTCTTAAATGTCTGTAATGACTCTCCTTCCACCACCATTCCACGCATTCACAACTCTCTGCGTAAAGAACCCACCTCTGACATCTCCCCTGACCTTCCTCCTCATATCTTAAAATGATGACCCCTCGTGCCAGTCAATCCTGTCCTGGGGAAAAGTCCCTGGCTATTGACTCTATCCAAGCCTCTCATTACCTTATATACCACGATCAGGTCACCCCTCTTCCTCCTCCTCCTCTCCAGAGAGAAAGGTGGTGGCATGAGTGAATCTTTGGATTTGAGAATCTATAAAGGCTCTTGTTTGGGGGAGAAAAAATGGTTGACTCTTTCTCTTTGCTGTTTATAAAGAGATCTTTCCAAACTGTCTTTTATTTATCCATATCTTTTTTTTTTCTTCTGTACCCAGTATTACCAACAGCCACGATCATAATCAGTGGCTCTCCCTTGGCAATTTCTCCTGCACTGGCTCCATAATTTCAGCTAACTTTCATTTCCCCACATCCTAAGGAATTTAAGCGTTTATCTCTTTCACATAAATCTCTACTGTTCTAGCAAAAGAACAGCTGTGGAGAGGGAAATCTACCTCCTAAGTCATGACTGCTGGAAATTGATAGCCATTCAGAAGTATGACCCAGTAGCACCTCTATCTAATGCTTGAAAATTAACATGAGCAGATTAAAAAGATGAAATCCTTTTTCATTCAGAGTAGTAGAGAGCAAAATTCTGAAATCATTCATAGAAATGATTTCATTGAGATATGAGAACTGTCAGATTTTTCTGTAGCTAAAATCTTATCTGGGCTATGTGTCCTTTCTCATTTTCATTTTTAGCTTCGCTGGATTTCTTGGCTTAAAACTGGAACATGGTGTGACTTGGATGGTCAAGCATGTATTCTCTATATCCAGGTAGCAACCAATTCCAACCTTTGATCCTCATGGAGGGGCATACAAGACTGAAACCTCCACAGGAGAACAGTCACTGAGTCCCAGTTTTCCCCCTCTTTCTCTCTCCACCTCAACTCCACCCTGTCCCCATCAAAGGAGTGTGAGCACTTTGTACTAAATCAACTGAGCTTTCAAAGCTTCCGAAACCTTTTAGCAAACTCTTGCTGCAAGGATGACGGGAGGCAGAAAGGAGAGGTCTCCTGGATTCAGGACAACTCTGCTTTTTAGAAATCCCCTAATGCCACATCTCTGGCCTTGATTGCTGATCTCTTCAGAGTGCAATGAGCAGTTTGCTGAAGGGTTTCTCGCATGGTTCATTTCCAAGTGTCTGATTCAAAGAGGTTCATCGCCAGTCAGCCGCACAAAGGTAACAGAGTCTGTTAGCACTTCCCAGTGCACTTGAATGACTTGAATAATCGTTTGAAGACTTCCTTTTAAACTACAAATAATTTTCTCACCCCATCATCTCCCATATACTGCATTTCAAAGTACGTTTTGCATAACTCATTACACAATTGTAAATGAAAAAATGTTTGGATTTAACCTATGTAATTAAATATTTTAACTAAGAGCATAATCACTGCGATTCTTGGTTTAAAAATCAATGTATTAAAAGAATTTGATGACCATTTATTAATAAATGTTTTTGATTTGGGAATAAATATGTTGGGATGAGGGATAAATTCAAAAATAGGGTTTGAATGATCAGTGCCCACAATTTAATTATCTGCAAGATTTGCATTTATGGAATAATGAACTAAAATACTAAATTAATTCTATTTCATTTTAAAATTCATTTATTGTCATGAATACAGGTATTTAAATTGTTTTTGATGGCAAAGATGGGTGTTTCTCATCTCCCTCATGGCAGTGGTCTTTAATTAGTGAAGTATTGACATCAGCCATTTTTGGCATCTGTATTTACGATCCAGGCAATTATCAAGCTGCATCTAATTACACACATACTGAAAAATAGGGAGGAGGGGACAGATCGTTGCAGCATTAGTGATTACTCCTAGCTCAGGTCTTGACAAAGTAGTTAAAAATGTTGAAAAAGCCTCGTGTGAATTGTTGGGTTTATAAATCCATGCCCTGGCAATGTCAATCCAGCAAACCACTTGTGAGCTGTGTGTCTTTGTGTGTCAGTTATGTTGTTGCTGTAGGGGTGGTTTCCTTGAGGGACTAACAAACAAATTCTTCATCATCTCTCAGCCTGGCAGCACGGACAAAGTGATGATTCACTAGCTCTACTTAAAGCAGCACTGGGAGTAGTATATGTTGTGTTTTGAGTGAATTATACAGTTTTTAAAATGCCATTTTTTTTAAAAAAAGATGTAACTTGACCACCGACTCTATTAAAATCCCATTTGTATTTTGTTCAGCAGCCCCCTCCATAGCTCATGATCTATCTGCTTCTCAAACTGAGTCGTAGAACATAGAACACTACAGTGCAGTACAGATCCTTTGGCCTTCAATGTTGCGCCAACCTGTGAAATCAATCTAAAGCCCATCTAAGTTATACTATTCCATTTTCATCCATCTGTTTATCCAATGACCATTTAAATGCCCTTAAAGTTGACGAGTCTCCTACTGTTGCAGGCAGTGCTTTCCACACCCCTACTACCCCAAGTAAAGAAACTACCTCTGATGTCTGTCCTATATCTATCACCCCTCAATTTAAAGCTATGCCCCCTCATGCTAGCCATCATTATTCGAGGAAAAAGGCTCTCGCTGTCGACTGCATCTAATCCTCTGATTATCTTGCATGGCTCAATTAAGTCACTACTCAATCTTTTTCTCTCTAACGAAAACAACCTCAAGTCCCTCAGCCTTTCTTCATAAGACCTTCCCTCCAAACCAGGCAACAGCCTAATAAATCTCTTCTGCACCCTTTCCAAAGCTTCCATATCCTCGCTATAATGCGGTGTCCAGAACGGTACGCAATACTCCAAGTGGGTGCACCAGAGTTTTGTTCAGCTGCAGCATGACCTCGTGTCTCCAAAACTCAATCCCTCCACCAATAAAAGCTAACACACCGTGTGCTGCCTTAACTTCCCTATCAACCTGGGTGGCACAAAGTCTCTTGTTTATAGTTGAATAGCTGAACATGTGTTGCTGGAAATGCGCAGCAGGTCAGGCAGCATCCAAGGAACAGGAGAATCGACGTTTCGTGCATAAGCCCTTCTTCTCCTGTCCCTCGGATGCTGCCTGACCTGCTGCGCATTTCCAGCAACACATTTTCAGCTCTGATCTCCAGCATCTGCAGTCCTCACTTTCTCCTTTTATAGTTCAATATTCTAACCAACTTCTCAAGAATACACATGGAATGGGTAGCTACCGTCATAGAGACAGCAACATTCCAAAAATACCATTGATCCATTTCTAAAAATGGATCTGTGCAAGGCAGAATTTGAAAGGATTATATTAATGGTTTGTTTGTTTGATACTGAACACTCCTCATCTCGGGTCAGCAGACCCAAGGCTTGCCCTGACTGGCTGCCGACCTGGTGACATTTTTGTATCCGTTTCCACCTGTTAATTTCAAGGTAATGCATCAGCGGTTCCTGTGAATTGATCATGTGCACACAATAAATCAACAGCAGGCAAAGAGTCAGTTCTGCTTAACATGACCTTGTAGCTTTGCCTGGATAAAAGTACGGAGTAAAACATCTTCATCACTAGGCCTTTGATTGAAGAAGATGGCTTCCATTGATATTTAAATAGCTAGCGTTGTTAAACCATGGGGTGCGGGTAGCTTTGTAGTTATGTTATAATCCAAAGTCTTGGACCAAGTGACAGCAGGGCTCCCATCATGCTGCAGAAACCTGGAGACTAGAAAGAAATCTAGAATAAAAAGCTATATAAGGACCAGACTATGTGAACAATTAACAGGAATAGACCATTCAGCCACTTGACCCTGCTCTATCATTTCATTAAGATCATGACTAATTTGATTATAACATTCAATCCATACTCCTGCCTGCCCTGATTAACTTTCCACTCCCTTCCCCCAAAACAGAAATCTATCTAGCTCTGCATTAAATGTATTCGAGGATTTTGTATCCACCATTTTCTAGAGAGTTCCAAAAAGAGACAGCTCTCAGAATGAAAACATTTTGTTTTTATTTTAAATGGGCCAGCCCTGATTTTTAACCCATGACCCCCCAACCTCCCCACCCCCAAATTAAGCATTTAAGAGGAGGTATCCTCTCCATATCCATCCTGTTAAGTCTTTTCAGGATCTAGTGTACTTCAAGCAAATTGCCTCTAACCACTGGATACAGGCCTATTCTGTTCAACGTGTTCATTCTAGATATTAGTCCGGTAAGCTTTCTCCAAGCCACCAGGATTTCTGCTTTTGGATGTGCAACAGTGACTCCTCCTCTCCTCTGTCAGACAGTAGTTGTTTGGATAAGTTAGGCTCTCCCTGTAGTATTTTTAACAGCAAGGGCAGTCTATTTGAATCAACCTAGACTATCTTTGTTTTTCCATGCAATTGTATAGCGTGCACCTATCAAGTTAAGAGAGGTTGGTGATTTGTTTGCAGATTAAACGAGGAAAGCTCCCCAACCAAACATCTGTCATCTGAACTGCTTTTCAGTTGATTGACAACTTTAATATTATTGAGGTTGGTTACAATGCAAGCACTTGCATTCTGATGTTTATTAGCATGCAGTGTTTATTAGATACCTATGGTGCCATCTTGGAGCCAAGTTCTTAATTCCTATTTCTGAGCCTTCTAAGGCCGAACACTCCTTGTTTTTTGTCACTATTTGCAGGTTAGTTGCTGGTTGTTATGCCTGTTATAATTCTGCAAGTGCTTTGTGTTTTCCATTGTTGCTTGAAGGAGTGAGTGGTGTGCAGACTGATGAAGGGCTTTGTGCTGGCTTCAAGACTTCCACACATACCAGTTGTTCCCAGGTCTGGCTGCACTAGTAGACATTCTTCTCAGGATACAGCATGACTTCAGAAGGTCAGAGAGTAAACTGAGCAGGACAAGCTGCTGGACTGGAGGGGAGAAGGGCCGACAGTATGAAACCATATCTGCCTAGAGAAACAGTGGCTTCAATATAATAACCGCTGACACCCCCAGAGGGGATGGATGCCCTTAACTGGCTAATGAATGATATGATTAATGATGGGAATCATTCAAACGAGCAGACAGAACAATAATTGGTAGATCTAACAGGCAAGAGTTACTCATACCTGTTTTCAACCATCTTTCAATGTAACCATTGACATGTGTGTACATTTGATCAGATTGAAACCTTTTTCAACCTGAGCCTGTAACAAAACTGGCCAGTTTTAGATGCAGATTTTTAGAAGTAAAGTAACAAATTTTAAGGTCTCTCATTTTGAATCAAAAGCGATTTGTACATCCATTTTATGGACAAACAGACAAAAAGGTTATAGCCTGAGGGATTGCTCTGCCACCTCCAGCATGGCTGACCGGGATTCTTGGGATCACCTGGGCAGAGTAACAAACCAATGAGGTTCTCTGCAGGAAAATCGAAGCCCCAGCATCTCAAAGCAACTGGAATCTAGGACGGATTAGAGGAGCTTGGTGAGAATCCCATGACTGCAGAAAGTGAAGCAGCAGGGAACAGCAGACTCCATTCCAGAAGGATTGAATGGTTGGCCAACATCAGAAGTTAATGAAGAGAGGAGTGACCATAGTATGCAGAACGGCAATGAGAGATGCCAGTGCCTCCTTGAGGCCAGCTATTGTTGGGTGGAATGGTGATAATTCAAGTTGGGAATTGTGGACAAATGACTTGGTAGCATTGCTAGCTCCTTTTGCAAATGTTTTCTTATTTTGAATCAGTTGTAGTGACCCCAGTGGGAATCGCCAGCAATTTAATATTACATCTTATAAAATGGAACTTCAAACATTTTTGTATTTATTTATTTTTCCTCCTCTGCCTTCCTCCTACACTCCCTATGGGGAATCTCAAACCTCAACTTGACTCCTTCACTTCCTGATTTGATTAGGTTTCAACTCCAGCCTGTTACCTTCCTCTACATCTCCAGTGTTTCTGCATCAGCAATGCACAGGGAGTCAGAGACTCCTCAAAACAGACAGAGAACCCTGTAATAAGGATTTAAAATTACACTATGTTAAAGGAATGTGGAAGTGATGATTAGCCTTCTAAAACTAAATGCCCTGGTCATACGACAAGTTAATAGGTAATCGCAGTCAACTGCACCCAGTACAATTGAATCTAAATAAACTTTACAATAGAGATGAAAATAAGGTGTAATGTCAGACAACCAAATCTGAGATTTCTTCATCCAATCACCACATTTCAAAGCATAAATACAAAGGAACATTTGATTTTGTTTTTATTTCCCATTGTTTAGGGTGTTGGAAATTACCCAAATGTTAACTGGAGAAGAGCAGGATTGGATGATATATTTAATTTTGACTTTAAGAAGGTATTCACTTGCCATTGCTTAATGTTTTTTTTAAATGCACTTTGTCCTGGACAACTGGAAGTGAGCCCGTGTATCGTCCAGGAGTGCTTCTAGCTGTCTGATTTCAGCTTGAGAATTTCCATTTGCCTTGAGGCTGGTTGATCAGTGAGGACAAATGCTATTGAGAAATGTGTTCATTTCCCCACTGATTATGGCTTTTTACTGGAAACCAGATGGACTTATAAAACCTGAACAGGATCCAATGTAATAAAAGCAACCTTTGATTGTGAAACTATAAACCCTACTTGTATCTGGGCAGAATCATTTTTCTTAGCAAAAACCACCAGTAAGAAAAACTTGGAATCCTATACAACAAAGTCAGAATTTGTTTGTTGAATGAATCATTGGCGATGATCACAATTGCATGGTTTGGGGTTTGCGAAGTGGTTATAAGTTCCAATGTAAATATAAGTTGTTCCAGCTAACCTTAGTTTTTCTCCTTTCTAATAACAGGTATTGAGATTTCCCTCCCTCGACACCGATTCATGATGACCATGGTAGCAAACTTCATTGCAATGGGGGGTCAGCTTCTTTTGCCAGGCCTTGCTGCCCTTTGTCGGGACTGGCAGATTTTGCAAGCTATCATTATATGTCCATTTATTTTTATGATCCCTTACTGGTGGTAAGTGTGGTGACTTTTCTATCTTGAATTTACTATTTTGAAATGTTTCATGTTTGATTCATGGTTTGAAGTATCAGCCATTGGTAACAATTTGAATATTTGAGTTTCCAACATTTAGGATGGCCAAATATGGGTTGACATAGTGGCTCAGTGGTTAGCACTGCTGCCTCACAGCACCAGGGACCTGGGGTTGGATGCTAGCTTCAAGCGTGTGTGTGTGTGTGTGTGTGTATCTGTCGTTTGCACATTCTCCCTGTGTTTGCTCCAATTTCCTCCTGGGTGCTGTGGTTTCCTCCCACAGTGCAAGGATGTGTGGGTAATGTGGATTGGCCATGAGAAATGTTGGGTTACAGGGATAGTGGGGGAGGAAGGGGGGTGTCTAGGTGTGATGCTCTTCAGAGAGTCTATGTGGACTTGATGGGCCAAATGGCCTGTTTCTACGTTGTAGGGATTTTATGATTCTAAAAGTCTTCATCTTCTACCAAGATGTCTTTTGAGGTTCCACCTTTTTAAATACTGACAGTTCTGGGGTCCTCTCTTGCAACTGAGTCTGAACCAGATTGTTTACAATTTTGGTCCAGTGACCCTCCTTCAGAAACGTTAATTCTACTTTCTCTCTGCAGATGCTGCCAACCTCCTGAGTTTTTCCAGCAATTTCTGATGGATTTTGGTTTCCAACATCTGCAGTACTTTGTGGGTTTTTTTTGTTCAGAGTTTCTTTTACAAACTTGGTGTCAATTTTGATATTGACGCAACCTTCCCACCCATGGTTCACCACCAAGGCTGTCTGCTTCCATGTCTGTGACCTTTTAATCCTGCTTTTGCTTTCATCTGCTGAAACCCTCCATCCATATTCCAAGATCTAAGTGTTTTTAAAACCAACCCATTTCAGACATGTTAAGTCTTAACTCCACATGGGATTTGCACCCAGAACTACTGACCTAGAGATATGGATTCTACCACTCTGCTACAAGGCCCCTTATCTACACCCCAGCGCTCACCAGACCAGCTTCATATCTATTACCTGAATTCAATGTATCTGGATAGCAGGGATTAATTGAGGATTCACTTGTCCCTGTATAAACAGACACCGACAAATTGACATCATTATTATGGTTCCGTTTGCCAAGCTGGGAATTTGTGTTGCAGACGTTTCGTCCCCTGTCTAGGTGACATCCTCAGTGCTTGGGAGCCTCCTGTGAAGCGCTTCTGTGATGTTTCCTCCGGCATTTATAGTGGTTTGTCTCTGCCGCTTCCTGTTGGCAGTTCCAGCTGTCCGCGGCAGTGGCCGGTATATTGGGTCCAGTATAATAAACTACTATTATAGGACAAGCCAAACAGAACAGCCAGGGAATTCCTAGAGGCATGGTACTCATCCACAGATTCAATCAATAAACACATCGACCTGGACCCAATATACGGGCCACTGCCGTGGACAGCTGGAACTGCCAACCGGAAGCGGCAGAGACAAACCACTATAAATGCCGGAGGAAACATCACAGAAGCGCTTCACAGGAGGCTCCCAAGCACTGAGGATGTCACCTAGACAGGGGACGTAACGTCTGCAACACAAATTCCCAGCTCGGTGAACAGAACCACGACAACAAGCGCCCGAGCTACAAATCTTCTCACAAACTTTGACATCATTATGTTTAGATATGCGTGCCTTTAATGTGTGACTGTTTGTACACTTTCGTGAAGTCTTTAGTATGATTCCAGTTCCATTCTTCATCAGCTGTCTTTCTGAACTGTAACATTGTCTACTATTCTAAACTGGAGTTCAGTTGAAGTTATTTACACTTCTAGTTTATCCATCCCTGACTTGTGTTTTCCAGTCTGTCAATGCCTCTGTTTTTTACAGTTCATGTCTGTGTATTTTAGAATCATTCCAGGGCCTCATCTTACTCCCTGTTTCTCCAGTCTCCTGCATTCCTAGAACCTCCCAACAATTTCCACTGTCCTCCAATTCTGGCCTTGAGAGGATTGTTGTGCCTTTAGTGGGAGGTGACCGCTTTGTAGTATCATTGTTAATCCAGAGACCAGACAATATTCTGGGGACTCTGGTTCCAATTTCACCATGGCAGATGGTGGTATTTTGAATTCCATGAAAATCTGGAATTCGGAGTTTTGTGACGACCATAAATCAATTGTCAGGAAAAACCTATCTGGTTCACTAATGTCCTTTTTAGGGAATGAAGCTGCTATCCTTACCTGGTTTGGTCTACATGTGACTCCATTCCCACAGCAACATAGTTGACTCTTAACTACCCTTGGGAGCGATGAAGGTTGAGGGAAATAAATGCTGGCTTAGCTGGTGACACCTTCATCCTATGAATGAACGTGTTTTTTTTTTAAAAATCTTCAGCTGCTCAAATTCCCTCCCTAAACCCCTCTGTCTTCATCCTTTTGACATTCTTTACACCTACTACTTTGACCATTTAGCTCAGCGTCCAATTTAACTTGGCTGTTAAGGGCTTTGGGACAAGTTACCATGTTTTAAAGGAGGATCTTCAAGTAAGTTATTTTTTGTTTGTCTGTTCTGCTTTGAGTTTGTCGTTGGGGTAAATGGGTTACAATATTGTCACCTTATTTCCAAAGGGCATGCTTTGTGTGAGCACCATTTCCCTGCTGAGATTATGAATTCCCAGCTCATGTAAACTACTCAATGAGCAAAAGTATTGTTGCTGGAGTAAACATTTTTGAAATGAGGACATTACCACAGAAGGTCAAGAATCTTTGTCAAAAAATACAGTAAAGGCTCCCAGCATGGAATTCTTTACAAACTAGACTTACTGCTTGCGATTTGAACAAGTCTGAACTAACACAAACCTGTACTTGTTGATCACATATTGACGGCTGCGCACGAGATCATCTTTAGGCATTTTAACCCATGCTGGCTAGAATGTGGATGACCTGTGGGAGTCTCAATGTCAGCAAGATCGATTAGAATGATATTCAACACCACGTGATGGCCTGGATTAGGTTTTCATTTCCAACTCTTTTTTTTTTGCAAAGCAGAACATAAATTGCTTTCTCTGGACTTGAGCAGCCAAAATAATTGTCCACATTGGAATTAAATTGGATAAATTTGTCAATTTCTAGTGATACATTTCACTGCATCACCATTTAAATGGAAGGTAAAAACAATGACTGCAGATGCTGGAAACCAGATTCTGGATTAGTGGTGCTGGAAGAGCACAGCAGTTCAGGCAGCATCCAACGAGCAGCAAAATCGATGTTTCGGGCAAAAGCCCTTCATCAGGAAGCCAGTCCTTTTTTTTTCCCTCTGTGACAATTCTGTGCTCTTTTCCCCATTCATGCTAATATATTCTGAATGGCAATATCTGTCTGCTTCCAATGATCTATTTTGTTAGAAAATATCCACAAAGACAAGGCCATCAGTTTGGCTTGAGGATGTTATGCAAACATGACTGCGCTGCCATGCTAAATTCTCTCATTCCTGTGCTATTTGTTCATTGGCTGTGTCACTTTTTGAGACCTAAATGCTTAACCAGAGAAAAATACTCCTCGTTTTCTTGCATCTCCTGTTGCATTCAGCTATGGTGTGGATATTACTGTGCTTTAATATTAATATTGTGACGGATATTTCCAAGTATCTATCTGTTTCCAGATCGTTAATGTTAGCAACTCGTTCTCTTCCGTTACAATTTGTGATTTGCTGGTGCCAGTGTTGGACTGGGGTGCACAAAGTTTAAAAATCGCACAACACCAGGTTATAGTCCAACCCCCAGATGAAGGAGCAGTGGTCAGAAAGCTAGTGCTTCCAAATAAACCTGTTGCATTATAACCTGGTGTTGTGTGATTTTTAACTTCAATTACAATGGCTGTAGCCTCCGATAGTGTTGGATTCTGTTCAGTGGTGAAAACCTGTTTTAGTTTTGATTTTCTGTCCCTGTTGCCTGGGCATGGAGTCTGTCGTGACTTAGCAGTGTGATTATTCTTTTAGGGTGTGCCAATTCACAAATCTTTTTTGTCTGGCCAGTACAAGCACAGCTATTGAGTACTAAAGGAAAGATTAGTGGAGCCTTCAGCTCCCCAGATATGATCAGAGATGAGTGTGTCTGAAATACATTGTCTCCTCCAGATCTAGTGAAGTGAAGACTCTGTGTGGGACCTTCCACTCTAGGGTCAGTAGTGGCTGGGGAAGTGAGCATTACTTCTACATTGGGGGTGGGGATGAGTCTTGACGCATGGTCCGGCAGGAACTTGATGGCCTCCACCTCCATTGTTACTCAAGGGATCGATTTACCTTGTGCTATATTTGTAGGGCACCCAGACAGGTGTGTGTTCCCCTCCAAGCTGCAAGTAGAGTCGCAGGTAGGTAGATAGTAAAGGCAGGAGTTGGGAGGTCATGTTCTGTACAGCCGCAACATTAGTTAGGCCACTTTTGGAATATGGTGTGCAATTCTGATCTCCTTCCTTTGGAAGGATGTTGTGAAACTTGAAAGGGTTCAGAAAAGATTTACAAGGATGTTGCCAGGGTTGGAAGGTTTGAGCTGCAGGAAGAGGCTGAACAGGCTGAGGCTGTTTTCCCTGGAGCGTCAGAGGCTGAGGGGTGACCTTAGAGGTTTATAAAATAATGAGGGGCATGAATAGGGTAAATAGACAAGGTCTTTTCAAGGGGGGTTCAGGACTAGAGGGCAGAGGTTTAGGGTAAGAGAGGAAAAGTTTTACAAGGGACCTAAGAGGCAACTTGTACGGAATAAACTGCTAGAACAAGTGGTGGAGACTGGTACAATTACAACATTTAAAAGGCATCTGGATGGGTATATGAATAGGAAGGGTTTAGAGGGACGTGGGCTAAGGGCTGGCAAATGGGACTAGATTAGGTTATGATATCTGGTCAGCATGGACAAGCTGGACCGACAGGTCTGTTTACATGCTGTACATCTGACTCAAAGCTGTGGAGTGGACACCTGCATTTTCACGTTCTGTCCGCAATCACTCTTCCCTCATTCAGCCTTCCTCCTTTGGCCAAACCGACCTGTAGCCCCCTGACCATTACACTCCAGGCTCCCTCCTGCCACCACCCAATCTCCGTTGGGGTGCAGGCAAACGCATCCCAGAGAGGATAAAGCAGGACCAGGTCATGGCTAAGCCCAGCAAGTACACCAATCCGTCCATACTGAGATACCGTCCACACCTGATCTACGGTCAGTCTGGAATTGGATGGCATCTATGTCTTGCTCGGACTGAACCGAGTTAGGACGGGGTAATAATTCTGACTGAGGGGCTTTATGACCCTACAATACATAATCGCTCCTGCTAAGGCAGTGAATAGGAAGGATTTAGCAAGCAGTGTGGTTGGGGGATGCCAAGTTCACGTTGTGGATATTGGGTAAACATTTTGGTTTGTTTGTGGGCCACGAGACACTAATGAAAGAAATGTGGGTTCTAGGCTGGTTACAATTGGGTCGCTAAATGTCCAATCAAGATTGAAGCTGACTGTTAAAATTGTTGACGTCCTGTGTGCATCAAAGCATGCATGGCCTCTACATAATTATGGGGCCCCCCCCACAGACAAAAAGACATAACAATTGTCTTTAAAATTCAATCCCTGAAGCTGCTGATAGTGTGTGGTAACCTTTTGACCTTTGTATCTGGGAAATTTATAGCATCAATTGCTGTATATACTTATGTCTTGTCACCTTTTTTTCTTTTTCTAGTATTTTCCCAGAATCACTCAGGTGGCTGTTGGCCACACACCAACTACAAGCTGCCAAAGAGCTATTTCTGGAGTTTGCCCGTAATAATAAAATAGATGCGGAAGATGATGTCAAAGAATTTCTTCCAGGTGAGGTGACATTGTATCAGATGCTCCAAGAGTTTAATTAAACAGCCAAGTTGCTGAATGAGAGAAGTTCCAATTTCGCTCATTTTTGTTTTCTCTCTCCCTTTCTTCATTTTAGAATTTGACAAGGAGCCTAAGCCAAGGCCCAAAAAGACATTCATCGTCAAATTGCTTTATACAAGGATCTTGTGGAAACACATTTTAGTACTTTGTGTGAATTCGTAAGTACTTGTCTTCTAAAAGCAATTTTGAAAATTTGTTTAGCCTTAATAGTGTGTTTTTGGAAGTTGGGTGCAATAGTGGATTGATGAAGGGCTTATGCCCGAAACGTCGAATTTCCTGCTCCTTGGATGTTGCCTGACCTGCTGCGCTTTTCCAGCAACACATTTTCAGCTGCAATAGTGGTTTGGTTACCAGCTTTTCTTTTGCTCACCAATTTTCTGCCACTCCATCTTGTGCTATCTCGATATCATTTGTCCATTTGTGATTGATAGTTCCTGTTGGTGAGTTGTGCCAATCCAGTCAGCCATTGCCAGTTCCCCAGCTGTGTTTTAATCCAGCTTTGCAACAGGGATGATTGGAGAGTCATCAGGGGGAGCCAAGCAGGCACTTATCCCTGACCACACCCACCCACCTAGCACCTTTTTCATCCTGGTTTCTGATCGAACTATAATAGCCACAGCTCCCTCATTGAGATTGCCAGTCAAGTGATGAATCAAACTTGGGGTTTTCATACTTATCTATTTGACACACACAGCCATTGTACGATTGATATTGTTCTTGAAGTTTGTGTGTGCTTGCTTGTCTGAGTACACTAGGCCAAAGGTGAAAGGTTGAGAATGGGAATGTGTGTTAGTCATGAGCCACAAGTGAGTCAGGGTCATACTCCATGATGAGGTGAAAGCTGAGCTGCCATTTTGCTATAGGAAGAGGTGAATGTGGAGGCAATGGAGGAAAGATATCTAATCCAAGTAATTGTATGTGTTGTGGCTTGTACTAGATTTCTCTGGAGACTTCAAGTTAGAGATGAAGATGAGGGAGAAAGAAAAAGATAACTTGGCCACGTGGGAATGGGAAACAAAATGAAGAACCCAAAGAAGTTTTGAATCAATGTAATGGAGGAATTCAAGGAATGGGCCTAAGCAGCATTGTACACAGTCCAAAGATTTGCCTGATATGTTAGCCAGCATGAAAGGTACAAGATATACATGTAAAGGTGTTCATCAACACTAACCAATGAAGGAACACTTTTTTTTTCTTTCCCAATTGATGCTTCCTTCATCCTGTGAAAAAGCAAAACAGCTGGGAACCTCTTAACTTCAATATCTTTTGCATGAAGTTCTCCTCTACATTTGAGAAGCCCATAAATTGGAAAACAATTGGGTGTCATCTGGCATCTGTAAAGTTTCACCTTCTGAAACTGTTGGGGCAATATCTTTTATATATTAAAAGTAAACTGGGAGCATCACTTGGGTGCACCCATTTGCTCCTTGGAGCCAGGGTACTATTTGACGGCCGTTGCTGGTTAGGGCGGGGTGTGCGATCAGTTCTCAAACCCGAGCTGGGAATAACCTCCAAACCACATGTAATTTCCCTGGTAAACATTTTTGTTCAATTGACAAATGCCAGAATTGATGAATTTGCCTCGATGGACAGAGTTGCCTGACCTGAATCAACAAGTGCAGCTCAGGAGATGCTCTGTACAAAGCAGTTCTGGATTAAAGACTGCATCTTATGATAGTTCATTTCATTTCCCTAATGGGAAACACATGTAAGCATGCTCAAAGGCCTTGGGAATTCAGATGGTAGTTATTAACATTGAGATTCACTCTTTAATATTAGGCCTTTTGAAGTCATTAATTAGATGTCTGGCTGATAATTCACTGACCAGCATTGACATCATTTGATAGAGACAATGGGATCAAATGGCCTTTTAACTTTACTGCATTACTCATAGCAATATAAAATTAGCAACAGATTTATGACTGGCAAGTAATTATACTGTGTCACTGTCACAATAACTTCTCTTGATTAATTATTGGACTGGCTTTAAAACTAATTTTCTTTCAGCCAGTTTAAACAAAAATAATAGCACATTGAGCATGAGTAAAAGGCAGCATTTAATTTCGAAGATTTAAGGACATTGATATATCACGGGTCTTGCTCTTGCAGTTCAAGACTGTCAGGATTAGAGCAAACTGGGCCCTGTTTTAACCTTGCCCACATAGTGGATATGAAGTGGATTCGGGTCAATGGAGTGTGAAATTGGGCGTTTTTAAAAAGGACATCTCATCAACCCACTGGCCTGGTTAGGTTTAAAGATTTTTTAAAAATGTAACCTAATTAGAAAGTCAAAGCAATGCATTCTTTGGAAATGGAGACTGCATCAGCCCTTTGCCACAGAATTGGCATGCAGATACTGGAACTTTAAATAGGATTGCGTTAGACCATTCTGGTCTTTAACTCTGCTACACCATTCAGTCAGATTAAGGCTTCCACTGACCTCCATGTTCTCACATTAGGACAATATTCTTCGATTCCTTTAATGTCCTTTTGTTTGGAATATATCCTGAGAGCAGCCAAAACACTCTGGGACAGAAAACCCCAAAGGCACTAAACCCAGACTGGAGAAATGCCTGCTTCTCCCAGGCACCTTTTAGTCTGAGAGTATGACCTCTCGATCCAATCGTCATAACCAGGGGACATCAGGTAGGTATGGCCAGGTTTTCCACTTATCATCCAGAGGTTTGATGGGAAAGACATCCTGTCAACCTCAGTCACTTAATGTCCTAGGAGTTTTTGTTACAGGGTTAAGAGTGTGGAGGATCTTCATTGAGAAGAAAATGTATGTTAATTTGGTCATCCAGTATGAAGCATTCCAAATTCCAGAAGCCACTTCTTGTGTTCTTCCTCCAAGCTGTGTTCTTTGCTGAGAATCACATTGTTCCTTTAATTGGGATTCTGTACTGATGTCTTATGTGCCAGGAGGAGTAACAGGAATTTACTCTTACTGTTGAATGTGCTTAACCCTTATCCCGCTTTTTCCAAGCCTCTTCTCTCTCTTGCTTCTAAAAGTCTTGAATTGTGTAATTCATCTGATCTAAACTGGTTGCCTTGTTGATAGAAACATGAGATTGTGAGCATTTATGTAAAACCATTTATGCTTTCTAAAATGTATTGGTACTTAATGTCCATCTTGTTAGTATTGAAGCAAGCTTTTACCTGGCTGTGTTTTTAAAACAAAAAGTAGGTTCAACTCCTCCTGGGGAATAAAAAAAAAGGTCACTGTACTTTCATGTGAATGCAATGAGTGATTGGAGAGAGTTTCCTTCCTCATAATGACATCCTCTGCACCTCTTTAATAAAGCCCTTTGTTTGCTGTTGACCATTCGGGATTTTTAAATTTCATTTATGGGATGAGGGTGTCATTGACTAAACCGGCACTTATTGTCCATCCTAGAGGACAGTTAAGAGTCAACCACATTGCTGTGGGGCTGGAGTCACATATAGGCCCGACCAGGTAAGGAAGGCAGTTTCCTTCCCTAAAGGACATTAATGAACCAGATAGGTTTTTTCCAACAATCGACTATGGCTCCATGGTCAACATTTAGACTCTTAATTACAATTTTTTTTGACTGAATTCCAATTCCACCATCTGTCATGGCAGGATTCAAACGCAGAATATTTCCTGAATCTCTGGATTAACAGTCTATCACTACGCCATCTCTATATTATACAGATGTGTATAATAGCAGCCCGTGTACCAAAACGTTAATTCACCAGGGAACTTTTTATCATCTCGTTTGTTGAAAATGCTAGTTGGTCCTGGGGTCAGGTTGCATCTAAGTTAGCCTGTTGACTCCTCCAAAGTGGCAATTGTCATTGTGCCTAGATGCAATGAAGGTCAGTTGTGTTAATCCTGCCACGTGAGACTGTATATGTTTGATTGTAATGATGCTCATTTGAAAGGCTATTGGTGAGTTTAGCTCACCACTCGAATTTTGACAACCTAAAAATATCTGCAGTCTCAGCCCCTCCATTCTTCTTCTCTAATGTTGCAGCTTGACAGGATTCGGGATCCACAATTGTTTTGCAAAGAGTCTGATGGATCGTGATAAGCACCGTTTCAAAAACTTCTACACCCACTACTATATCATGGAAGTGATTGGCATTTTGTCCTGTGCTGTCATGTGTGTTCTCGTGGGACTAATGGGCCGTAGAGGCACGTTGCTTCTCTTCACCATCCTCACTGCACTGGCTTCCCTCCTTCAGTTGGGCCTTGTAAGCTGTAAGTTCTCCCAAAGTCCTTACATCTCCTCTTTGTCTATTCTTTGTGTGTGCACGTGCTTGAGATGTTGCTGCCTTTAGGGTTACTCTTTATTCGAGAGCAACAACCTCTCAGATTTTGCATGAGATTCGCTGAAGAGTTTTTAGGTGATTGGAAAGGTGAAATGCTTCATTGTATTCCAACTTGCAGGTAAGCAATGTTTTAAAACTACCTCTGAAAATAAACTACTAATACCATCCTGTGTTGTAGCAGGTCATCTTACCAGTCTGCCATTGGTACTTGCATTTTAAGAATCTAAACTGGAATAGTATATATTTAGTGAGTCCAATACTACGTTCAAGGCGAGGGGAAAGATTTAAAAAGGACCTGAGGGGTAACTTTTTCACATAGAGGGTGGTACATATATGGAACAAGCTGCCAGAGGAAATGGAGGCAGCTGGTACAAATACAGCCTTGAAAAGGCATCTGGATGGGTATATGAATAGGAAGGATTTAAACAGATATGTGCCAAATGCTGGCAAATGGGACTAGATCAGATTAGGGTATATTGTTGCTGAAAGTCTGTGTTAATAAAGTAATGATGAGGGGAAAGATGTTATCTAGGACCTGTGTGAGCCAGATAATAAAGTTAATCTTGCAATCCTTTAAGTTGGTTAACATTGTAAAAATTGAAAGGTTGAGTGAATGCTGAAAAAAAAACTAGAGGAGGAAATACTGATTTAAGAGGCAAATATATTTTTTAAAACCTTTAACTTTTTAAAAATCTCTAACAATTTAATCCTGAAGGAATCTGTTCCCATACAGTCGACATAGGACATGGGAGCTGATGTAGGCCATTTGGTCAGTCAGGTTTTCTGTCATTCAATGGCATCATGGCTGATCTGATTATCCTCAACTCCACTTTCCTGTCTTTTCCCCATGACCTTTGATTCCCTCCAGATTACAAAACTGTCCTAAAGACAGCAGGAGTTTCTGGGAGTAATTCAGGGAGACAGCAAAGATTCATCCTGAGGGAAAAATAAGGGAAAATGAGGCTGAATAGGGAAGTCAGGGATAGCATAAAAACAAAGAGCATATAATGAGGGGAAGGGCAGTGAGAAATCAGAGGATTGGGAAGCTTACAAAGACCATCATAGGACAACAAAAAAAAGAGGGAGAAGATTAAATATGAGGGTAGGCTAGCCAGTAATATAAAGGAAGATGGCAAGAGTTTGATCAGATATATAAAGGGCAAAAGTGGATATTTGAACTGCTGGTAAATGACGCTGGAGAGATAGTAGAGGGGAGTAAGGAAATGGCTGAGGAACTGAAGAATTAGGGCAGCATGGTGGCACAGTGGTTAGCACGCTGCCTCACAGCGCTAAGGACTCTGGTTCAATTCCAGCCTCGGGCTGTCTGTATGGAGTTTGCATGTTCTCCCCGTCTCTGCGTGGGTTTCCTCCGGGTGTTCCGGTTTCCTTCCACAATCCAAAGATGTGCACGTTAGGTGAATTGGCCATGCTAAATTGCCTGTGGTGTTCAGAAATTAGTCAGGGGTAAATAAATGATAGAGGAATGGGTCTGGGTGAGTTACTCTTTGGAGGTTCAGTGTGGACTTGTTGGGTCGAAGGGTCCATTTCTACACTATATGGATTCTATGAATTACTTTGTGTCAGTCTTCATGGTGGAAGACATGATCCCAAAGGTTCTAGGGGTGAGAGGGCAGAGCTGAGTATGGTGGCTATCACCAAGGAGAAGGTGCTAGAAAAATTGAAAGGCCTAAAGGTGGATAAATCACCTGGACAAGATGGACTACACCACAGAGTTCAAAGGGAGAATTTAAAGAAACATTGAAGAAGTGTTTGTGGTGATCTTTCAGGAATGATTAGAATCAGGGAGGGTCCCAGCAAACTGAAAAATCGTTAATGTGACTCCCCTGTTTCAAAAGGGAATAAGGCAAAAGACAAAAAATTACAGACCAATTAGTCTAACCTTAGCCATGGGTAAGATCCTGGAATTCATTGTGAAAGATGAGATTTCTGAATACTTGGAAGTGAATGGTAAAATAGGACAAAGTCAGCATGGTTTCATCAAGAGTAGGTCATAACTGACAACTCTGCTAGATCTCTTTTAAGGGACAACCTTTCCACAAGAAGGGTGGTCCATGTATGGACTGGACTGAAGGGTTTGTTTCTGTGCTGAGCATGACTATGACTCCAAGTATAGCTGCTTCCCTGCTGGTATCAGACTTTTGAACAGACCTCTCAAATGTTAATTCTGGGGTGTGTGTGTGTTTTTCTCCCCCTCCCCCTGCGGGAGGAATCACAGCGGCTCAGACAACATCCGTGGAGAGAGCAAGCTCATCTTTCGAGTCTAGGATTACTCTGAGCTGAAGTGAAGTGCGGAGGAGACGACATTGATGCTATAGTTGGTGGTGGGGGGAGTAGGTTTAGTGTGCTGGCAGACAGAGGATATTGATAGTTCAGATTAAGCAGGCTGAATGTGAGAATGGCAGAGCAATGATGCGTCTCCTGCCAGGTTTGAAAGTGCAGTCCCATTTTGAGGGAGGAGAGAGAAGACATGATAACAAAATGTAACCAGCTAAAAGAAAAGGAACAATTGGGAGTTCACCATTTGAAGGTGATTGAACTCCGTTTTATATCCAGATCCAGTACTACTCCCTGTAGAACACTGCTACTCACAGAGCTCCAATCCAAAAAGCAACTCTCCACCACCACCCTCTGACTCCCACCATTGAGCCAAATTTTATATCCAGTTGGTAAGCTCTCCCTGAACCCCATGTGTCTAACTATACTAAATAGGCTACCACGTGGGATCTTGTCAAAGGCTTTACTAAAGTCTGTGAAAACAATCACAACCTCACAAGAAGTTGTTTTTGGTTACTTCCTCAAGTGCAATCAAGTTTGAGAGCTGCAATCTCTCCCACACAAAGCCATGTTGACCTTCCTTTATCAGCCTTTGCCTCTCCAAATGCAAGTTAATCCTATTTTTCAGAAATCCCTCCAACAACTTACCCACCGGGTAGTTGATGGTTAAAGAAACCTGTAGATTGAGCGTAAATCTTTACTCTCAGGAGTAAGGGTGTGGAATGCCCTGCCTGCAACAGTAGTGGGCTCGCCAACATTAAGGGCATTTAAATGGTCATTAGATAAGCATATGGATGTTAATGGAATAATGTAGGTTAGATGGGCTTTAGATGGGGTTCAAAGGTCAGCGCAACATCGAGGGCCGAAGGGTTTGTACTGCGCTGTAATGTTCTATGTTGTGGTTCTGTTTGCCGAGCTGGAAGTTTTTGTTGCAAACGTTTTGTCCCCTGGCTAGGCGACATCATCAGTGCTTTGGAGCCTAACAGGACAAACAGGAAGACCGCTAACAATCCGCATACATGAACATCAACTAGCCACGAAACGAAACGACCAGCTATCCCTAGTAGCCACACACGCAGACAACAAGCAACATGAATTCGACTGGGACAACACTACTGTCATAGGGCAAGCCAGACAGAGAACAGCCAGGGAATTCCTAGAGGCATGGCATTCATCCACAAACTCCATCAACAAACACATCGACCTGGACCCAATATACCAACCACTACAGCGGACAGCTGAAACTGACACCCGGAAGCGGCAAGGACAGACCACTATAAATACCGGAAGAAACATCAAAGAAGCGCTTCACAGGAGGCTCCAAAGCACTGATGTCGCCTAGCCAGGGGACGAAACGTTTGCAACAAAAACTTCCAGCTCGGCAAACAGGACCACAACAACGAGCACCCCGAGCTACAAATCTTCGCACAAACCTTGTAATGTTCTATATTCTTTGTTCTAAGAATCAATGGGCTGGTTAATTGGGCAGGAGTGTGGCAATGGAATTCAATCCATAAAGGTGATCTAATGTTTATGAGGAGCACCCAAGAGCAGGCAAGGCATTACGCAGTAAATGAGAGGATTCAAAAAGGTAGAGAGGAACAGGGAACCTTGTTGCATGCCTAAAGATTGATGAAGGCCGCAGGGCAGTTGGACACAAAGATACATAGGAAATTTTTTCCTTTGTCTAAGACATGGAGCAGGGAAACACAACACCAAGGAAGTTATTCTGGACTTGTGTAAAATGGTGGGTTAGACTATAGCTAGAGTATTGTGGGCAGTTCAGCTCACTGCATTGCAGGAATTGTGTACAGTAATGGATAGGTTCAAGGGGTTCACAAGAATGGAAGATTACAACACTGGGAAAAGTTTGAATACTTGTTGGGGTTGTTCCCTTTAGAATCGGAGAAATTGGAGGGAGATTTAACTGAAGCACACTTGTGTGAGGATCTATATTGATTAGCAGATCAATAACTGGGGAATATGGCTGGAAAGTAATTGGCAGAAGGATTGTAGGAGAGTCAAAAGCTTGTCAACTTGTGAATGGGGTTTGGAGAACTCACTGAAAGGAAAGTAGAGGCAGAAGCCCTCATGATTTTGAAACATGAGTTGAACATTTGTTGAAGATTATGCTCAGAGGAGGAAAGTGAGGTCTTAAATTTCCATAAGAGGTTGGTTTTGCTGATGGGTGATAAATGCTGACCCAGTCTCTCATCACCCTAGAGAAGGTGTTGAGCTCTGCCTTGAATCACTGCAGTCCTTGGGTGTCATGACACATTAGGTGTTAAGAAGGAAGTTCCAGGATTTTAAGGTCGAGAGGTTTTTTTAAGATATTAAAGACAAGAAGGGTATAAGGAAAAAGCCAGAATGTGGCATTGAGATAGGGGATCAGCACGGTCATGTTGAATGATGGAGTAGACTCAAAGGGCCAAATGGCCTTCTCCTGGTTTATATATTGACCTTGTGACAATGAAGGAATTCATGATGAGGGTGGATATCTCTCATTATTGACCAGTGTGTACTCAATAGATTGAGTGACTATCTTCTAAGATATCCTCCATTAGTTTCAATGTTTCACACTCCCATCCATAAAGCTGTGGGTCTGCCCAGTCATAAGATTTGGAATGTTCTAAGAATCTCCATAAAAGTGACTCTCCTCTCCCGAGTTTTCTTTGTTTTCACTTTGTGGTGAATGTGAATTCTCAGGAAAAAATAGGCACCTCTTCACAGCAACCTCCCCTCAGAAATGCTAACTGATTTTTAGAAAAAGTTGCTGAAGCTAATTTCTGGACGGGTTAATTTGTAAATTTATGCAAACATTAATATTTGAAAGCCGCCCTGTGTTGTAACTTGTGGTTGAGAAAAAAACCTGTTTGCCTATGTTTGTATGCAGATAGTTTCATTGGAAAAGGTATTTCTGTTGTCTGGCCTGTAGTGTTGCTATTTGTGTTTCTGTTTGTGTTCGGTTTCCAGTGGGTGTGACAATATAGTGAAAGAATTGCGCAAAGTGTTGCAAGAAGATCAAGTTGTGGTCTTTTCTTTTGTTTGAACACTAATACGTGACTAATATTTGTGCATGCACCCACCCTGTCCAGCCCTTTTAAGGTTTTTTTTGTAAGGTTAAATGATAGGACTGTGCAGGTGAAACCATTCTGTAGCTCAAAGCCACAGTGCTGCCTCAGAATGGTCTCTATAGAAAAGTGCTGGAGAAACTCAGCAGGTCTGGCAGCATCTGCGGAGGGAGAACCACTTAAGATTTGGCCCCTTCACAACTGGATTCATCAGAACAGTCATCTAGATGTTAGCTTGCTCTTTCTCCATGGATAAAAAATGAGGTCTGCAGATGCTGGAGATCACAGCTGCAAATGTGTTGCTGGTCAAAGCACAGCAGGTTAGGCAGCATCTCAGGAATAGAGAATTCGACGTTTCGAGCATAAGCCCTTCATCAGGAATAAGACATTATTCCTGATGAAGGGCTTATGCTCGAAACGTCGAATTCTCTATTCCTGAGATGCTGCCTAACCTGCTGTGCTTTGACCAGCAACACATTTGCAGCTTTCTCCATGGATGCTGCCTGACCTGCTGTGAACCCCAGCATTATTTTGTTTACTGTAGATATTGGATGCTGTACTGAAATTTGTTCTGAACCCACCTGTTTCACCTCTTCCCTTCTTGCTGTTTGGGACCAACTACATGTAGTCCCACCATATCAAGCACATGGGCAGCAGGATAATCAAACTACTGGGAAGTGCTGACCAATAACGTGCACCTTTTAATTCCGGGTCAAAATCCTCTTTTAGCACAAGACTAGATCCATCATCAAAACTGAAACCTAAAGGTGGCATGGTGGTTCAGTGATTAGCGCTGCTGCCTCGCAGCTCCAAGGACCTGGGTTCGAACCCACCCTCTGGTGACTGTCTGTGTAGAGTTTGCACGTTCTTTCAGTGTCTGCTTGGCTTTCTTCTGGGTCCTCGGGTTTCTTCCCACAGCCCAAACATGGGCAGGTTACTTGGATTGGCCAAACTAAATTGTCCACAGTGTCCAGGGATGTGCAGGCTAGGTGGATTAGCCGTGGGAAATGTGGGGTTGAGGGGAGGAGTGCTGGGTGTGGGTGGGATGCTCTTCAGAGGATCAATGCTGACTCAATGGGCTGAATGGCCTATTTCTGCACTGAAGGGATTCTATTCTGTGAACCGAGTGAGCACTTGGCTACTTAAGTATTAGTAATGCTTTAATATTGCATTCATGATGGGCTGTGTATCTGAGTTTTAACCCCATTAACTTCTCTCTAGTTCATTTTTCTCTGGCAGCAGTCTGTCTGATCCACCAAACGCTGAGCCTCTGCACAAGGCAGGTGTATTCCTAAAGCTGAAAGACAGAAATCAAACCCGTCAGGCTCCTCATTTAAAAAAAAATAACTCTTCCATGCTTCAGCAGGGAGGTGGGACGAGAGATCGCTTACTGTTTTTAAGTATACTTAAAAATCACAACACCATGTTATAGTCCAACAGGTTTAATTGGAAGCACAATAGCCTTCTGAGCATTGCTCCTTCATCAGGTGGTTGTGGAGGCCACTACCACCTGATGAAGGAGCGTCGCTCCGAAAGCTAGTGTGCTTTCAATTAAACCTGTTGGACTATAACCTGGTGTTGTGTGATTTTTAACTTTGTACTCCCCAGTCCAACACCGGCATCTCCAAATCATTTTTAAATATAAACATTTACAGGGATCTGCCTCAGTGTTGAGAGTTCTTGTTTACCCGACCCAGCTCTTACTAAGAAAAGTATCAGCAACAGAATGGTGTGCAGCGTAGAGGACTAAATAAATTGATGAAGGAATGACAAGCTGCAAATTTATACCCGTCATTCCTGTAAGTTTCCAAACCAGTTTAGCAATAACCTAACGTCTCCTGGTTGAGATTACCTGTCGGATCGTGTAACCAACCCTTCAAGAGAAAATTGGGGTTAAGTCATTCTTGACTTGTCTAAAAGTGACATAATGAATCATTTGTTGCTTCCTGGTATAACTCTGCTTTTTCTCAATCTTGATGGCGTGCTGTTATCTGTGTCATGGCTTTTTAATGTTTTCCCATGTCATAGCAATGATGACACTTTAGCCCCTGTTTGACTATAACGCACTTTACGATACCATATGGTTGTGAAAGGAGTTATGTCAAAATCTCCTCTCGTTAGAAGAAGGTTGAGAGGTGACTTAATTGAGACGTATAAGATAATCAGAGGGTTAGATAGGGTGGATGGTGAGAGCCTTTTTCCTCAGATGGTGATGATTAGCATGAGGGGACATGGTTTTAAATTGAGGGGTAATCGATATAGGACAGATGGCATAGGTACTTTCTTTACTCAGCGTCATAGGGGTGTGGAACACACTGCCTGCAACAGTAGCAGACTCACCAACTTTAAGGGCATTTTAAATGGTCATTGGATAGACATATTGAATAGAGTAGGTTAGATGGGCTTCAGATTGGTTTCCCAAGTCAGCACAAAATAGAGGGCCAAAGGGCCTGTACAGCGCTGTAATGTTCTATGTCCTAAAGTTTCTCTGGTGTCTAAAGATATGCAGCACTGTGGGCACTAGGGCTTTTGATAGCTCAACCCTGGTATGGCATGTGGCAGAAGATCACAAGACCAACTACAATGTGGAGCAATGATCTGTACATCTGTATGACTCTTGAGTTGGACAGTGAAGGGGGAAACTGTTCACTCTATACACCAACTATATATTCATCAGGCCTCACTATTTCGGCAGTGCATTGAGGACACCAGCTCGGTAGATTTGTTGTTGGCCGGTCTCCAGTTGTTGGCGTTCCACTCTGTCTTCCTTGACTTCGTTCCAGCTGGTGCCCTGTCTGGCTTGGTTTCATCGTCGAGTAACAAGTTGCTGGCGATCACAGGTTGCAGATCTATGAAGCTACCAACAGCCTCCAGTGCCACGTGATCAGAGCTGATTGATGGTAGGATGTCACCACCTGGACCATGATGCTAACGGTCAAACCAATTCTGGCATCTTTCGGCAGCGCAAGTTCACCAACTCTGAGGTCATGGATCAAGCTCATCCAGTCAACATGGACCCATTGCTAAGCCAACAGATGTCTCTGCTAGCTTAGCCATTTTCATTGGATGAATGATGGCCCATGTACCCACAGACTCTGCATGCAGAGAATTAGGCAATTGTCTTCCCAGTTGTCAGTGTCAACATCACCATATCTTGCTGGTGTCCTTGTAGAAGGTATGTGGATAGCCAGGATCTCTTGACCAGTTTGAGTTTAAATGCTTTCGACAAGGACACCAGCAAGATATATGGATAATAGATCCAGATACCCCCCACTATCTGAAAGTAGAGAGTTCATATGAAACCTTTTGTAAGGCGAAATGGCGTAAAGTGAAGAAGCATTAATTTAAATGGGAAAAATTTTGGCGTTTTTGTATAAGCGAAAATCCTCTTTTGGATTTCTTTCGGTTAGCGAAAATAGGTATTAATGCAAGTTTTTCGTAAAGCGGGGGATGCCCACGTTGACACTGACAGCTGGGAGACAATTGTCGACCGCAGGAGTTTGCCTTTGCGGGAAGACTTTGAAATGGGCATGCAAAATGTGCAAGGTTTGGCTGACCAGAGAAATCAAACTGGCAAATTGCTCACCACCTCAGCGGATGGGAATGTTAAAGCCAGGCTCCTGAGCGACACCACGCTGTACCGTCAGGGCACTGACCAGATAGCAGGCTGCCACAGTCAAGCCAGCATTTGTATTTTCTCCTCCATTCTCATTGGTAAGGAGAAGGCGATGACAGACATCTGTGCGAAACCCCCCCCCAGAATTCACCTGATGTATATTCACCAACGGTGCTGGGAGGGAGGGAGCTTTAGGATTCTGACACTGTGACAGCAAAGGATTATAATTCCAGTTAGGCTGATGTACTGGTGGGTGGGGAACTTGTAGGTTTGAAAAGTGCTTTTGAAGGCTGTGTTCCCTCACTCTGAGGTTCCTCCACGGGTTCTACGTACACCATCGGCATCAAATTCAGGTCAGGGGTTATTGCTCGTGGAAATCTGACCCTGCGCCAAAACAAAGGAAATGGGTCAAAGGATCTCTGACGAGTTGCGGGGCATCTTGTAGATGGCTCACACTGCTGTCACTGTGTTTGTGCTGGAAGAGGTAAATACTCCAGTTTCCAGCATCCGTAATTATTTGATTTTTATTTACTTGTGGTCTTAAGGAATATTTGGTGACTCGGGATGTTTCCCGTATTCAGGAACTGAGAAAAATAATCATTGTATGGGCCATACAAGTTTACGTGAGGTGCAAAAATTGTGTATGAAATACAGAAAAATCATTCCACTGCATCTCATCAATAATCAAAGGGCATTTTGCAATAACTGATGTTAATGTTGATTTTATGAGCTTTGCCCTGAAACTTTGAGGCAGCTGTGATTGTATTTCCAGAAGGGGACATTGCTGGTGATTAATTTGCTTAGACCTTGGGCCTGGTCTTTATGACACACTGCTTATGTATGTTGTCATTGTGGGCTTTACCCACAAGGGAGGTTGGCATTGGCAGCAGTGAGGACCAGAGCCAGATGAAGCTGGCAGTTTCCCAGTTATGCAAAATACTTTTAAAATCTTATCAATTTCATCAAGTGGATTTAAATGTTTTGAAGCCAACAGTCAAGTTTGCTTAACTGACATTGTACAGAGATGAACCGGCCTTCTATCGATTATTTTATTCCTTTTTTGGTTCATGGTTCAGACTTTCAGCATTACAACCACTGATTCAGCTCGATCTCTGGGCATGTTCCTTCACTCCTGAACTGGAGAGTACAAAGATCACTCGACACACCTCACTATTGGGCGGCACAGTGGTTAGCACTGCTGCCTCACAGTGCCAGAGACCCGGGTTCAAGTCCCGACTCAGGCGACTGTGTGGAGTTTGCACATTCTCTCCGTGTCTGCGTGGGTTTCCTCCGGGTGCTCCGGTTTCCTCCCACAGTCCAAAGATGTGCAGGTTAGGTGAATTGGCCATGCTAAATTTGCCTGTAGTGTTAGGTAAAGGGGTAAATGTCGTGGAATGGGTGGGTTCGCGCTTCGGTGGGTCGGTGTGGACTTGTTGAGCCAAAGGGTCTGTTTCCCCACTGTACGTAATCTAATCATTCCCTGGTGTGGCTAATGGGGATATCTGGAATCTTATTTCAATGAGAGCAGCATTGAAATGTGAAGCATTTAATAGCCAGTCAATTGGAAGAGTTTCAAGTTTTTGTTTGTCCCTTTGCTGAAGCACATGATACTGTGCAAACATTTGGCCAGGTCCATGGAGAAACAGGTGTTTGCTTTCCATGCAGAAAGTCATTCAGCATCATGCAATGAGACCGATGTGTGACCCTTTCCTATCCTCATGCAAAGATAAGGACCTTGTTTTTAACAATCGTACCCTCTCACCTTCAGGTATGTAGAGAAACATAAACCCTCCACCTTTCGATAAGGTCTTGGCAGAACTGGTTCTAGCCAAACCTTTCCTGGCTACCTCTTATATTCGAGTGGCCCTTGTGGTGTAGTGGTACTGTCCCCACCTCTGAGCCAGGAGGTTTGGGTTCAAATCCCATCTGCTCCAGAGGTGTGCAATAATATTTCTGAACAGGTTGATTTGAAAATATCTGCTAAGGGAGTCAGAGTAGATAAGAATCACAATCTTGAGAAATATTTCTCTTATCTCTATCAGAAATGAGGCATTCTTTGTTTTTAAACTGGCCGCATTATTCTAGTCTGTCTTACATGGGAAAACCATCCTTTCAACGTTTGTCTCAAGTTTGATCTCCAGTAAGATCACTTTTTTCCAACCTCGAAATTCCAGTAGATACCTGCCTATCCTCTTCCTCGGAAAATGACATCACCTTTCTTAGCCCTGCCCCATCCCTTGCCCCCCAGGAATTAATTGATTCTAAGGTTTAAGAGTTTGAACATCGCAATCCCATTTTATAAATAGTTGCAGCAATGTTAACGCTAGCTGTCAAGAGTCTGTATAACTTATGCCACATAACAAAGGCCCATGTATTCTGCAGGCCAAGGTGTTATTTCTACAGCATCAGGACCCAGCAGAGTCCCAGCCACAGCACATTCTGGGAATCACTGGGGAAGTTGAAGATTCCGATGGGCAATTCCCCAGTATTGGCAATCCCTCCTAAATATTGGACAACTCAAAGGGTTCAACTTCAATTCAGATAGTAAGTACCCAGGGAAAAGCTACACGACTATAGACAAAGTCTAACTCTTGAGTTATAGAATCCCTACGGTGTAGAAAGGGGCTTTCGACCCATCGAGTATGCACCGATGCTCCAAAGAGCATCCCACCCATTCTGAGCATTCTGTTTGTCACTCTGTGTGTGTCTCTCTCTCTGGTACCTAGAGGAAAGCCACATATACATGGGGAGAATGTGCCAAATCCCCACTGACGGGAACTACTAAACGGACCTGACAACTTCCCACACCAACAAACCACTCACCTCCCCACCAATATCTCCCCCCAATCCCCTTCACCCCATTGGAACCCATGCCAAATCCTATAGAAGATCATAGTGGACCAGGAATGTGGAAGAGCTTTCCCCTGGCCTCTTCCCCTCCAATGCCCCTGCCCCTATAATTGGTTTTAGTGAAATGCCTTTACCCCACACCCAGCCAGGACTGAGTGCCTATTCACAATTGCTCTGAAAGGCTGCCCCTCCTCAGCACTGAGCTCTGTACCCATTGCTTCAGGATGCAACGTTCCAGTTCTCGCTAGTCAGCAGGTATTGAGCAAGAAGCTTTATCTTTTTCTTCTCCATATCCAGAAACGCTCTTAAACACCACTGGATGGCTTTTATTGCCATTGCCAAATCACTGATGACATGTTTTCACCTTTTAAGTACGGTTAGTAAACTGCCAGTAGTAGATTGATTAAGTTACGTAAAGTTTCTCGACAGAAAGAGAGGTCTTGTTTTTTTGAGTTTCCAATGTACTTTGAAAGATTGGAAAGGGTTGAGATATTTAGTATAAGAGCAGGGGGGGCTGATTGAAATGGCAACAATTAGGTGGTCAGGAACATTCCTATGGACACAGCAAAGGTCACCCAGTCCACGTTTAGTCTCATTGTTCCAGAGACCGTGACCGGAGGTAATTTTAAGATCATGCCCCTTTTCTTCTGACTCTAAAGGGGAATGTTTCTCTATCAAGATAAATTCCATTAATTATCTTGCATGCCTCCATTATATCACTCCACTTCCTCTCCTACAGGAAGTAGAAGCCCATGTCTATGTAAACTGTCCTTCTTGTCCAGTTCTTTTAGCTCCAATATAGCTCTGGAGAATCTACTCTGCACCCCTTCAAAACCCAAATGTTTAATGTCCAGCACCCAAAGCTGAATGAAATACTCCCGATGGGATCTAACTAGAGCTTTATACAGCTACATTATATCCACTGACTCTTTGTATTCCATTTGGAAGTAAAAGGAGTCTACAGATCTCGTCAGTTTCTCATTTCTTGCTATTCATAAAACACTTCTAAACCTTTTTTAATTCCTTCATGGGTTGAGGGCCTCACTGGCTAGGCCAGCATTTATCGTCCATCCATCTGGGCAGTTAGGGGTCACCCAATTGTAGTTGGCCTGGAGTCATGGAGGCCCAGACCAGGTGAGAATGGCGGTTTCCTTCCCTTAAGAACATTAATGAACCAGGTGCTTTGTCTGACAATCGGCAATGGAGTCGGTGTAATCATTAACCTCTTAATTCCAGATTTTTATTGAATTCAATTTCCACCACCTGCCATTACTGGATTCGAAACCGGAACATTACATGGGTCTCTGGGTTAATAGTCCAGCAATAATAACACGAGGCAATCGCCTCCACTGTTGGATTCAAACTGGATGATCTTGTGTTGGATTTGGTCTACTGCAGTTCTTCCCACTTGATGTATTGTTTGCGATCTTCTGTTCAACACTGGCCCCTGCACATTGTTCATTCTGTCTATTAATATTTCTATCCATTGAGCTGCGCTTAAAAGCTGATTCATCCTGTCCAAAACAGTCTTAAGTTAAATTTAAAATTCATGACTTATTCCCCACTCCCACTGGTCTTTTATGATAGCTGACTAATTCTGCCTGGTTACTCATCCCTAACTCTAATATGACCTATGCTCCTGGGTCAAGAATATACTGTCTCAGCAAACCAAATACACGGAATTTCCTATTGTCTGGGCATGTACTTTACGCCTTCCTCCAGTTTGTGGTGGGAATGGAGGACATACTTGATATAGTTCCTGGGGCTAAAGAGATTAAAGATTCTAGAGAAAAAGTGGGAACAGGGGACTGAGTTGGGTCATCAGTTATGTTACTATTGAATGGCACAGCAGACCTGAAGGGCTGAACGGCCTGTTTTTCTTACTTTCCATGTTTCTATGATCTAAAGTTCGTCTGTTTGGTGTGTTTGTTTGAATGTAAATTTGTAGCAAGTTCCTTCTGATTCTTATTGCTCGCAACCCCAGCAAAAGACAGATATTTAGTGCCTCTAGTTTCCTGATCTTCAAAGATAATGAGCTGCATGAAGATATCATTTCCTGAGCATCTGTAGTTTTGCAATAGCACCTGCAAGTGACTCATGCACATGTCTTTGAATGTGCATTGAGTGGGCGATGTATTCCTGAAGAGAAATCCCACTGAGGAAACCGATACTATAATCGACCAATGTGAAATGGAAAATAGCAGAGAGAGGAATCCTATGGGGAGGAGCTAGTTGAGTTATACCTCTGGAATGATTGAAGGCAGACAGTGGAACCCAAGCAGGATAGCAGTGAGTGGATCATAGACAAACCCAGAATAGGGAAAATCAAGAGAGCTGGAGGAACATGGAGAGAAGCCCTAATTAAGATGAGCTATTGTGTTAACAGTCAATTCAGAAAGGAAGGAGGAGATCAGCTAACATTGATTGGGATTTATTTTTGGTCCTGTACTGTTTTGAAATGCTTCCTTATTTTAATAATAATAAATTACTGCTCTTCATTTGTGATCGGAATGAACCTTCAATAAGCCTGGATTTGAATCTTTCCTTTCTTCTTCCTCGTTTTGGGAAGGTGGGAATGAAGTCAAACTTTGTTTTTTCTGTCATAAATCGGTGATGTAATGCTACAGTTTTGAAACGTAAATAGAAGTAATTAATTATTAAATTGCCGATGGAATTGAGCACTTATCTGTTTATTTTTAAATTTGAGAACCATTCATTGCTGATGTCAACCCCAAACACATCAGACCCTTAACGTGTTAAAAGACGCGACAAAGCATTACAATGCATGATTTTCTAATAGATGTGAGTGACCCTCCATCAACTCCACAGAGAGTCATTTGGACCCTCCATGCATTCATGGAGCTGTGGTTTAATTTTCTAATGAAGGTGAAGGAGTGATGACTATATTCAAAATGTCCTGTCCCACTAAAACTTTATTCCAATTACTTGTTTTCATGTTAAATTTGCATTCAGAATCCAGTTTAAATTATTATGACTTTTGGGAGCTCTGTTAAATGGTGGTTGAACAGCTTTTGTGAGATATTTTCGTGACTGCAATGGCGAACTTACTGACTAAAGATGAAACCTTACTTGGGAGGCCCTTCCTAGTTCATAGTGTAAGATAAATGTGCATGTCGTGAAATTCTAGAGAGGTCTCCCAATATCGACAGGTAACAAGTGTAGCAGAGAGCTGCATGTAGATGCTCCATTATGATGTCTCTCAGTCAAAACTCCTTTTAAGAGATGTGCTTATGATAACATCACTATCATGGCACCACCTGATGTATAATGATTTCAGTCTCTATCTTACCTCTGGTCACTTGAAGCATGACACACTACTGGAAGTATGTTGCACTGTGTAGATCATCAGCTTAATGCTAGCCCAACCACTTATGGGCCTGTGGAATGTACTTTTTTGTGTATAACAGTGAGCAGTAATAAACACCTGTTGGAATCTTCAATATTGCTTGATCCACACCCTGTCCCTTATGTTGTGCTAGATAATATAAGCACTAGAAGTGCACACTTTAGGTGAATTATCCTACTGGAGGCAACAATTGTATCCTACTGCTCTCAACTGAACTCTGCTTAAAAATTTTCGATTCTGGATGATTGGTCAGAATGGGGCTTGATGCAAACGTCTAATGGACTGACCTACAAAAACCTAATCCAGTATGAAGAGAAACCACTTCGACCTCAACCAAGGAGCTTCCACCATCACTTGGTACATTAACACAGGCTTTCAAAGGACCCGGGAAACCAGAGTTAACCACATCCAGTTAAAGGGCCTCTTGTGGCTTCACTTGGTTTAATAAGATGGTGGAAACACCTTATCACGTACATGAAAACGTTGAAGGCGGTAAACATAATTTCTGTTGCCCTGGAAACCATTCCAACTTCCTGGAATATTTTGAATTTTTTTTGTTGCACTTCCACACTTTTAATTTTCTCGGTGTGGTTTTTCATCTAAACAGGAAAGGGTGTTTGCTTAGTTTTCTCCAAGTTTTGTTTAGTATTTACAAACTAATAATTTTCTCTCTTCGTATCCCACAGCAATAGATCTGTCACTGGGAGAAAATTATTTAATTGGCTATTGAAGCGAAAAAGGGAGTTTGAACTCTGTTTCATTGAGAGATTCAAATTTGGGATGTGGTGTATGAATGTAAAATTGGGCACCTTACCTTCTAATGCTAATTCTGTAGCTTCCTCAAAGGGATGCCTTTGGTCCATTTTAAATGGAATTATGTTTTTAAAAAATTGGATTCGTAATGTTTTTATTTTCAACAGAGCAGCCAGTTATCTTAGATTTAATGCCAGCAATTAGAGCACCCAAACTAATCCGATCTTTTCAATGCATGATTAAGGGAGTGAGAGAAGCTAACGTTCACATGAGACGTGAAGCCAAAAGTCCCATCTGTCAAATGTGTATGAAAGATCCATGGTAATTATCACTAAAAGGGCAGCAAATCCTGCAGATGTCCTGCCCCCCTCCACTTCTATCTTAAATCACTGAAATGTATTATTGAGCCTTCCATTTTGCTGCTGGTTTCCCCCTCCTACTCCATGATCAAAACTGGCTGCTGCCAATTAAACAGCAAATTTGTTTCAAAAGTATTTGAACTTTGGAAGTGTTTTGAAGTGCCTTGAGGTCAGGGAAGATAAGTGCCATTTAAGTGCCCACTACTTGATCTCCGCCATCATTTTCTTGCAACCAGACCCTGTTCTCTGTCTCTCACACTCTCTCTGTCTCTCACACTCTCTCTGTCTCTCACACTCTCTCTGTCTCTCACACTCTCTCTGTCTCTCACACTCTCTCTGTCTCTCACACTCTCTCTCTGTCTCTCTCACTGTCTCTCTGTCTCTCTCACTGTCTCTCTGTCTCTCTCACTGTCTCTCTGTCTCTCTCTCACACACTCACTCTCACTCTCACTCTCACTCCTCACTCCTCACTCACTCACTCACTCACTCTCACTCACACACTCTCACTCACACACTCTCACTCACACACTCTCACTCACACACTCTCACTCACACACTCTCACTCACACACTCTCACTCACACACTCTCACTCACACACTCTCACTCACACACTCTCACTCACACACTCTCACTCACACACTCTCACTCACACACTCTCACTCACACACTCTCACTCACACACTCTCACTCACACACTCTCACTCACACACTCTCACTCACACACTCTCACTCACACACTCTCACTCACACACTCTCACTCACACACTCTCACTCACACACTCTCACTCACACACTCTCTCTCTCACTCTCTCTTTCCTTTATATGTTCATGGGATGTGATGGCAAGGCTAGTACTTGTTGTCCATCCCCTTTCATTGAGTGCCTTGTTCAGCCATTTCAGAGAATAGTCGAGAGTTAACCACATTGTGGATCTGAACAGGTATGGACTCCTTCCTTAAGGGATATTAGTGATCCAGGTGATGATTTTGTAACAATCAGTAGTTGATCGTCTATATGTTTTTGAGTGCCACGCTACCAGAGGGTGTGGAGGCTTTGGGGAGGGTACATATACGAGTTACCATGATGTTATTGGTTAGAAGGTATTAACTATGAGGAGAGATTGGACAAACTTGGTTTGTTTTTACTTGAATGTCGAAGGATATGGGGCAGCCTGATGGGAGTTCTCAAAATTGAGGCATAAATAGTTGGAGTCTTTTTTTTCCCACAGGGTAGAGATGTCATTTACTAGTGGGTTAAAGTTAAAAAGAGGTAAATTTAAAGGAGATGTGAGAGGCAGGTTTTTTACCCAGAGGGTGGTAAGTGCCTTGAATGTGCTGTCAGAGGAGATGGAGCTGGATACAGTAGCAACATTTAAGAGACATCTTGATCGAAATGTGAATAGGCAGGAAATGAGGGCAAATGGACCACGTAGAGGGAAAAGGTTTTTACTTCAGAAAGGCATCATGTGTCAGCACAGACTCATTGGGCTGAAGGGCCTGTACCTGTTCTTTGTTATCATTACTGAGTTTTTCAATTCCAGATTTCTGTTTCTAATGAATACAATTGAATTTAAATTCCACCAGCTGGGAGTGGTGGTGATTTGAAGCCTTGACCCTGGAGCCTGTGGCAACGGATTACTTAAAGAGAAATTACTTTAATGCACACTTTCCATCAACTCTACTCACAGCTTCGGTTTTCTCCTTCATTCTCCCAGTGAGACCTGTTGCTGTTTCGAAGAGATTCTGAATGCTGTGGTTGGGAGTTTTGACTTCAGGAGCAGGTCCTACACAGCATGTAGTGCCAGATTAGTTTTTCCTGTGTTTTATCATGATCAGAGCTCCCGCAATAGTGCCGAATGTGCAATGTTGTTTAGGTTTGGGCTGCATTGTCCTTGACTTCAATGCTCTATAACTCAGCATCGATCAGCTTTCAGTCACTTATAGCTAATTAGCCTCGATTTAATTTTGTTGACATGATTGCATTTTCATGTTTCCCCTGGATTTGGAGTCTGATTTTGATTAGATTCCCTACAGTATGGAAAAAGGCCCAACAAGTCCACACCAACCCTGCCAAGAGTAACCCACCCAGACCCATTCCCCTACATTCACCTACATGCATCTAACACTACGGGCAACTTAGTGTGGGAGTAAAGAGGAACACCCGAGGAAACTCACGCAGACACTGGGAGAATGTGCAAATTCCACATAGACAGTTGCCCGAGGCAGGAATTGAACTCTGGTCCCTGGTGCTGTGAGGCAGCAGTGTTAACCACTGAGCCACCGTGCCACCCCATTTTTCTTCTGCTGACTTTATTGTTGCATTGTACATGTATCTTGAACATTGCCGTAGGTACAGAAGTCTCTTCTAATGCAAGTGTATAATGTGAAATGTGTTTTCAGTTCCAAGTGGCTTTTGCTTAACAAAACCTATAATTTCTTCTCTCTCTTGTAGATCTGGCCACATACTTGAGCAATCCATTGTCTATAGTGTTCTCCATTGTTGGCATGTTTGCTTCCCATTCAGTAGGAAATCTAAGCATCTTTTTCTGTGCTGAACTCACACCCACTGTGATCAGGTAAGGCTGTGGTAGAACAAACATTGCAATTTAATGTTTTATTTGAAGTATGAGTATTCTGATTGTGAATGGAATATACACACAGCTCACTTCATTGTGCTAGGATGTGTGGGGACGGTTTTTGGATTGATAATAAAAGGGGCAAGACTTTTTTTTAAAAGTTCTGGATGAAATTTCTTTAATCTTATTATGCTCCTCTTTTTGTTAACTTGCTCCAGATCCAATTTGAAATCCTGCCCAAATTGAAGAAGTAATTTCCAATCCTAGCCAGTTGTATATAAGTAAAATTGTACTAGTCACATTACAGTTGCTCATAGGAAGAATCCTACAGTCCAGAATTGTCCCAGTTTTGCATTAGAAGTTTTATTTCATGAAATAATTATTGTCGGAGTGTGAAGAAGACAGATTGGTACACTCTGTGACCTCTTGTAATATTAAGGTCAAAGCCCATATCAGACTAATGTAGGACTGGCTGTAGATTGCTGGCTTTGTTACCCAGCTTTGCGCTGTCATAGAGTCATAGAGTTATACAGCACAGAAACAGACCTTTTTGGTTCAATTCATCCATGTCAATCAGGTATCCCAAACTGAGCTAGTTCCATTTACCAGCATTTGGCCCAAATCCCTCTAAACCCTTCCTATTCATATAACCATCCAAATGCCTTTTAAATGTTGCAGTTGTACCAGCCTTCATCACTTCCTCTGGCAGCTCATTCCACGCATGCATCACCCTATTGTCTAACTGGATATTGTGAAAAGCAGTAAAGATCCTTTATCTCTGCAATCTTTCATCTCTCGGCTCGAAAACTAAAACGTGTTGGGTGAGAGATTGGATTGTTTGCACTGTCCTGTTGAGTGTGTGTCTCTGAATACAATACTGTGGTAGTGCACAACCCTGCAGGGGGGCTCATTGCTGGAGAGGTGGTGACTCAAAAATCTGAAATAATGGTGACCATGGAACAATAAAAATCCATCTGGTTCATTGATCTCAATTAGGGAAGGAAATCTTCCATTTTTACCAGGTCTGGTCTGTATGTGACTCCAGACCCGCTGCAATTTGGTGATATTTAACTGTTATCCTGGGTAATTAAGGATGGGCAATAAATGGAGTGCCACGTTCCATGGATGAGTAACTGGGGCAGAAAACAAAATCTGCTTGACCCATTAATCTCGGAGCCTGAAAGTTTTGGGTTGAAACCCTGTTCTAGGAGTTGAACACTGGCATTTACAGGTGTGGTATTAAATCCACATGGAGTCTACTTCAAGTGGACATGAAAAAAACTCTAGGGCATGTTTGACTCATTTGCTGTTTCTGAGATTATTTTGACAGTGAATTTTGCATTTGCCTGCATCTACCCTTAGACAATTTCCCAAAGTGACTTTCAGAGAAAATGAATGAGAGTTCCTTTTGATTCTCTTTTCAATTCTTTTGTTGTTGGCTTCAATGAAAATATTTGTGGTGTTCTTAAGTTTTAATGTCTTGTTATCACATTTGTGCCTCAACCCAAATAGTCTATGTTCTTCTGAGCTGCTGCTCCCAACAAAACTGATTTGATGTATTATTGTTACATGTACCTAGGTACAGTGACCAGTTTCTTTTGTGTGTGCAGTACAGACATATTATACTATACAAAGTGCATTAGGGTAATAGAACTGAACGAGGAATACAGTGTTACAGCTGCAGAGAAGGAGTTCAACGAATGTGATCAATATTAAATTTAAACATTTTAGAGATGCTGCATAAAAAGGTTGGACTTTAAAGGAGAGTATGATTTATAGTAGATTTATGTAGATTTGTATCACGATCTGGATTAAGAGATGTGGCAGGTAATGAGCAACAAGTAAAATCTGAAAATATTTTTTACAAATTGACCCAAGTGAAGAAAGTGTGTGACAGACTGGGAGGTTGACAGATGTAGACAAACCCAGAGAAATAGTATGAGGGGAACACCGTCAACTGATCCAAAGAAGCAACGAAATGAACACGCGCCCATAGATGAATTATTTCTCATACCCCGGACTAGATTTGATCTGCCTTCACCCTGTACATTCTAGGTGGGATAGGGAAAACTTTGGATCGGCTGCCCAAACTGTTCTTTTTCTTCCCACTTATTCTCGAGCTATTCCTAATAATACGGAGGGGTTGCGGGTGCTAGAATTGGCAGACCGTCTGTCATATTTATACAAATAATTAATTATTGCAGGAAATGAAGGCAAAAGGACAGACAGAAAGCCATGCAAGCATGACTCCCTGATTATGACAAATGTACACAGAGAAAGGAAGACAGAGGATGACTGATAGATCTACAGACAATGGAGACACAGTGAAACACTTGGCCAGGGTGATTAGCATTTGAGTCAAACAGACTGGGGTGCGTGAGGAGAGGAAACCTATTGTGTTCACTTGAGAATGGTGGATATCCGCAGTTTAGAGGAGCAAAAAGTCGCCTTTTTGTTTGTAAGCAGAGCTTTGGATGATAAGTCAGTATAAACATGAAATAGCAGAATGCATTTGGATTATTGAGTCTGATAAGTGTTGAGTTCGTACTTGCAATTTCTTAACTTTTGAAGAAAAGCATAATGATTGCATGAAATTGCAAAAATTTAAATCTCTAAGGTAAACCTCACTTGAAACTATCATTATTTTGTGTGCAAATTATAGTGTTCAATTAGTAGTGCTGTCATAGGAGTCTGATCATCATCAAAATCCATTTCATAAATTCATGCAGTGCAAGGAAGGTCTTTTTAGCCCAATCCAATGTGTTGTAAACAATGATAGGTACAGGGAGAAATATCCTGGTCTAAATGGCCGCATTTAGAATACTGTGTACAGTTCTGGTTGAGGGTAGAGGGTGCGGAGAAGGTTTACGAGAATGTTGCCTGGTATGGAAGGTGCTAGCTATGAAGAGAGGTTGAGTAGGTTAGGTTTATTTTCATTAGGAAAAAGGAGATTGAGTGGAGACCTGATCTGAGGTTTATAAAATCATGAAGGGTATAGACAGGGTGGATAAAGACCAGCTTTTTCCCAGGGTGAAGGATTCGATAACGAGAGGTCACACTTTCAAGGTGAGAGGTGGAAAGTTTAAGGGGAATACACGCGGCAAATACTTCACACAGAGGGTGGTGGGTGTCTGGAACGCGTTGCCAGCAGAGGTGGTAGAGGCAGGCTTGGTAGATTCATTTAAGATGGGCCTGGATAAATGCATGAGTAGGTGGGGAGTAGAGGGACACAGATGCTTAGGAATTGACCGACTGGTTTAGAGAGTACATTTGGATTGGCTCAGGCTTGGAGAACCGAAGGGCCTGTTCCTGGGCTGTAAATTTTTTGTTCTTTGTCATGAGGGAACACAATTTACTGATCCAAAGAAGCAACAAAATAAACAAGTGCCCACACAAGAATTAGTTCTGGGCTGTATTTGACCTGTCTTCACCCTGTATGTTTTAAGTGGGATGGGGGAATACTTTGGGCACCCGGTCTGTTCTTTTACCCACCCATTCCCAAGCTGCTGCTAATGAGACGGAGTGGTTGAGGGTGCTAGAATCGGCAGCCGGCCTGCCATATTTCGACCAATAATGAATCCTTAAAGACCTGCTTTGATGGTTCCCATGCTACAATATGGTTGGTGCAGGAAGGTGGTCTGGAGCGGGCAGCCTGTTCTGTTTTGCAAAACTTGTTCAAGTGCAAACAGGAGGGAGGGAGGGCTTGGGGGTCTGTCATCAAGCTCTCCCTGCCTAGTTCCCCTCGCTGATCTGGGTCTAGGGATCTAATGGTCTACCTTGGCACTGGTTGGAGATCCAGCACCCACCTCTTGTCTGATGCTAGAACATTTGGTGCTGCCTTAGCAGCTGTAGATGGTAGGACCACCTCCCTCTTGAGGTGCTTATGGCTGTGCCTTTTTATATATACACACACACACACACACACACACACACACACACACACACACACACACACACACTCTTTTATTTTCTCCATTAATCGTGATTCTGATTTTACTGGCAAAGCTAAAACAGTCAGTGCAACTCAGCAGCCAATTATCAAGCTCCCTCCCCCCTCCACCACCACTACATAGGGGGTACGGTGGCTCAGTGGTTAGCACTGCTGTCTCTCAATGCCAGGGACCTGGGTTTGATCCCAGCCACTGGCAAGTCTGTGTGGCTCTCCTCATGTCTGCAAGGGATTCCTCTGAGTGCTCCGGTTTCCTCTCATAATTCAAGGATGTGCAGGTTAGATGAATTGGCCATGCTAAGTTGCCTATAGAGTTCAGGATGTGTAGGTTAGGTGCATTAGTTATGGGTAAATGTGAAGTAATCGGTTCGGGGAATGGGTTTGGGTGGGTTACTGTTGGTGTGGACTTGTTGGGCTGAAGGAGCTGTTTCCACGCTGTAGGGGGTTGTATGATCTTCAATAACCTTTTGCTAAGATCACCAAGGTGCCCTCACATTGAAATAACCTGTTTATTCCAGTTTAGCTAGGTCCCACCTACCAAATGAGTCTAATCTGTAAATGTATTATTTATGGATAAAATTATGTATGTTATTTCAAGGGCAGCAGTCAATCGATCTTCATGACAATTGTTCAAAATGTGTATTCACAGTATTCTGAAGCATTTTCAAAAATTCTATGCTCCAAATGTTCCAAATGAAACAGCAGTGATTCTTTCAGTTTTACTTTTAAGATAATCGTCCGATTTGTTATTTCACTCCTTCCGATATTCTGTCTGTGATCCTCCAAACAGACTTGAGAAAAATTCTATTTAGGTTCGTCACTCTGCTTTTCGCTTCCAAGGACCTTCGATTGAACCCAGTCCAGACTGGTGGACCCCACATGAAATAGGTTTGTGCCAATTAAACCAGTCCATAGTAGTGATTACCCTCTGGTGTGGCACTTCCTCAAACCTGGAAGTAGAACTCTAGAATCTTCCGAGACAGAATTAAGGAAGCATTACAAACTGAACTTGCACTGCACCATACACAGAAAGCACATTTTATGCTTAAAGTATAAACTATCAATCTACAAGGGCAATTTTCCTCTGGATGATTTAAAAAAAAATACAATATTTGTTTTCTTTGATCCTGTCAACCAAGCAGTGCTTTAGTTAGTCACCACTTCTCTATGTTGATTATAGGAGTTGGGAGCTGAAAAATGTGTTGTTGGAAAAGCGCAGCAGGTCAGGCAGCATCCAAGGAGCAGGAGAATCGACGTTTCAGGCATGAGCCCTTCAGGAAGGGCTTATAGGAGTTGGGAGGTCATGTCACGGCTGTACAGGTCCTTGGTTCGGCCACTTTTGGAATACTGTGTGCATTTCTGGTCTCCCTGCTATAGGAAGGCTGTTGTGAAATTTGAAAGGGTTCAGAGAAGATTTAAAAGGTTGGAGGGTTTGAGCTCTAGGGACAGGTTGAATAGGCTGGGGCTATTTTCCCTGGAGAGTTGGAGACTGAGGGGTGACCTTATAGAGATTTATAAAATCATGAGGGACTTGCATAGGGTAGATAAGCAAGTGGTGAGAAAGTCCAAAACTAGATGGCATAGGCTTAAGGTGAGAAGGGAAATATTTAAAAGGGACCTAAGGGGCAAAGGTTTCACAGAGGATGGTGCATGTATGGAATGAGCTGCCAGTGGAACTGGAGGCTGGTAAAATTACAGCATTTAAAATTCCATTCGCAAATCTGTACTCACTGACCTACATTGGCTCCCTGTCCTGGCAATGCCTGAATTTTAAAAATTCTTGTCCCTTCATTGCCAGAGATTTTATCACCTCTTTGCAGCCTTCCCCCTTTACTCGCTCACTTCCTACAGCTCTCTGATCCTCAAAGATCTCAGTTGTTTTCCAAATCTGACATCTTGTGCGTTGCTAATCTGTAATTACTGCATCTATGGTGCCCAGAGCTTCAATTGATTGGGGCTTAGCTCTGGAATGACTAGCCTAAATTTCTCTGTCCCCCTGGTTCCTGCTCCCTTTTTTTAAAAAAGATATTCCTTTAAGACTACTTAAGTTGTCCTAATTCTTCCTTTTTTATATTGTTCATGTCATTTCTTTGGTTTGATATTGCTGGTATGTATTGGGCTGTTTGTGTTGAAGGTGCTATATACATGTACACGGTTAATTTAAACTATTTTTTGTACCTGTCCACTAACCTCTTAGTTTCTGTGTGCCTATAAATGTCTGCTCCTCCACAGTCCTGATCTTCAACATTTAGTAAATATTCTCGTCTATCTTTATCAGATCCAAACATCTCACGCTTTCCTACACTTGAGTTACTTTTCCCAAATTTTTTGCCATCTAGTAGTCTCTTTGTTTTCATTGATTTTAGATTTTATGGCCATTTTTCCCAACACTTTTTTTAGTTTTTTTTTGTGGTTGTTTACTGTGAAGGCAGTGACTTTGGGCGGTTTGCCTTTACTTCATCGCTAAGAGTTGGCCCCCTATCCAGTGACTGCTGGAATTCACACTGCAAGTTGGAGGGAAACAGCTGAGGTTTTAATCCTTAAAGTGGAGAATTCATGCGGAATGCAGCCTGACTGATTCCATCAAACTTGGAGCCTGCGCTGAAATGCTTTGTGTCGTTCCTTGTTCACTGTGGGTTCAATAGTAGTTAGTTGGCAGTGTTTGGATTTGACTCTGTGCTGCATGGGGCACAACATGTTCAGCTGGTGTTTTGTTTTGAGTCCGGGACATATCTTTTAGTAGCCAGATGAATAATGGACCTCTTTTCAGGGTGCGAATACCCTAGCTAGCAACGTTCAGCCGAGAGGATGGATGTATTGACGTGATCAGAACGGAGCAAGTTATAAATGTACAGTCCTTGAAAAGGACTAGAACAGAAGGTGGGGAAAGGAGGAAAATGCACACAACCTGCTCTCAGCTCTAGACACACTACATATACGTGCTCACAGATGCACATATGTATGTGAAGAAACTACTTAAAATACTTAAGTGGGAGAAGGAGAAGTTTACAGCAGGTGAACAGCCGAATGGTTTGTAGATTTGAGAATTGGAATAGGAAATAGGTCATCTGGCACAAGCGTCTCAAAGCTGAGAAAGACAGCATGGGTGCAGACCAGCTCAACAGAACCATTTCCTGACACTGTTTCTACTGCAAGAGCAAACCAGTCTTTGTTTATACAGCTGCCCCAAAACGCCCGCAGATCTACAGCACCGCAGCCCTGGAGAAGGCAGGAGCTCTGGCAGACAGTGCCAGACTTAGTGACACAGCTGAAAAGTCAAAGTTCAAAGTGCCTTTCCTTTAAAAGATTTTTGCATCACGTGTTCATACTCAGATCAAAGATGGAAACTTTAAATTTATTGTGCATTCCTTTTGTTTTATTGCAGTTGACGGTGTGTGCGCCCAGTCTAACAGTTACTGTTGTCCATCAAATACAGTGACATGTGGTAGACTGCATAGAGATTTACAGTTAAAATCGAGACCACAGTGGGCTACTGTTTGTACAGATAATAATAACCAAATCTAATGCATTTAGTCAGTTTGGTTTGTGCAGTTGGCTGGACAGCTGGGTCGCAATCCTGTGTGATGTCAACAGTGTGGGTTCAATTCCCACACCAGCTGAGGTTCCCGTGAAAGACTCTCCTTAACCTCTCGCCTTATCTGAGTGAGGTTAAACCACCACAAGTCACCGCGTTTCTACTTCTGTCTCTAAAGTGAGCAAGTTGCCCTTCCATCTGGTAAGACCTTTCTGCATAATGGCAGGGAGGCCTTGTTGGAGCTGTACAGAACGTTTTTGCCTACTAGCTGGAGAACTGTGTGTGGTTCTGCCCACTATACTATGGGAAGGATGTGATTGAACTGGAAGGTGGTGTGGAGAAGATTTTAACCAGGGTGTTGCCTGGAATGGAGTGGGTCAGCTATGAATAGAGGCTGGATAGGCTCGGGTTATTGTCTTTGGAGCAAGAAGGCTGAGGAGGAACCTGAGAGGTGTTTAAGGTTGAGGGGCATGGGCAGGGTGGGTAGAAAGCAGTTGTTCCCCTTTGTCAAAGGGCCAATAGCAAGGCGGTGTTTTGTAAAGTCTAACGCAGGCTGTTTGGAGGGGATTTCTAATCCTAGAGATGTGCAGCACGGAAACAGACCCTTCGGTCCAACCCTTCCATGCTGACCAGATATCCCAACCCAATCTAGTCCCACCTGCCAGCCCCCGGCCCATATCCCTCCAAACCCTTCCTATGCATATACCCATCCAAATGCCTTTTAAATGTTGCAATTGTACCAGCCTCCACCACGTCCTGTGGCAGCTCATTCCATACATGTACCACCCCCTGTGTGAAAATATTGCCCCTTAGCTCCCTTTTATTCCCCTCACATCCTAAACCTATGCCCTCTAGTTTTGGATTCCCCAACCCCAGGGAAAAGACTTTGTCTATTTATCCTATCCATGCCCCTCATGATTTTATAAACCTCTTTAAGGTCACCCCTCAGCCTCTGACGCTCCAGGAAAAACAGCCCCAGCCTGTTCAGCCTCTCCCTGTAGCTCAAATCCTCCAACCCTCTCAACATCCTTGTAAATCTTTTCTGAACCCTTTCAAGTTTCACAACATCCTTCCGATAGGAAAGAGACCGGAATTGCACGCAATATTCCAACAGTGGCCTAACCAATGTCCTGTACAGCTGCAACATGACTTCCCAACTCCTGTACTCTGACCAATAAAGGAAAGCATACCAAACATTGCCTTCACTATCATGTCTACCTGCGACTCCACTTTCAAGGAGCTATGAACCTGCACTCCAAGGTCTTTGTTCAGCAACCCTCCCTAGGACCTTACCATTAAGTGTATAAGTCCTGCTAAGATTTGCTTTCCCAAAATGCAGCACCTCGCATTTATCTAAATTAAACTCCATCTGCCACTTCTCAGCCCATTGGCCCATCTGGTCCAGATCCTGTTGTAATCTGAGGTAACCTTCTTCGCTGTCCACTACATCTCCAATTTTGGTGTCATCTGCAAACTTACTAACTGTACCTCTTATGCTCACATCCAAATCATTTACATACACTACAAAAAGTAGTGAACCCAGCACTGATCCTTGTGGCACTCCACTGGCCTCCAGTCTGAAAAACAACCCTCCACCACCACTCTCTGTCTTCTACCTTTGAGCCATTTGTGTATCCAAATGGCTAGTTCTCCCTGTATTCCATGAGATCTAACCTTGCTAACCAGTGTCCCAAGGGAAATCTTGGTGAACACCTTACTGAAGTCCATATAGATCACATCATCTGCTCTGCCCTCATCAATCCTCTTTGTTACTACTATAAAAATCTCAATCATGTTTGTGAGACCGTTCTTGCCTAATACTGTCAAAATTAGCCTTCTTCCAATTTAGAACTTCAACTTTTGGATCTTTTGCCATCACTATTTTAAATCTAATAGAATTATGGTTGCTGGCCCCAAAGTGCTCCCCCACTGACACCTCAATCACCTGCCTGCCTTATTTCCCAAGAGTGGGTCAAGTTTTGCACCTTCTCTAGTAGGTACATCCACATGCTGAATCAGAAAATTTTCTTGTACACACTTAACAAATTCCTCTCCATCTAAACCCTTAACACTATAGCAGTTCCAGCTTACGTTTGGAAAGATTAGATTAGATTACTTAGTGTGGAAACAGGCCCTTCAGCCCAACAAGTCCACACCGACCCGCTGAAGCGCAACCCACCCATACCCCTACATTTACCCCTTACCTAAAACTACGGGCAATTTAGCATGGCCAATTCACCTGACCCGCACATCTTTGGACTGTGGGAGGAAACCGGAGCACCCGGAGGAAACCCACGCAGACACGGGGAGAATGTGCAAACTCCACACAGTCGGTTGCCTGAGGCGGGAATTGAACCTGGGTCTCAGGCGCTGTGAGGCAGCAGTGCTAACCACTGTGCCGCCCACTATGCTACTGTGCCGCCCACTAATGTGTTCTTATGTAGGGTTCACTTTTGTGACAGTCTTTGGAGTTTTTGCTGGCTCCATGTCCAAGAGTCATCTCCTTATTCCTTTCCTTTGGAAATGTCTACCTGTGTGCCATTGGCTCAGGCTCATTTTCTAATCATATGCCTGTACCTTATTGGCTATGGCCCACCGACTTGGGCAGCTTGTCCAAATAAGGCTTTTGCATTACTTCATCTTCCTTTGGCATTACTTCATCTTTCCATAGAAGTTAGTTAGTATAAACTGGTTTCAATCAGCTCACACCAGTACCTGGACTCAGGCCATTTTAGTTCACAGCCACTTTTTCCTAGATGCCGATAATTTTGTATTCACTATTTTTCTGCAGCATGTAGGTAGCTTGTATCCTTCTCTCTCTTTTCCTGCAGCCACTGGCTAATATCTCTCCCCTCTTGATCCAAAGATACTTACCTTAGGATAATTTTCTGTCTCTTTCTGTGAACCACTCCTGGGATTGTCAGTGTCCCCCATTGAATGTGTTGTCTGTGCTGTGTTATATTGTTATAGTAAAATAGGGGAAAGAACATATAAAGAACACTAAAGAGAACTATAAAAATGTAAAGGGAACATGCAATACATTTGTCTACCTCCTAAGCGGACATACATTAGGTATGACAATTATTAATGCACATAGAATCATTGCCACAGCAACATGTGACAGAATTCTGCTCCACAGATGGATTTGAACATTGGATCCCCAATTCCAGAACCTGTCCCACAACCCGGGGTCTTGCAACCAGTCCTTTGCTTTATCAGGAAGAGTTCTAATTATTTTAGTGTGTTTGGTCCATTGATGGATTATCTCTTATGCCTCTCTGCTTTCAGGCCCCGTCTTACCCCCTCCAATTGTTTTGAAACAAATGGGCCCTTGGGATCATTTACTGCCATCAACTGACACTCGTGTTTTCCTCCCTGGTGTGTGAAGTTGTCTGCTAATATGGTGATGATTTTTACCCCTTTCACAGGTGATATTCCTTCCCTGTAGCAAAATGTCCATCGAGCGATTCCGTTTCAGCTAACTGAACTATCTTTAATCCTTCTGTCTGATAGTAGCTGTACCGAGTATGTTCTGTTGAATAATTGTAAGTGTACTATGTAGGTAAAATGCTGCACTGCCCAGAAACAGCGAGCAAATGCCTTTCACATACTGTGTACCCTGCTGTACCGGTGACAGTATGTGTGAGGTGTATGCTACCGATCTTAATTTCCTGTGCCTCTCATGTAACAGAACCTGTGCAGAGGGTGGTGCCTGTGGTGGCTGGCCTACCTCCAATGAAAATAGTTCAGTTGGATTTGGGGTTTTCAGGAGCGCGGCAGCTAGTGCTTGCTTTAGAGTTGCAATGGCTTGTGTGCGCTCCATTTTCCACTCGCATGCCACGTTCTTTTTTAATAACTCCATAGCGGGGCTGCTTTAGTGGTCAATGTAGTCTTTGCAATAACCCACTAAGCCTGGGAAGGATTTCAACCCTTGACATCCCTCCGAACAGGGAATCTGCTGATCGCCTCGACCCTTCATTTGTCCATTCCGCTTTTCCTCAGTGACAGAATCATTCCCAGATAAGTAATGTCCTGCTTCACACCTGAGCTTTCTTAGGGTTCACTTTCAGACCCAACTCATGCCACAATTGCAGTAATTCAGTTAGCAGCCGATAATGTTCTTCTTTAGTTTCGGTTTGTAGAAGCAAGTTGTAAACACTAAACATTAATGTCTCGAGAATCTTTTAACCCTTCCCTTAGACAGTGTTGAAATACGGACAGGGAATTAGGAAATCACAGTAGCAGGTGGTCTGCGGATATTGCTGATCTTGGAAAGTAAATGCAGATTTATATTGGCACTCGTTCTCCAGTGGGATTGACCAAAACACATGACTTACATCCAAAACGGTGACCCATTGCGCATCCTCACTTTACTTGACTACGATCTCTGGGTTAGTTGCTATGGCGGGGGCTATAAACGGGGTGGCCTTGTTCAATGTTCGGTTGTCTATCACTATTTGCCAGCCAGTGTCTGGTTTAGTTACCGGTTGAATAGGTGAGTTGTTAGTGGAAGCTACAGGTCTCCGTATCCCTCGTTGCAGCAAACTCTGTATCATCTTCCTTACCTCTCGTTCTGTCTGTTTCAGGAAAACCATACTGCTTTTGTGGTTGTTTTCTGGACCCTGTATAAACACACTCAGCCATTCTCCCACAGTCATGTATATGTCGGGCAAATACTGCTGAGTGCCATACAATGATTCGTTGTGCTTCATAACTGTCACTCATCTCCCCTGGTTTTATCAACATTTCCCTGACCGTGCATATCCTATCCTGATAACCCCACTAGGATGAGTGCAGTTTACACTACTGCCAAATCATGCAATTAACGGGACCAAAACAGAGTTCCACTTTGACCACAATAGTTGATCCATATGACATGTTTTTGTTCTTGAGGTAATTTAATAAGGACTATTGAATGCTTTAATACTACGCCTCCCACACTGACTTCCAACAGTACCCTCACATGTCCCAATTGTGAATGCCCCATGAATCCACTTAGAATGATTTTCCTTCGAATTTTCCAATCTGCATCATTGATCTAGGTAGTACTAACAGTGTTTCGGGATCCCCTTATGTCCTTTTAGATTAGATTACATACAGTGTGGAAACAGGCCCTTTGGCCCAACAAGTCCACACTGACCCGCCGAAGCGCAACCCACCCATACCCCTACATTTACCCCTTACCTAACACTACGGGCAATTTAGCATGGCCAATTCACCTGACCCGCACATCTTTGGACTGTGGGAGGAAACCGGAGCACCCGGAGGAAACCCACGCAGACACGGGGAGAACGTGCAAACTCCACACAGTCAGTCAGTCGCCTGAGGCGGGAATTGAACCCGGGTCTCTGGCGCTGTGAGGCAGCAGTGCTAACCACTGTGCCACCGTGCCGCCCACCTGCCACTGTGCCGCCCACCGAACGTAACAGGACTAACTCTATCATTCACTAAGGGTCACTCTGGTTTATCCCACCGCACATCACACACCCATGACAGAGAGCCATGCGACTATCACTAAAGTTCTGGGTACATCCCCAAAGAAATGCTAATATCTCTATCATATCACACTGAAGGTTGGGCCTGTGCGGTCCTTCCATGGGTAGCGGCTGGCCTCCCACCCAACCTGCATTCTCATGTCTCTGATTCGGGCATTCGTTAGTGAAATGTCCCTCTTGGCCACAGTTATAGCACTTGGATTCCCTGCTTGATTTTCCCTGTTCCTGTGATGGTTCCTCTACCTGTACATCTACCTCTTTCCAGTGTCTTCCCTCTGAGCAGGCCTATCCCCTTCATTTCTCCAGGTTATTGCCTGATCTTTGACGGGCATCATCCTTACCCAAGAGGCCTTTTTTTGTAATTTTATTGGTTCCTTTGCCCATGCTCTCACCATCTTCCTCATCATCCAGGCCTCTGTGTGCATGTTATCAATGGAATCAAACTGTCCTTACGCTCTCTTCAATACCATGTGACACCAGTGTTCTCAGCCTTCACTCCTAACCTCTGGTTCCAGATGCTTCCTATCGGAAGTTGTGCCATTGACACACTGAAACACCGCCCAAGAGTGTTCCGTGAACATGATAGGGTGATCACCTTTCCTTTGAGAACACTTTGTTAGCGCCTGATAACATAAGAACACAATAACTAGGAGCAGGAGTAGGCCGTCTGACCCTTTGACCCTGGTCCACCACTTAATAAGATTACGGCTGATCTTTTTGTGAACTCCGACCGCAATTTGATCTCAATGAAGACAGCTCCTCCTTGGAGGTAAGTTTTTCAAAGATTAATTTATCTTTCGCAGCCCCTGGACTTCGCTCTAGTCAGTCCTGCTGCTGCTGCGTCCGCCGGGTCCCTCCGTTAGAACCCACGATGGTTAGCACTTGCTCTGTTAAGGCCTCAATTGTGCTTCTCCTGACTTTCTGCTCCTTTGGCAGGGGGAAGAGCACATGTGGGTGTAGGCACTTCATCATTAAGTTTCTTTCTGCTGCATCGTCTAAACCGTGTATCTCTCTATGTTGATGGTCAGCTCTCTCGGATCATCCATGGGTGCGCATGTCCCAATGACTTTCGCAATGTCCCTCAACTGTTGTACCCCTGTTGCGCCAGCTACCACCTGACCATCTGCCTCTACTCCTGCTGTAGTGGTTACAAGATGGGGGTGGGGGGAGAGGGGGACGCACTGGGGCCAACAGGATCTCCAACCATGGGTTATAGGCTGGTGATGGACCCTCTGCTGTAGGCTCGCCGTCATCATGGCTATCCCCAGCCACTCTGTCTGCTAAATTGTCCCAATCTATGTCCCTTTTGCCTTCCTCACCTATTTCTGGTGTAAAAGTGCACATTATGCCCCTCTGCGTGGTTAGCTGACCTTGCAGCCTTTCTTTTTCTGTCTGACACTTAGCTTGATCAGCGGGTCTACTTCTCTTCTCCTGTGCTGCTCTCTGAATTATATTCGTCACAGATTTTAAATCACTATATTGTTGCTTCCATCCCACCACCTCAGCTTAAGCTGTCTGGGCTTCTCCCTCTCACCTACTCTTTTCCCTAACCAGTTTCTCACACTGTATCTGATACTTTTTCATATGTGTCACGTCTGCACTTCCCTGCCCCTGCAGGTAGGTTACCTTCTCACTAGGGTGGTCCATCTCCTCACAAAGTCTCTTAATCTCTGCCTCTAAACTGTCCCTCTAACTAGGTCTGCTGTTGGCATTTCATCCATTAGATCGCTCCTGCTTTCTGTACAGTTTTAAATTTCTTGTCTGAGATCTTCATTTGGGCACCCTTCCAAAGAGCTCCTGCAGTGGGTTTTCCCTTGCTCCTTGGGTGACCTGCATACTCTCTGTACTGCAGCTACTTCCCCATTACGGATTTCTGAAGGAGTCCCATCCAATCAGGGCAGTCCATTCTCTCCTGATTGATCATATATTAGTAGCTACAAATTAACCCCAACCTCCTGTTTGGTCCAACACAAGTCTTCTACTGAGAGATGTTCCCTCGAACCCCGGGCTCCTCTTCTCTCTGTACCTTGCCAGTTTGGTTAGAGTCGAGTCTCCCACTGACTCAGTGGAGAGACTTACCCTCATGCCCACACAGGAATGTCAAAATATATTAGAGCCTAGCAATTGCGGGGTCTGGTTATTGGCTTGTACAGAGGTCATAAATCAATTCTCTTCCAACTCAAGTCACTTCATTACTATCTTTGACAATAAGTGGTGTAGCTTACACATTTACTGGCACAAAGCAAAAGCTGGAACCTATTTGTACACCCTCTCGGCTACTCTGGCACTCTGAGTAGTCGCACCACACTAAAGCTAATACCTGAGCAGAATAGCTGCTGAGGACGGACACTGACCAGGCGCTCTGTTCCCTCCCTCACTCTCTCTCGTTGTCATCATCGTGGTGTTGATGTCGGGTTCACTTCTGCAATGGTCAGTCTCTGGAGTTCTCCTGGCTCCACAGCCGCGAGTCATTTCTTATTCCTTTGCTTATCTCTTTCAAAATGTCTGTCTCTACCCCATTGGCTCAGGCTCGTTCGAATATCGCATGCCTTTACCTCAACAGTCCTGCCCCAGGAACTTAGGTAGCGTTATCTCATTACGCCTTGTAAAATAAGGCTTCTGCATTACTTCACTTTCTTTGCTTTGCACAGAATTTGGTTAGTACAAATTGGTTTCAACTGGCTTAGACTACTACTTGGACTCAGGCAAATTTAGTTCACAAACTACTACTTCCGACATGCATTCAGTATTTTTCTGTAGCGTGTCAGCAGCTTGTGTCCCCTCTCTCTCTTTTCCTGCAGACGGTGGCAAACATGCTGTTTCCTCAGAGTGAGTGACCTCCTTTTAAACATCTTCATAGACCAGAGCACCAACTCCTGTGGCAGGCTGGAACGGTATTCAGGAGATGAAGTTAAAATCCCCTATCATAACCACCTATAATTCTTACAGATAACTGAGATCTCCTTACAAATTTATTTCTCAACTTCTCTGACTATTAGGGGGGTTATAATGCAATCCCAATAAGGTGATCATCCCTTTCTTATTTCTCCGTTCATCACAAATAACTTCCCTGGATGTATTTCTGGGAATATCCTCCTTTAATACAGATGTAATGCTATTCCTTATCAAAAATGCCACTCCCCCTCTTATGCTTCCCTTTCTGCCCTTCTTGCAGCATTTGTATTCTGGAACATTAAGCTGCCAGTCCTGTCTATCCCTGAGCCATGTTTCCATGATAACCTAGTCTCATGTTCATAACCATGCCCTGAATTCATCTGCCTTCCCTATTAGGCCTCTTGCATTGAAATAAATGCAGTTTAATTTATCAGTCCTACCTTGTTCTCTGCTTTGTCCCTGCCTGCCCTGACCGTTTGACTCGCTTTTTTATCAACTGTACCAGTCTCAGATTGATCTCTTTCCTCACTATCTCCCTGGGTCCCACCCCACCACTTTAATAGTTTAAATCCTCCCAAGCAGCTCTAGTAAATCTCCCTGCCAGTATGTTAGTCCCCTTCCAATTCAGGTGCAATCTGTCCTCCTTGTACTTGTACTCCAGAAGAGATTCCAATGATCCAAAAATGTGAATCCTTCTCCCATACACCAGCTCCTCAGCCATGCATTCATCTGCTCTATCCCCCTATTCCTAAGCTCACTAGCTTGCAGCAAGGGGAGTAATCCAGATATTACTACTCTCGAGGACCTCCTTTTCAAATTTTTGCCTAACTCTCTATATTCCCCCTTGAGAATCTCATCCTTTTCCCTTCCCCAATGTCATTGGTTCCCCTGTGAACAGTGACCTCTGGCTGGCCTCTCTCTCCCTGTTGAGAACATTCTGCACCCTCTCTGAAACGTCCTTGATCCTGCCACCAGGGAGGCAACACACCATTCTGATTTTTCGCTGCTGGCCACAGACTGTGTCGCAGACTAGAGAGTCCCCTAACACAATCGATCTCTTGGAACCCAATGTACCCCTCATTGCATTAGAGTCAGTCTCATTACCAGAAACTTGGATTCTCAGGGGAATGTAGCATGAATAGCCATCACCCCCCTACATTTTCCAAAACAGCATACTTGTTTGAAATGGGGATAGCCACAGAAGACTCCTGCACTACCTACCTAACTCTCATCTTTCCTGGAGTGAACCCATCTATGTGACTGTATCTGTGACTTTTCCCCCTTTGTATAACTGCCATCCATCATACCCCCTTGCTCTTGTAAATTCCTCATTGCCTCTAACTGTCGCTCCAACCCATCCATTTGACCTGATAAGATTCACAACTAAAGGCATTTATTGCAGATGTAATCCTCCGTAACCCGTAAACTCTCCCTAAACTTCCACATCTGGCAAGAAGACCATATCACTCTACTAAAGGCCATTTTTGCTTCTTCCAATCTACAGACCCAGAAAATAGCATTGTCTTACTCCTCTACAAAATACTGCTCCAGACTAACTTAATATTTATGGCTTATATATCTAAGTTTAATCAAGAGACCTATCTCAATAAACATATAATCAAGAAAGAACCCACTGTACTTACTACTGCAGACTTACTGTAAGGCCACACTTAAAACCATTCACTTACTTGTTTCTGTGCTGTGACCTCTCCCAAATAGGTTCCACCAAGATCAGTTGTGCATTTCACTGTTTGTTAATTTCCCAGATGCACTCTGATGTCCAGTGATACATGAATTAAACAGCAAAGGCAGTCACTGCTATGTTAGTTGGCAGTGTGGGTCTCTCTCTCTCTCTCCTGCACCGATCTCACCATGTGCTGCCTTTGTCTGTTCCTCCTCCTTTGTTTTGACCTTGTTTTTGGAACTTTGGAGAAAAGCAAATGCAACGGCATCTAAAACGGTAATTGCTGCTCCTGGAATGTGAGGAAATCACCTCCAGCATTTAAATACCTCAAAGGAGCAGCCTGTTAGCACCAGGACTTTTACCCGTCCTCCATCTGGATTTGAGGAGGGTGATGGTGGGGGGATCTGGAATGGGACTGCCTGAGTGGATAACCTTAAAGTACTCAGATGAGCACTTGAAATGCCCGTAACATGTGTCTCGTGCAGGAAAGTGAGACTCATGCAGATTTAGTGTCGTTTTGGGAGTACAGACTTGATGGGCCAAAGGCCCCTTCCATACTGTCTGAATCTATGAAAAGGCAGCTTCAAACATTTTAGGACTTTATTGAAATTGTTGAGTTTCACTTGGCTTTATGGCTTTAGGAAAGGCTGGAAGCTGAGGGAAAGTATCTGTCAAATCTCAGATTGTCTCTGGGATGTGTATTCAAGGTTCCTGCTCAAAATGTGGTTTTAGTGCTAGGCTCATAGAACCTAATTTTCTCTGAAGAGGAGAATGACATACTGGTTTATTATCAGCCTGTTCAATTCTATCATAAATAATGTACTGAATGATGATGTGAGGAGTGTTGGTTCTGGGTATTTGTGTTGAATCAGCAGAGTTCCTCCTTGCTGTGTTGATTGTAGAGTGTTGATTACACTCTGTAACTGTGCTGATTACGTCATCAGTGTACTCTACATATCCTCCAGTTTCTCTATTGAAGATGGAATTGACAGTATTGGAGGTGCTATTCAGCTGGAAATGTATTAAAGTTTCAAAGCAGCAGAAAAAAACTGAGGCTGATTAGAATATGTACAGTCAGTTCTTCTATAACATGGTAGTTTCACACTCTTGTAAACCCATGTTATAAGAAAATCATGTAATAGCAGTACCATTTAAACTAATGGGGCCAGAATCACCACCTAACGAGTACACACTTTAGAAGTTTGCGTTTTAGAAATGGTGTCCCCAATTCGTCAATCATGTTATAGCAAATTTGCGTTAATGAAACACTCGCAATAACAGAATGACCTGAAGGAGTATAACCTGTGCCAACCACCCTACCAAAGGAAAATGCTCCTTTCTGTCTTTAGTCAATTCTGGGCAGGAGGGGTTTGTTTAAGACCACTTCTGGTAAAAGGAAAATCACCACAGTCCTAGAGGACTTTAGGGTGTGTGTGTGTGTGTCTGTGTCTGTGTGTCTGTGTCTGTGTCTATATACGAGGTTGCTGGTAAATTTTAAGCAGAGGATCACCGTCCCTCAAGCAAGATGAGAGGTTGAGAAGGAGAGTCCTTCATAGTTACCTCAGCTGGTGATGGGAATTGAACCCAAACTGTTGGTGTCACTCTGCATCACAGATTGTTGTTTTGCTGAGTGGTCAGTTTTTTTTTAAAGCCTGTTTTCAGCCTTTTGAATTTTCTAGGATGTAGTGTACAGTGTTTTCAGTGGTGTACAATGGTAAACAATCCTGTGTAGATGAAACCAGACAGCTGACTGAGTCCCAAATAAGCATTAAGTCAGTAAACCCATAGCTACCCATGGGCATTTGCTCTTACACCCATGAAGGGTGTGTTGATGATGTAATGTAAGCTACTTGGAGCAGACTAATCTGTACTGATATCCAATTTTGTTGTAGATGCTTTTTGAAGGAGCCTGTCATGTTATCAAAAGGTCCAGTATGTAGTTCTATTTCAGTGGTAATGTGGTTTGTTCCATACAAATCTGCCAGCACTAGGGGCAGTGAGACAGCTCTGCTTTTCAGTGCCCTCGCATGGTGACTCATTTATTTTCATTTATGACATCCTGACAACTGAGCTGATGGTTTATGCTACAATCATTCGCTCTCACTGTCTTGTGATTTCTCTCCTCACGTGAAACTGTAGTCAGCAATTCCAGTGGTATCCCAGCTCCACTTCAAATTTATTTTAGTGTCCCCTTTCTCTGTTTTTGTTTAAATACGTGCAATCAAGGCAGCTATTATGTGCAGTTTTTTGGAAAGCATCACTTCAGGCAAACCAGTTACCTTATGCAGGAACTGTATTGGTAGGGGGCTGTCCAATGCTTCCAGTCACACAGCATGGGAACAGACCCTTCGGTCCAACCAACCAAAATAAACTAGTCCCACCTGTCTCTGCTTGGCCCATGTCCGTCCGAATGTTTCCTATTTGTGAACTTGAGCATATGGTCGAACTGTCTCCCATTCCCTCCTCTCCTCTCGCGACCTTGGTGTCCTGTCTTTCTGCTAGAGTGCACAAAGATCGTGGTGATGAGGCCTGTAAATAGATTAGATTCCCTACAGGATGGAACAGGCCCTTTGGCCCAACAAGTCCACACCAACCCTTTTGAAAAGTAACCCACCCAGACCCATTCCCCTACCCTATATCTCCCTCTGACTAATGCCCCTAACACTATGGGCAATTTAGCATGGCCAGTTCACCTGACCTGCACATCTTTTGGACTGTGGGAGGAAACCGGAGCACCCAGAGGAAACCCGTGCAAACACTGGGAGAATGTGCAAACTCCACACAGACAGTCACCAGCGGCAGGAATCAAACCCAGGTCCCCGGCACTGTGAGGCAGCAGTGCTAACTGCTGTGCCACCATACCACCCAAATAGCTGACTTCATATCCTGCCAGGATAGGCCTATACCAAATAAGGCAAATCTGTTAACTTCGTAGGAACATGAGGTCATTTCGCCCCCACAAGCCTATTCCATCACTCACTGTCATCATGACTGATAGTCAGACAGTCTAAAGCTACGATTCTGACCTTGCCAAATACCTCTTAACACCTTTTTTTTTTGGTTCCCTGGGGTGAGAGTCCAGAGCTACTGGCATTGGTTTAGAGGAAAGATTTGAAAGGGACCTAAGGGACAACCTTTTCACGAAGAGGCTGGTGTGTATGGAATGAACTGCCAGAGGAAGTGGTGGAGACTAGTACAATTACAACATTTTAAAGGCATCTGGACGGTCATACGAATAGAAAGGGTTTAGAGGGAGAAGGGCCAAGTCCTGGCAAATGGGACTAGATTAATTTAGGATATGTGGTCAGCATGGATGAGTTGGATAGAAGGGTCGGCTTCTGTGCTGCACATCCCTATGATTCTAGTTAATGAAAACTGTTATTCTCTGACTTAATATAAATAATCAATTTAGCATGAATTGTCACTTGTGTTCAAAAACTTTTACCAGCTTCTCAGGATGTCCCCTAATGTCACTCCTGAAATATTTGCATAATTGAACTCTAGTTGAAAGGTGTGGCGCTGGAAAAGCACAGCCGGTCAGGCAGCATCCAAGGACAGGAGAGTCAACATTTTAGGCATAAGCCCTTCATCAGGAACGAGGCTTGTGGGTGGGGCTGGGGGAAAATAGCTCAGAATGTGACAGGTAGATGAAGCTGGAAGTGAGGGTCATAGGTTGGGGGGTGGAGCAGATAGGTGGGAAGGAGGATGGACAGGTAGGACAGTTCAAGAAGGTGGTACTAAATTGGAAGGTCAGATCTGGGATAAGGTGGGGGGGGAGGGGAAATGAGGAAACTTCTGGGAAACATCCATTATGAACTCGAGACCTAGATTTCCCCAAGCAGCAGAGAGTTTCACTCCATTTACCCTAGCCTGAAAACAAAGCCTTGTAAACTTTTGAAGGAATTACCTCTTGACTGAATATGTTTTAGAGAATACAATCCTAGTTGAGTTTTTTACTATAATTTAACCCTTAATATCTAGCATTATTCTGCATAACCGAAGCTGCTTTCTCTGAGACCAATTTATTCTTACCATTTGGGGCATTTGCAATGTTCCCACATCCTTCCTGTAAAGCTCTGGGTTAGAGTTTGGTCAGTCCTGGAAACTTGTCGTTTTTATTGCCATTAATTTCTTCTTTAAGACTGCTTCCTTTTTTAGTTTGTTTTGAACCAATTCATATAAACCTGGCAACCTAGCAGAGAGTATTACGGCTGTGGCAATTGGTGACTGCTGGTCACCTCTTAAACCAAAGGGAAAATAACGTCAAGAAGAAAATACTGACAATGCCAAAGCTAGATGGGTTTATTGGCCACAGTATATTGTAGTCCTGAGTAGCTAAACACCACTCTGCACAAAGGAGCACGGTGCCAGTTTGCCTTCAGCAATGTCTTTTCCCTGATGTGACAGTCCTTTGGGTTATTTCCTGTGACTTTTTCAAATAAAAAACTGGGTGCAGTTATGGTGATTTTCCTGCTCTTGGGATGCTGCCTGACCTGCTGTGCTCTTCCAGTACCACATGCTTGACTCTGATCTCCAGCATCTGCAGTCCTCACTGTCTCCCTGCGGTTATGAGGGGTCTGACAGACATTTATTATAACACATTGTCTGCAAACATTTTACATTCAACAAGCCTGGGTTAAAATTAAGCTATTAATATACAATAGAGCGAGCATGCATCGAGTAAAGTGCTGTGCTTCATGAGGTGAAGTAAGATGGAATATGAGACTATTATACCCTCAGGTCACATGATATGGTATGTCTCTGGCTAACTAAGACGTAACACAACAGAACTGTTTTTAGGAAGGGACTGTTGGTTCGAAATCAGTCAAAAGAATCAATGGAATACGGTCTGTACAAAGCAACGGTCATTAATTTATGAAATTAAGGACCTTGATGCAATTCTGTTCAGCAACACCGAGGTTAAAGCTTCTGTGTTTCGTGACGAATTGCGCAATTACATTTGAAAATTATGCATTGTTTATATTTTTTTTAAGAGTGAGTACAGCCTTAATTACAAGAAAACACCAATCACATATTATGAGGTGACATGGTTAACAGCAGGTTAATCCAATGATATTCCCTTGGAAGGGGTTCTTAATTTATGTAGATAACCATCTCCTGCTAGCAGTTCAAGGTTAGTTCGAATACGAAATCGCTGCCTTATGATTCATCTTATGATAAATCCATTGTCCTCTCTTATCTCTAAATACAACCAACTTAGCAAAGCATCAGTTCAATTTCAGAGTCAAATCATTTCTTGCATTCATTTTGATGTGTTATTTTAAATTGAAAAGCCATTTTGTGGTTAGTAAAAAATCTACATATGCTTGTTGCTTCTGACAACAGTCTAAATTCAAATTTTAGATCTTCAACCCAAAATGTTAACTGATTTCTCTTCACAGATGCTGCCAGACCTGCTGAGCTTTTCCAGCAATTTTTGTTTCTGATTCTCAGCATTCTCAGTTCTCAGATTTTTATTTAGAATTGACCTGCTGATGATCTAGTGAGAACTTCATTCTGTTTTACGAGATGAGAGGTCCTCCTCAAGTGCATTCAGATTAAAGTAATAGTTGACCCAAGTTGGTTCATGGTGACTGTATTCTGAACTCCAGGCTTGTATGGTCGGAAATATTTCTGGTAATCAAAAGATCTGTTGATCAGGAAGCAATGGAAGATCAGTGAGGATTTCCAGAATGGTCCATATTAACCAATGTGCACTTTTTTTTTGCCTTTTCAGGGGTGGAGGACTGGGCTTGGTTTTGGCTAGCGCCGGGTTTGGCCAGTTGACAGCACCAATCATGGAGCTTCATAACCAGCAAGGCTACTTCCTTCACCATGTGATCTTTGCCTGCTGCACAGTCATCTGCATCATTTGCATATTGCTCCTGCCCGAAAGCAGAGGACAGAACCTGCCTGAAACCATAGAGGATGGTGACACCTACACCAGGCAGCCGTTCATCCCTGCCAAGAAGATCGAACAGCCCCTACTCTCAAACAACACTGAGCTCAAGGACTATTCAGGGCTCAATGAAAACCCAAACTCCGAGCTGACTGCTGATAGCCCCACAGCCAATGGCACGAGGTCCAAATGATTTTATTTAACGTTTACAATTGTGTTTATTTTTGCACAAATTTCATCCAGCAGCTGGTTTTCTTTCGTGAAAGGATAATTAATTAACGTGGCTGCTCTTTGCAGATATGTTTTAATTATGGATGAGGCACCTTTTTTTTTGTTTTTAAAAGACTACTTACAACATTAAGGTTCGCTCTCCCCTGACACCAAAGGGATGGCGTTTTTGACGATTGTCCAATAATGTGAAGGGAACTTGGGGAGCCTTTTGGTCATTTTTGGCTGCCTGGAACATGCTGTTCAATCTGCAACGGAAGGAGATGCACTACACTTGGGAGGGGAAAGACAGCATCAAAAAGGACTGTACTCAGCGAGCTGCTATACCACTGAAGGAGGTTTGGAAGGTTAATGTTGAAAGAACTGTGTGAAAGATCAAGATGAACTACAGCTCCACTCACCGCTTAGAGTGTCCCTGGAATTGTTGTCCCTCTCTGTGACTCCTCATTATCTGACCCACCCCCCCTCCTCCCCACCCACCCCAACAAACACCTCAGCTATCGCCACATGAAATAATCTGTTTTGCTTTTTATTTAAAACTTGGGTTCGAAATTACTTCCCATTTGACAAACTAATCCATCTTTTTTCGTCTGAAAAGCAAAGTGCAAATTGTACAAAATCCCTTTTGACAGTTTTTTTCCCCCCGCCAGCTCTGTTTTTTTCAAAATAAGGAACTGATGGACTATACTAATGTTTGTGATTTTAATGCCAGCATTTTCCTCCCCCTCCCACTTTTAATTGTAAATTACAGTGTTTTGTTTTGTATCTTCTAGGCTGTGGTATGCTACTAATCATTTTTTTAAAAAAAAATTATGTACAGGAATAATTTAAGTGTTAAAAGCATGAATTTTTAAATGATTTCTCCATGACACACTTTGTACTTTACGAGTGGTATATCAGATCACTGGTAACATCATCGCCATCAGAGTTTTTCCCACCAGCCAAAGTCACAAGGGGTGACACGTATATTTCCCACCTCTTTGCCCACTTTTAAATCGAGGTGAATCACTGAGGCACGTAGTTATCCTGACACCTGTGACATTGCATTTCATTATTCAACTGACCGTTATGTCTGAATTCAATACACGTGTCGCCAAAAGTGCTGGAGTACACATCATTAAAGTAACATAGTGGATATTTTAAAATGCAAATAAAGTAATTGTCATTGTTCACTTTCTACCTGCCTTGTGTACCTACTTGAAATGAAAAGAGCATGGTAAAGGTTTGTGTTTTTTAATAAGGATGATGTTCAGACCTGCCAATATTGTGCACTCTTTAACATGTGAGGTAGCTCCGGAAATGTTCTAGGGTTCTACTTCAAGTGAATGCATTTGGAAAACTGGAGAGTGGCCAATGGAAGACAATTTTTGGGAAGAGCAGTCCAGGGCATTGAGAAAATTTGCAGCATCATCTCTTTGCACAGCCATTCTTTTGGAGATTGTCTCCCTTGTACAGCCCCTCAGTACACCACCTTTCTGTCTGTTACTTATACCATTGACCTTCCACTGTTTTGCTCTGTGATCCCTTTTCTCATTTATTCTGTCCTGACTACTACTATTTATAACAATCCTTCCCTTTTATTCTTTTGCCTACCCCCACTCCCATATTTCCCTGCTCAGTTTAAATTCCATTACATTTCTAAACACTCAAAGTTGACTCCCTCCCTCCTCTCTCCCCTCTCTCTCCCTCCCCTCTCCCCTCTCTCTCCCTCCCCTCTCCCCTCTCTCTCCCTCCCCTCTCCCCTCTCTCTCCCTCCCCTCTCCCCTCTCTCTCCCTCCCCTCTCCCCTCTCTCTCCCTCCCCTCTCCCCTCTCTCTCCCTCCTCTCTCCCCTCTCTCTCCCTCCCCTCTCCCCTCTCTCTCCCTCCTCTCTCCACACATGCTGCCAGACCCGCTGAGTTCTTCATTTTATTGTAAATCTCCAGTACCTGCTTCATTGTGATGTAAAGACAGGCCAATTAGGGGCAGCTTTAGAGTCTTTGAAGAGGAAGTGGCTAAAAAAAAAGGATAAAGAGACTATTAGAAGCTATCACACCTGACAGGATGATGCTGCTTGATAAACCTCGTACAGCTCTTTTAAAGAGTCGAAAATGTGTTGCTGGAAAAGCGCAGCAGGTCAGGCAGCATCCAAGGAGCAGGAGAATCAACGTTTCGGGCATGAGCCCTTCATCAGGAATGAGGAAAGTATGCCAAGCAGGCTAAGATAAAAGGTAGGGAGGAGGGACTTGGTGGAGGGGCGTTGGAAATGCGATAGGTGGAAGGAGGTCAAGGTGAGGGTGATAGGCCGGAGTGGGGGTGGGGGTGGAGAGGTCAGGAAGAAGATTGCAGGTTAGGAAGGTGGTGCTGAGTTCGAGGGTTGGGACTGAGACAAGATGGGGGGAGGGAAAATGAGGAAACTGGAGAAATCTGAGTTCATCCCTTTTAAAGAGTCAACCTGTGAAGTGGACGGGCGGCTGTGGGATTTCGCAAAGCTTTCGGCCAAGGAGCCCCACAGGAGATTATCCAAGAGGACGACAGGAAAGTGGATTTTAAACTCTGGTCGCACGCAGAAAGTGAAGAGAAGGAATTGGGTAATATCTCCCCAGGCTGAAAGTGGACAGGGAACCAGGTTATGTTTTGGGATCGCTCCATTGTGTATATCATTCTGGGAATGGGGTCCTACTTTCCATCTCCTCAACACTGCCAACAGCGAGGAATTATAAAACCTTAAGTAATCTGTTTACATTGGCTGATTCTCAGGAATGATATGGGAATGAAGGGCTTGTCATATGAGGAACGTTTGAGGACTGTGGGTCTGTACTTGAAGGTTAGAAGGTGGGGATGGGGAGGCGGATCCTGATTGAAACTTACAGAATACTGAGAGGCCTAGATAGACTGGACTTGAAGATTTTTCTATCAGTGGGAAAGACTAGGACTCAAGGCCTCAGAGTGAAGGGAATGACCCTTTAGAACTGAGATGACTAATTTCTTTGGCTAGAGGCTGTTGACTCTCTGGAGTTCATTACAGCAGAGAGCTGTGGAGGCCAAGTCATTGTGTGTATTGAAGAGCAGGATATCCAGATTCTTATCAGTAAGGGGATCGCAAAACTTATCAGCCATGATTGAATGGTGGAGCAGATTAAAGGGCCAAATGGCCAAATTCTGCTCCTGTATCTTGTGGTTTTATTAGATGAGATTTTTGGGCAATTTATTAGAGATTTTTCTGAAAGCAAAGAGGAGATGGGGCATGGTGGTGATGAGCAGACTGTTCCCAGTGGGTGAGTAATGCAGAACACTGAGAAATGGATGAGGTTAGACCTGAGCAGTTTAAACCAGAAAGCGGAGGAAGATTGATTTAACGGAGGGTAGTGGAATGTTTTTGGCTGAAGCAGAAAGCAGACTGCAGGGTCTGGACGATGATCAGTGAAACTGCTTCGTGCTGTTTTGTTTTCCATATTTTAATTTGTATAACCTGCAAATTGTGCTGCATCTGGAGAACTTGTGACCTCTTGTGTGTGAAAAGGGTACTGCAGCATTTCATTCATTAGGTGGAGTTTTAAAGCCCAAGTGTTTAATTTGGAGGGAAGAGATAATGGGGATTATGTTCCATCTTGTAAGATGCAGGGGGGGATCATTGCTTAAAATCCCTATCCAAAAGAATATTCTTTCTCACAACATTATTTTCATTTGATGTAAAGGCTTTATACTGAGGTGTAGTTCTTTCCATATTGCCCTGTGCTCCAGCACTGTTAACAATTCTTTATTTTCATTAATTCATGAGTGTCACTGGCATTTATTATCATCTTAGCGTCCATGAGGAGGCAGTGGTGAGCTACTTCCTTAAACTATTGCAGTCTGTGTGCTGTAGGTAGCCATGAGATGCTGTTGAGGGAATCACAGAAGCCAACCTTCCATCTGTGGACTTCGTTTACTTTTGTTGTTGCCACAGAAAGGCTGTCACCATCATCAAAGACCCTCCCACCCCACTCACGCTCTCTTCCAACTTCTGTCTGGAAGAAGACGCGGTGGTTCAAGAACAGCTTTTTCCCTGCTGCTGTTAGACTACTGAATGGGCCTCGCTAACAAGATCACCGTTAACTTCAAAGAACGTTGCTCATGTTCTGCATCTCCTGTGCAGCTGTGACCTTGTGTGTCTCATTCTGTCTCCGCATCCTATGATCTGCTTGTACTGCTTGCAAAACAAAGCTTTTCACTGTACTTAGATACATGTGACTGCAATAAATCAAATCAAAGTTCCAGAATTTTGATCTAAACTTTGCTCAAAAAAGTTGCAATTATATCTAATGTTTGGGATGTGCCTGTTGCTACATAGGATTTTGTCTGTAGTATTCCTGTGCTGCACCTTGGACTTTTATATTGAAGGTGCTATGTAAATACATGTTTGTTTCCATTTATTGAAGTTTCACTTCAGGGAATTTTTTTTCACTTTTGTCTGTATGCAGTTCAGGTTTCATTGGCATTTCCATCAACTGTGTGAAAACGGAATATAATTTTGCTCCTGTATTGTTATGCAATCTGTACTTGAGACTTTATTCTCTTTGTAAATTACAATTTTGCCCTCGCCTTGTGTACAGTTAATAAGGGGGAAGTGATATCCTCATGGCATCATTGCTAGACTATCAGTCTGGAAAGCCTGGTAATGTTCTTGGTCCTGGGTTTGAGTACTCTGACAGCAGATGGTGAAATTGGATTTTTTTCAAAAAATCTGGAATTAAGTCAAATTAGTTTTTAAAAAGCTTGCAATTTTAAATTAATACTAACATAAGGCACCAGCAAATACAGTGCTTTACTGTTGGAGTGTTTTTTCCAAGAGGTTGCAAAGACATTTAACTGACAAAAATAGATGTCAAACCAAACTATTGGGCATTATCCAAATCTTAGGGAAACAGCTGGGATTTAAGGGGAGTCTTTCAGGAAAGAGACAAATTGAGGGTCTAGCTAGGGAATACCAGAGCCCTGGACTGATGGTTGATCACAAAAGGTGATGGGAAAGGAAAGACAGCTGCACAAGAAACTGGAGGCAAGTTCCACTTCTTGGTGTCTTATGATTACATCGAGGAGGAGATGAGGGCTTTAAAGATAAAGTTGAGAATTTTAAGTGACTGGGTATTGTAGATCATTGAGCACAGGTAGTTAAGTGGGCCATGGTGTAGTATATGATATGGCATTTTGGTTGAATTGATGTTTACGGAATATGAAGGTTGGGAAGATGTTGGACTAGGAAATCAGTAAGTATGAAATGTGAACACTGCATCCTGAAATTCTTTCACTTCTGGAATTTCTCTCTCTACTTTCTTCCTTCATTAAACAATTGCCTCTAAGTATTCATTCACTACTCTTTACAAAATAATAAGGGCAAGTGAATTAATTTCTTTGGGATATCTTGTAATATTAAGGTGCTATGAAAATGCACACTTGCTTCATTTTGAAGTTTCACTTCAGGGAAAATTAGGTATGACTCAGCGGTTGGCATTGCTGCTCCTCGGCACCAGGGACCCAGATTGGATTCCAGCTCTAGATGACTGTCTGTGTGGAGTTTGCACATTCTCCCCGTATCTACGTGGATTTCCTCTCACAGTCCAAAGATGTGCAAGTTAGGTGGATTGGCCATGGGAAATGCAGAGTTTATGAGGTCAGGGTAGGGGGTGTGTGGGTGGGATGCTCTTCAGTGGATCAGTGCCAACTTGATGGGCTGAACAGCCTGCTTTCTCACTCTGGATACTATGATGAAAATGCAATCTGTTGTAAGGTTCGGGGATGTTGCACTTGGGCTGGAAGGGAAGCTAATGTTAGATGTATTAGAATTGCCTTCAGCAAAAAAGATGTTGTCCCACTGAGTTGGAGAACAAACAGACCTTTTCTGTGGTGGGGCTGCTTCAGTTTTACTGCACCAACCCGAAAGGCAGTGGATAAGGTCCCACTAGAAGTTCCAGATGAGGGTGTCACTCCAGTACATAGTGTCATGTTCATAGCATGGTCAAACTAGTTAAATATCAACTTGTAAATCTCGATTACAGCAATTATTTGCTTCGATCCTGGGGATATCCACAGGATTGGCAGATTTCCCGTGTTACACCTTTTATTTAAAAAGGAAAGGAGCCAAAATGCACTTAACTAGCAACCAGTTGGCATAACTCTGGAAAGGTGATGGAGTATAAAGATCAGGAATTCTTGTTAAAACTATAAAAAGTACTAGCCAGATGGAATACTGTGAAGAGATTTGGACCCTTCTCTGAGAAAAGATACACTGGCATTGGAAGCAGTCCAGAGAAAGTTCATAAAAGATTATACTACACACGAGGGGCTACCTTATAAGGAGAAGTTGAGTAGTTTGAGTCTGTACTCATTGGAGTTTAGAAGTATGAGAGGTGATCTTGTTGAAACATACAAGGTTGTTAGGGTCCTCCACAGGGTAGATGTGGGTTTCCATTGTGTGGAGTGTAAGACCATGGGGCATAATCTCAGAATAAGTGGTTGTCCTATAAAGACATAATGAGGAGGAATTTCTTCTCTCCAGAGGGTAGTAATTTTGTGGAATTCTTTACTGCAGAGGGCTGTTTCAGCTAGGTTGTTAGATATATTCAAGGCAGAAATGGATTTCTGATCAGTCAGGGAATCTGGGATAATGAGGGAAAAAGTAGGAAAGCAGTGTTGTGAATGATCAGATCAGGCATGATCTCACTGAATGGTGGAACAGATTGGATGGACTGAGTGGCCTGATTCTGTCCCTACACCTTATGGTCTAATGGAGAGTCCAGCACCACAACATGAGAGAAGTCTATAAAGATTAGAGGTGAGCCCTTCCTGTTCAACATCTAAACAGTCTGCTCCACGGTTAGTTTCACCTCTGTCTTACAGTAATCCTGACTTTCAGAGATGTCGACGTGAATGCAATTTGATTCATCTCAATTGCTGACCTTCAGAGGCAATGACGTGTTGTGGTTTCAGAGAACTGCACTCTCACAACTGAATGACGAGTTTGTGGATTGGAGTCTCGGGCCAGGACGCGCAGGTATGGGTTAATACACCAGCGCTGGACTGACCGTGCTGCACGGGTGGAGGTGCAACCTTTTTGGACGGATACAAACCCAAGGCATTATTTGGAAGAAGGACAGTGGAGTGATACCTGGTAGTATTGGCCGAGGTGTAGTGTTGGTTGTGTTGATGTTTGTGAAAGTTTGCTATGTGCTAGCTGCCACCTTTCCTACCATAGCAGTAACTCTATCTATTTTTAATTGGACCTGTTCAGGAAGGTTACAGCACACATCTGGACTTGAGCCTGGGCCTCTTGGTCCAGAGGAGAAAGTGAGGGCTGCAGATGCTGGAGATCAGAGGTGAAAATGTGTTGCTGGAAAAGCGCAGCAGGTCAGGCGGCCCAAAACGTCGAATCTCCTGCTCCTTGGATGCTGCCTGACCTGCTGCGCTTTTCCAGCAACACATTTTCACCTCTTGGTCCAGAGCTAGGGACACTACTACCGTGCCACATGAGTCCCCACCAGTGGCTCTATTTAAAGAAAGTACTTCACTGATTATAAAGTGCTTGGGAATGTCTTAATTACTATCCCTGATCACCCGACTACAGGCAATGGGTGGGTTGTTGATAATGTCTGTTTCTTTGAAGGAGAGTATGATCTGTGTTAATCTGCCAACTGATTGGTGAGGATTTCATACACTTTTTCTCCCCATTTAGTTTGTGAAATAAAAGAAATTTTGATCACTTTGAGAATCTTAAAAGAAATCCAAACCCAGAATTGTCATTGCATGTAGAATTGACCAAAAATTCCAAAATGGGACAAATTATAAGAATTTTATGCTCACTTAAAGAGTAGTGGATTTCAATCTGTAAAGTTGTGGTAAAACCCAATCCCAAATACCATCCAATTAACTTTATTTCTATCACTGACCTTGTATTACATAGTGAAAAGCCCAGACTTCATCACCTATTTTGTGTTTTTGAGGTGACCCCTTAATGAGAAGGGAGACTAAAAAAGGAAACTGACTCCCGGTTTCAATTTCTATGGAACCAAAAACTGAAACTGCGATTGGAAACAGAAATGTCTGGGCAGATGGAAACTGGTTGAAGTGATGTAGAGGCTCAGTGGTTCAGTCCAGGCTGAAATAGACAGCCAAGTGCTGAAACTGTAAGTTGCTGTTTACTCCATTTACTTGAAGATAACATTGACAGACCAAGGCCATTGAGACCCAGTAGAGGAAGTTTTGCCACTTTTGGTGTAGACTGTGCTATGGAATTTGGGTTGGTTATGCCTTACTGTTGTCTTGGGATCGGGCTAGCTGTTGGGAAGAGAGGAGCTGAAATCCTTCGAAGAAAATAAAATTTTGGAGAATTTTGTAATCGAATTTGATGACTAATATCCTGGGTGGATTGTCAAACCAACTGGAAATCTCTGACTTAAATTGTACCTGCGACTTAACGCATAACGTGAGGGCTGCAATTTGTTGTTGCTTCAAGTTTAACTTACATCAATTCTAAATATTTTAATATTAATTTATTAAAGACAGTACTTAAAGTTTACTTTAATATTGGGGCGGTGGCCCAGTGGTTAGCACTGCTGCCTCACAGCACCAGGGACCCGGGTTTAATTCCAGCCTGGGGCGACTGTGCAAACTCCACACAGACATTCTCCCTGTGTCTGCGTGGGTTTCCTCCTATAGTCCACAGATGTGCAAGTTAGGTGCAATGCCCATGCTAAATTGCCCATGGTTTCCAGAGATGTGTTGGTTCGGTTGATTAGCTATGGGATAGGCAGGGTTACAGGGATAGCGTAGGGGTTTGGGTCTGGGTTTGGGTGGGATGCTTTTCGGAGGCTTGTTGTGGACTGAATGGGGCTGAATGACCTGCTTTCACACTGTAGGGATTCTATGATATTACGTATTAAAAATCATTCTGTTTTTAAACTGTGGAACCTTGTGGCTTCATTCTTTTAATAAGTAACTGGAATTGCAATTACTAGAGCAGTAACTGTATAACCAATCAGTAAACAGCTTCTAACCATGATTAACAACACCGTTTAAGGATCCATTTGTAACACTTTAAATATTTGCAAAACATAATTCTGTCACATGTCACTTTGCTGCTGTAGTATCCTTATGTAACTCAGAGAGCAGTGGGAAACGGCTGAAGAGGAGGCAAAAGGAGGGAAGTAGGTAAATAAACTACCACAAACATGAGAAAGTATCGACGTGTAACCAGGTGGTAAACACATTAGTAAGAGAAATGGGAAGCTTACCCAATTCAGTCACACTTCTGACAATCCTTGATCCTTTGGGCGGCACGGTGGCACAGTGGTTAGCACTGCTGCTTCACAGCACCAGAGACCCGGGTTCAATTCCTGCCTCAGGCGACTGTCTGTGTGGAGTTTGCACGTTCTCCCCGTGTCTGTGTGGGTTTCCTCCGGGTGCTCCGGTTTCCTCCCACAGTCCAAAGATGTGCGGGTCAGGTGAATTGGCCATGCTAAATTGCCCGTAGTGTTAGGTAAGGGATAAATGTAGGGGTATGGGTGGGTTGCGCTTCGGCGGGTCGGTGTGGACTTGTTGGGCCGAAGGGCCTGTTTCCACACTGTAAGTAATCTAATCTAATTTAGATAGTTGGTTTCTCAGGAAAATAATGTGCTAAGCAGCTTTCCAATTGAAATTTGTGGAAAATTGCAGACATGCCAACAACACACACAAAACTGCCTTCTTTTCTTCCATTTTCACATAAGCGTGGCCATGAAAACATTCTCAATAAACAGACAATAGTTGCTTAATATGGCTTTTTATTCTGTCAAGGTGCACAAGAGATTAAGGCTGTTTCAGTCACAGAAACCACACCCAATTTAACTTTGCGTTTGTGGCAATATTTCACTTTATCAATGAACAATTTGCTTAAGGTAGAAGTAAGACACTTGATTAAAATACAAACATGCTAGGCCATATGTTCCAATCTATGCCTTATGGTTAAATTTAACTGATAGGTATCCAGAAGCCCAATGGGTTGGTATTTTATGCTCCTCCCTTTTGGAGGGACAGCACTTAGGCTTTTGTGATGGGGGCAAGTGGGAACCCCACCACATTCCACTGCCACTTGTCACTGACTTGACTGGAATGGAAGTGGAGAATGCCCCGTGGATGGCTTTCCCATCCCTTTGCCAACTGCCACTCTTAAGTAGACAACCAAAGGGCATTCATATTAACCCAGCAGTAGGAGCTCTTGTCGGTGCAGTGGTAATGTCCCTGAGACAAAAGTCCTACCTGCTCCAGAAATGTGTCACAAGACGTTGCTTCCATGATATTCCCCTCAATGCTTTGAGGTCACAGTTTTGAGCTACTAACAGCTTGGCACCCTCTTCTTCAAATCATGGGATTGTTAATCTAAAGCCTAAAGGCGAGCTCATTTAATAGAGTCATAGAGATGTACTGCACGGAAACAGACCCTTCAATCCAGCTCGTCCATGCCGACCAGATATCCCAAGCTGATTTAGTCCCACCTGCCAGCACCCGACCCATATCCCTCTAAATCCTTCCTATTCATATACCCATCCAGATGCCTTTTAAATGTTGCATTTGTACCAGCCTCCACCACTTCCTCTGGCAGCTCATTCCATACACGTACCACCCTCTGTGTGAAAAAGTTGCCCCTTAGGTCTCTCTTATATCTTTCCCCTCTCACCCTAAACCAATGCCCTCTAGTTCTAACCTCCCTCACCCTAGGGAAGAGACTTTGTCTATTTGTCTATTATCCTATGCATGCCCCTCCTGAATTTATAAACCTCTATAAGGTCACCCCTCAGCCTCCGATCAGGGAAAACAGCCCCAGCCTATTCAACCTCTCCCTGTAGCTCAAACCTAGCAAATACAGAAAAAACAACAACTTCCATTGCTAAAACATAAACAAAATGCTCGAAATCTAAATTTAACAATTGAAAACGCTGTAAACACTGAGCAAGACCTATTGGAGACACAAACAGTTCAGGCCAGTGTCTTTTCATCAGAATGGAGAAAGATCTAAAGATGTGACAAATTTTAAACAAGTATAAAGAATTGGAAAAGGGAGATGGGGAAAGCAGGTGTGATTACACATCAACTTTAATGAAGGTGAAAGATAAAGAATCACCTGATGGAGCGTCGCTCCGAAAGCTAGTGTACCTGGTGGTGTGTGATTTTTAACTGCGTACACCCCAGTCCAACACTGGCATCTCCAAATCAAAGATAAAGAAATAAGAGATGTGTCGAGAGAAGGTGTGAATAGCAACAGCATAATTATCACCAGCAGCTGATGTGCAAAACCAATAACAAATGATTACAGAAGCAGAGGTACTGATAGTATTGAACTCAATGGCAAGTGTTGAAGGCTGTGAAAGGCGAGGTGCTTGTTGTGTGAGAAATCCTCATCACAATGCACTTTGTTTGAGACTATCTGTACTATTGCTCACAATGGGCTGGGTTTCCTGTCACCAGCCTCTTTCAGGTTAGAGATCGATTTGGTCTAGAGTGGTAAATGAAAAGCACTCTCTAATCTAACGTGAAGAGGACCTTGTCTTAAACAAGGTGTAGTTTATTTGCAGTGGTGAATAAGTCCCACCCATGTAATGGAGATTGTCTCACAGACTTTACAGAGGGTTTGAATGATGGTCTTACTTCTTCAAAATCCTAAACTGTGTCTGCATGAACAGGACTCTCGAAGCTGTGCCTGAACAAATGCTCAGACCTCCAACCACTGCCAGACTAAGCTACTGAAATAGAATCTGGAAAGTTCCTCCTGTTTCTTTTATGAGCAGTCAAATGAAATCTGTATCCACTGCTCACTGTGTTCTATCCAACATCCTTACCACACATCACCCTCTGGTATGAGGCTGTCAGCACTATCACTGACCATGGGATAAACCTACAGTCACCATTCTCTTTCAAGAAAGGGATGTACAAGGTCTATTTGATCTGTGTGGTCAAGGGAAAGCATTTGCTAGATTAATGAGAAAGTGCACTTAAACCAGATATAGTTGATTGCAAGTTAATAACTGGATGTTCTAGACATTGTTATGGAGTCTATCGAGAGGACCTGGATGCTAAGACTTATTCCTTAGAGATCTTCCTCCCACAAACACACATGACATCATCACAGTGGGTGGTCCTTAAGGCACTCCTCATCATTAACCCTTCCTGACCCTTACATCCTTGTTGCTCAAGTACATTGAACACCATTGGAAATGTGTCACATACCAAGGATTGCTTGGTTAGAGCAGAAAATTGGGATAGGTAGTGTCAGATGTTTTGGGTCACACTTGCAGACTGGATGGAAATGTTTTGCAAAGCAATCTGTGTTTGGCTCCCTCAGTGTAAAGCAAAAGATACTACGAGCAGAGAATACATTAGGTACATTTGTTACAATGCAAGAGACCTAACAGGGAAGGCAGATGAACTCGGGGCATGGTTAGGAACATGGGACTGGGATATCATAGCAATTACAGAACATGGCTAAGGGATGGACAGGACTGGTAGCTTAATGTTCCAGGATACAAATGCTACAGGAAGGATAGAAAGGGAAGGGCAAGAAATAAGAGGGAGTGGCATTTTTGATAAGGGATAGCATTATGGCTGTATTTAAGGACAATATTCCCAGGAATACGTCCAGGAAAGTTGTTTGGGTAGAACTGAGAAACAGGAAAGGGATGATCAACTTATTGGTATTATATTATGAACCCCCTAATAGTCAGCAGGAAATTGAGAAACAAATTTTAAGGAGATTACAGTTATCTGTAAGAATAATAGGGTGGTTGTGGTAGGGGATTTTAACTTTCCAAACTTAGACTGGGACTGCTATAGTGTTAAGGGTTTAGATGGAGAGGAATTTGTTAAGTGTGTACAAGAAAATTTTCTGATTTAGTATGTGGATGTACCTACTAGAGAAGGTGCAAAACTTGACCTACTCTTGGGAAATAAGGGAGGGCAGGTGACTGAGGTGTCAGTGGGGGAGCACTTTGGGGCCAGCGACCATAATTCTATTAGATTCAAAATAGTGATGGAAAATGATAGACCAGATCTAAAACATGAAGTTCTAAATTGGAGGAAGGTCAATTTTGACGGTATGAGGCAAGAACTTTCAAAAGTTGATTGGGGGCAGATGTTGAAAATGTGTTGCTGGAAAAGCGCAGCAGGTCAGGCAGAATCCAAGGAGCAGGAGAATTGACATTTCAGGCATGAGGAAGAAGGGCTGACCTGCTGCGCTTTTCCAGCAACACATTTTCAGTTCTGATCTCCAGCATCTGCAGTCCTCACTTTCTCCTGGGGGCAGATGTTCACAAGTAAAGGGACAGCTGGAAAATGGGAAGTCTTCAGAAATGAGATAATGAGAGTTCAGAGAGAGTATGTGAGGGTGAATGGAAAGGCTGGTAGGTTTAGAGAATGTTGTAGACTAAAAAAAATTAAGGGTTTGGTTAAGAAAAAGAAGGAAGCATATGTCAGGTATAGACAGTAGACATCGAGTGAATCCTTAGAAGAGTATAAAGGCAGTAGGAATATACTTAAGAGGGAAATCAGGAGAGCAAAAAGGGGACATGAGATAGCATTAATAAGTAGGGTTAAGGAGAATCCAAAGGAATTTTATGAATACATTAAGGATAAAAGGATAACTAGGGAGAGAATAGGACTCCTCAAAGATCAGCAAGGCGGTCTATGTGTGGAACCACAGAAGATGGGGGAGATACCAAACGAGTATTTACTGTGAAGAAGGGCATGGAAGATATAGAATATGAGGAAATAGATGGTGACATCTTAAAAAATGACTATATTACAGGGGAGGAACTGCTGGGTGTCTTAAAATGCATAAAAGTGGATAAATCCCCAGGACTTGATCAGGTGTACCCTAGAGCTCTATGGGAAGCTAGGGAAGTGATTGCTGGGCCTCTTACTGAGATATTTGTATCGTTGATAGTCACAGGTGAGGTGACGGATGACTGGAGGTTGGCTAACGTGGTGCCATTATTTAAGAAAGGTGGTAAGGAAAAGCCAGGAAACTATCGACCAGTGAACCTGACACTGGTGGTGGGCAAGTTGTTGTAGGGAATCTATGGCTCTATATGTTGTTGTAGGGAATCTATGGCTCTACATGGCAGGTTGTTGTAGGGAATCTATGGCTCTATAAGTTGTTGTAGGGAATCTATGGCTCTATATGTTGTTGTAGGGAATCTATGGCTCTATATGGCAGGTTGTTGTAGGGAATCTATGGCTCTATATGTTGTTGTAGGGAATCTATGGCTCTATAAGTTGTTGTAGGGAATCTATGGTTCTATATGTTGTTGTAGGGAATCTATGGCTCTATATGTTGAAGGAAGTACAAGGGAATTACAGGGTTTTTGAGATTTCTGCGAGAAGAAAGGAGATATAAGGAATGTGTTGCATTTCCTTTACTTGTAGAGGAATGTGTCATAGGAAAGGGCGGGATTGATCACAAAGGGACAGGAAGGGTCCCTTTGGATTCGGAAAGGAGATGGGAAGGTTTAATGGAGGCCTCACACTGGAGATGTTAGTAAAACCAGAGGATAATCTGTTGAATTGGAGGTCGGTGGGTTGGAAGTTGAGAACAAGGGAAAATGCATGTGGTTCTAGCAGAAATGCAAGTGGAAATGGATCAGGTACAATAAAGGGACCTGTGAAGGTGCAATCCTCGGGTAAGGAAGCAGGAAGAGTTAGAAGGTGGTTCTGTCAGATCAGCTATGACTAAAATGGCAATACTGGACGGATGGACAAGGAATGCTTTCAGGACACAAGGTTTGATGAAGTGTGGTTGTGGATTCTGATTGACAACCGAATCCCAAAGAGGGAGACAGAGGAGACAAGGAGGGAGGGAAAGGTCAGGGATAGGGCATGGGAAGGCAAAGGATGGATAGAAAGGGGAAGTGAATTTCTGGATTTGCTGCTAGAGCAATAAATGGCCACAACACAGTCATAACTGTACCAGAGGAAAAGGCTGACAGATGGGAACTTGAGTAGGACTAGGGTGAGGAATAACCACAAATTCCACACTGAGGCAGATGGAACCATATTGGTTCCCATAGAAACACCTCTTATTTGGAGGAAGTGAACAGGGTTAAAGGAGAAAGTTGTTCAATGTGTTTGAAGGTTCAAATTTGGTATATCTTGTGTGAAAGATTTTGAAAAATTCAAAAAAAAATTCATTTTTGGAAAAGAATTACAAATGCCTATTTTCTGGTACAAAGTTAAAAAATCACACAACACCAGGCTATAGTCCAACAGGTTTACTTGGAAGCACTAGCTTTCAGAGCACTGCTCCTTTGTCAGGTGGTTGTGGAGTGTTGAAGGAGCAGCGCTCCGAAAGCTAGTGCTTCCAAATAAACAAGTTGGACTATAACCTAGCATTGTGTGATATTTACCTTTGTACACCCCAGTCCAACACTGGCAATTCCAAATCATATTTTCTGGTATTAACTGTCTCAACTATTGAGAGTCTAACATATCCAGGTGCAGGATAAGATCTAGTTTTATTGTGAGATACTTACACTCCAATTTATGAGCTTGCAATTTATAGTGATGAAGTCTGATTTGGTGTATTTTGAATGAATAGGACAGTGTAAACAAAAGGGTGCTAATTTGAACATAATGCCAGAATTGAGAGACCTGGTGGTTCTTATGCACAAATCTTTTCTTCAAAGGCTATATGGTTGAAAGAGAAGGATTTTTTTTAAAACACTTTTGAGAAATTATCAGAGGCATGTGAGAGAAAGGCAAGGACTTTAAGTTAAACAGGAATGTATATTTACTCTCAAGTCTAGCCTGAGCTCTCACAAGACAATATTGTGCATCTTAGATGTAACATTCCTAGCTACTAGGTACAATGTAATAAATCTTTCCTGTTTATCAGGACCAAGCCAATATTCTGCCTTCGGATTCATGTCCTACTTCGGATCAGTCCCATGGATGAACACCAATATGAACAATGGGTGTCTGGGAATCTACCCAAAGCATCCCAGTTCGTTCAGATGAACATGAACCCGATATGAGGAATCTCATTTTTGTGGAGTGACTGGAACAGCTGAGATTGTTTTCGAGAGCAGAACAAAGCAGGTTTAGGGGAAATTTAATAGAGGTTCAAATTCAAAGGAATTTTTGACACTGCTCAGTGAGTATAACCAAAGGACATATGTAAGACAATTGGCCAAATAAACAGTGGGAAGCTGAGGAACGGTCATCTAAAGTGTTCTGTTGAAAGGTTGGTGGAAACAGATTCAATAAAACTTTCAAAAGGACACTGGATTTATTTTATTCAATCATGGGGGATGTGAGCATCACTGGCTGGGCCAACATTTACTGCCCATCCCTAGTTGCACTTAAGGTGGTGGTGAGCTTCCTTCTCGAACAGCTGCAGTCCACATGCTGCAGGTTGACTTCCTTATGCCCTTAGGGAGCAACTTCCAGGATTTTGACCCAGCAACATTGAAGAAACAATGATATATTCCCAACTCAGGATGGTGTTGGAGGAGAATTTGCAGGTGGTAATGTTATTTGCTCACCTTGTCTTTCCAGCTGGGAGTAGTCATGGGTTTGGAAAGAGCTATCTAATGATCTTTGGTGAATTTCTGCAGTGCAATTTGTAGATTGTACACACTGCTGCTACTGAGTGTCAGAGATGGAGGGAGTGGATGTGGTGCCAAGTAGGCTGCTTTGTCCCGGATGGCATCAAGCTTCTTGAGTGGTGTTGGAGCTGCACCCATCCAGGCAAGTGGGGAGTATTCCATCACACTCCTGACTTGTAGCTTGGAGGTGGTGGTCAGGCTCCGCGGAATAAGGAGGGGAGTTCCTCATTGCAGGATGCTTAGCCTCTCACCTGCTCTTGTAGCCTCAGTATTTACATGGCTGGTCCGATTCAGTTTTTGTTCAGCATTAACCCCTCCAGGATGTTGACAGCATGCAATTCAGTGATGGTAACCTTATTGGATATCAAGAGGTGATAATTAGATTGTCTCTTATTGGAGATGGTCATTGTCTGGTGTTTATGTGGCATGAATGATACTTGCCACTTTTCAGCTCAAGCCTGGGTATTGTACAGGTCTTGTTGCATCTGAACAGGGACTGCTTCAGTATCTGAGGAATCACGGATGGTGCTGAACATTGTACAATCATTGGCAGATTGCTGACTTTGTGATGAAAGGAAGGTTGTTGATGAAGCAACTGAAGATCATTGGACCAAAGACCCTGAGGAACTAGAGTTCTTGTGATGCAGCAGTAGTGTCCTCACCTTTGACACAGAAGATCCAGATTCAGGTCCCACCTGCTCCAGCAATGTGTCTTTACATCGCTGAACAAGTTAATTGGAAATTATTTACCCTGAGGAAATCCTGGAGCTGAGATGACTGACATCAACAAAAGAACCATCTTCCCCTGTTCCTGGTAGACTCCTTGAAAAGGGAAGGGCTGCAGGACGACGTGGGAATTGGCATGAAACTGACTGGATATATTTTTCAAAGGGCCAGCACAAACACAATGGGAAGAATGGTTTCTTTCTGAAATGAAGGCTCCATGGTTGCTGTGTTTTCTATCTAGCTCTGTATGTATCGCCCAACCTACAGCATCAACCGTCCTCTCCACAATGTAGCAAGGTATGGGGCTGAAGATTACAGAGATGGAGAGGGACGATACTATGGAGGAAGTGTGTAAGCAAGGACGGTAATTTTTAAAACAAGGCATTGCTTGACCAAGGGCCTGTTGTGGACAAAAAGCACTGGGCAACTATATGTTCAAAATATCAACAAAATCACATTGCTCCCACTGCATTTCCCCCAGGGAAATATTTCTTTTTTTAAATCAACTAGGTTACACATAATCCATTCAAAGGAAAAAATCATCTTTGTATCTTGGGTGTGAAGGATTCATGAGCTGATAAAAGAAAAGATGGCCTTTCATAATAGGGGTGGAGGCCATATTCCACAGAGATCCAAATGCACATTATTGAAGCACATAGAAGTCACAGCCACCCTCCAGCTGCTCATACACTAACTCCACATCTTGTCCAAACCTGGTGGAAGTGGCCAGTCAGTGCAAAGGGGAAGTGAGGACAGCAAGTGTGTTGTTCAGAACAGAGAATAGAAACTGCATAGGTTTCCACTTTCCATCCAGACAGATATCATCCCAACCTCAGCTCTCAAACGGTTTGCTTTCCGCACGGGTCAAAAGGACAGTTCAAGCCTCGGGGAGCCCTGGAGCACACCCAATCTGGGTTTAAACTAATTCCTGTTCAAAGTGACATGTATCAGCCAGCCACCATGTGGAAAAGGAGCCACCAGGTGGTCAGTCTGTGAATTTAGATATCACCTAACTGTTACACCACAGGCTGTGCTCAGTTGTACTTGGCTCTGGATTTCACACGGGCATAGGGTCACCCCTCTATTCTCAAGTCCGGTTTCCATGGTTTTAAATGCCCATGGTTTACCCGAACATATTATAGGGAACATTCCAGAACCAGGGATCAGGAGGCTGCCGGGAAGGTACATTTCCCATTGAAATGAATGGGTTCACACCTATCCATGGTTTTGGGATTCTGGGGCAGGTCTTGGAATATATCCCCTGCGGGTACAGGGGGAGACTATTGTAATTAGTTACTTGGTACAAAACTGTATGGTCTCTAATTACTGTAAGTGATCAATGTACTGATCCATTCATTAACATTTGCTATTTTACATAAAAAAAACCTTAATCTCTATTTCAAACAAGTCAGCACTTCCTTTCAAAGCTAAAACATGTTGTTGTAAACTGGAGCCTCAGTGTTGCTTTGAGGAATTGTACATTTGTGCAGTTTGAAAATAATATCTGCATTATCCTTTCCTTCTGCCGCCATTTAGCAACTCTCCTTTTCGAGAACAACATTCAAGAATCTACGCGTATACTGGGGCCACAAATTTGAAGCCCCTTTGCACAATTGGGGCCTCACATATATCGGGGCACTCAGTGGATCAGTCATTATTTCCTGTCCATTAATATCAAAAAGGTAAGAAAATGACCAGCCACCAGCCTTTAAACCATGCACTTCATGCCCACCTTAAGCCAACAGTGTAACTGTCGGAACAAAAGTGCTGGAAGCTATTTGACCAATGCTCGCCCTTCAGCTGGAATTATTTATTTTTATCCAACAGTTCATTCCAGTTTCTGTACACATTCAGTGTAGATCACGGAGCACACCTGTGACCTCCCTGCCAAGTATTTCTCCTTTCTGCCCCCCCCCCCCACCCCCTTAACACCATCCTCCACCCACCCCCAATAAGCGCATGCGCTATTAACCTACTGGCCTCTCCATTTACACGTCGGAGTCATAAAGATGTATAGCACAGAAACAGACCCTTCATTCCAACTCATCAATACTGACCAGATATCCTAACCTAATCTCTTCCCATTTGCCAGCACATATCCCTCTAAACCATTCCTGTTTCACTGCTGTGTCAGTTGGTAGGTTTCTTTCTCTCTCTCCCTCACTGACCATGTGCTCGCTGCCTTTTGTCTGCCTTTCTCCCTTTTAAAAGTGCCGCTGTTTTGGCTATCTTTCCCCCAAAGTTCCAAAACAATGCAACACAGTGTATAAAACAGTAAAAAATTCAAGGAAATCACCTCCAACACCTAAAACACCTCAAAAAAGGAACAGCTCTTACAGCCACAATTTTTCCAGCCCTCCATCTTGGATTACCCAGAATCCCAAGTCTTGATTCCTGTTTCAGAAAAAGTCAAAGACGCACTGGAATCAGCAGCATAGCAACCGGCGTTGGACCCTCGGAAACCCGGGGTCCATGCAGACTGGGAAAGTCGCTGCTTTGTCCTTCAGCACATGCACAGTTGGCTCACTTTAGCTGGCATGGCAGCACGATGCCATCTGAATGCCGACCAGCTCAGACATAAACCATTCACTGGAGACACAAACATAAACACAGAGTCCAGCACTAAGCTGGCTGGGGTCACCAAACCCAAACACAACCCTCACTTCAGCACCCGAAGCTCGATTTAAAGAACGAGCGACAAGAAAAATGGCATTTATAACATTTTATTAAACAAATCAACCTAAAATTCCTTAAAAAAAAAATAAATGGACGACTAAAACTTGTCTGGATGAGTTTTCATTTCTTCTTTGATTCGGTTTTCCACCTGCAGTGAGAGGCTGGTGTTGGTGCTGGGCAGATTGTAGCTGATGAAAACCTGTTTTCCTGTCTTCTTCGCTGCATGGTACATTCAAAAGGAACAAATGGGAGCCCAGTTAAAACCTGATGTGAAGCACAGGCTTTCAGTACATTTCAATGGCACACGACCTAAGAAGCTCTCACGAGGAAAGGCTGAGGGAACTGAGTCTGTTTTCGTTGGAGAGGAGAAGGTTGAGTGGTGACTTAATCAAGATGTATAAGATAATCAGAGGATTAGATAGGATGGACTGTGAGAACCTTTTTTCTCAAATGAAGGTTAACATGAAAGGACTTAGATTTAGGACAGATATCGAGTTAGTTGCTTTACGCAGAGATTAGTAGGGGTGTAGAACGTCCTGCCTGCAACAGTCGTAGTCGTAGTTAAGGGCATTTAAATGGGTATTGGACATACATGTGGTTAATAATGGAACGGTGTAGATTAGATGGGCATCAGATTAATTTCACATGTCGGCACAACATCGAGGGCCGGAGCTGTAACATTCTATGTTCTATATGTAACTGGGATGCTTGTTCCTCACCCAGAAACAATCTTTATGTACAAACCATCAGTAAAACATTACACTGCACATTTATTGTGAATTGGAAGCCAACTGACAGCATCTCTACTTATCGCAAATCTAATCAAGGGGTGCTTTCTGCTCTTCCCCTAATATTACTGCTCTGGAAAAGCAACCCCTTATTGCAGATTTACTGCTTAATTAGTACCTCCATCATCCACAAAGCCTCTTCAGTCTGTATACAGCCCTCACTAATAAAGCCTACCTTCTCAATGCAACACATGCTGTTACCCGTGAAGCCAGAATCTTGTTTGTCTTTTACAGTCTATGAAGATCATCTACAGGACCAGCTAAGTAAGTGAGCACTCTCATAATGGTTTTTAAAATGGAATTCACTCCTTTAAATAAGTGACACATTAACATTGAAAAGGAAATGAAGTGGCTGTAAAACATTAAGGCAACTGTAATAATCCACATAAGTATTAAAGTGATATAAATGACATATTTTAACCTGACTTTTCAAAACAATATATATGAAATTAAAGGATTAATAACATCCCACAAATTAATCGGTTACTGTCATTCTCTCTTCTTCACATGTCCCCAGTTCCAACAATTCCCTGGATTTGAAAAAAATTAGCACAGCATTGGGGAAATTCACTCTCTAATTTCCCCAAATTCTTAACCAAAACAGTCTCATCTCTATCTCAGTCACTATGGGATTACTCTTCAACTGGTCCAAGGAGGATAAAGAGAAAGACAGAAAATAGACGGGCTCTGTACAAATTGAGAAATCTAGTTGAAGAGCCAAGGCTTATCGAGATCTCAAGCTTGGCTCGAACAGCTTGAAGAGGGAATCAAACATCGAGGGTGATAGGGAGTCACACTTGGCTGGAGTGCTGCTCCAACAACACACAAACCCCAGCAAGCAGCTTGGCTGGAACCACACCTACCACTTTCAACATTCAATCCCTCCACCACTGACATTCAGTAGCAGCAGTGTGTACCATCTACAAGATGGCAGTACAGCAACTCACCAAGGCTCCTTCAAGAGCACATTCCAAATCCAGAAGTTCTTCATCTAGAAGGACAAGGGTAGATTATTTACATTGTGGAAACAGGCCCTTCGGCCCAACAAGTCCACACCAACTCACTGAAGCGCAACCCACCCATACCCATTCCCCTACAGTTACCCCTGCCCCTAACACTACAGGCAATTTAACATGGCCAATTCATCTAACCTGCACATTTTTGGAATGTGGGAGGAAACCGAAGCACCCGGAGGAAACCCACGCAGACACGGGGAGAATATGCAAACTCCTGAGGCGGGAATTGAACCCGGGTCTCTGGTGTTGAGAGGCAGCAGTGCTAACCACTGTGCCATATAAGGGAACACCACCACCTGTAAGTTGCTCTCCAAATTATGCACTCTCCTGATTCCTGATGAAGGGCTTATGCCTGAAACGTCAATTCTCCTGCTCCTTGGATGCTGCCTGACCTGCTGTGTTTTTCCAGCACCATACTCTCGACTCTGATCTCCAGCATCTGCAGTCCTCACTTTCTCCTACTCTCCTGACTCAGAAATATATCCCAGTTCCTTCAGTGTCAGTAGGTCAAAATCTTGGAACTCCCTTTCTAACAACATTATGGGGTCTGCTAAAACACATGGATTGAGGATTGACTTTGATGGTATTGTCAAAATGGAGAGGGACAAGAAACAGTAGGAGAGAAAAGAGTGGGTGGTTGGGAGCTAGTGTCATGAACTGATTATCTTTTGGATGTCAAGCTATAATCCTATCCTGGACAAGGAGGCGCAATAAAATGTCTCATAAAACTCTAAAATGTATAGTCTTCCAACACAGACTGAAGCTTTAAATCACACAAACTGGCATCTAGTCATTGGGCCAAGACGTTTTACTTTAATGGGATTGGGTGGGTGTGGCAGAACAGGAATGATGACTGCATGAAGGGAATAAGAAGATCAAAATGAAAACGAGTCACAATATTTTTGTTGATTAAGAAACATTCTTACCTAGTCTTTGTGCCACAGAGTTTGGAGTCGTATCAGAGGAATCTCCAAGGATTAACGTGGACACTGGCATTGGGTCCTGCAAATCAACAACATTTCCATATTTAGATACTGCATTTTAAGACCTTCAATGTTTAAAATAGCCACATGTGTGTTGTTTCTTCTTCAGCATTTGTTTGTGGGCATCGCTGGCTAGGCCAGTATTTATTATCCATCCCTAACTGCCCTCAATAAAGTGGTAGTGAACCAACAACCTGGACCACTCTGGGTAACGTGGACTAGTGACACACAGAGTCATAGGGTCATGGAGATGTACAGCATGGAAACAGACTCTTCGGTCCAACCCGTCCATGTCGAACAGATATCCCAACCCAATCTAGTCCCACCTGCCAGCACCCGGCCCAGATTTCTTTACCTGGAGAGTGCAAGCACAGGCAGGAGCTGAAGTATTGTCCTCACAGAACATTCCCCATTCTCCAGTAACACAGACAGCAAATACCTTGTGTGATAGTAACCCAAGTCCAACTTGCCCCAAAACCAGAACCATTTTCTCATCAAGGGACAGATTTATCTGGGATCTGGGATCTGGGATTGATGGAGAGCTGTTCACTTTTTACCCACTGAAGACTAACTCAGCTGTAGGAAGCTGGGCAGATCAACACAGAGACGCGAACTATCAGTGTCAGTGTCAATCAGGATTCCAACACACAGAGAATGTATAGTGGATATCCATAAGCCAGCGATTGTTTAAAAAAATCAGCAAGACTTTCAATTATCCCCCTCCCTTATTGTGGTTTAATCCCTTCAGAAGTTATGTTTTCTTCAACCATGCATTCTAACTGGGTTGTGATTAATAAGTTTTGATGTAGGTCAGGACAAACTAACTTTATAATTGCTGAGTGCTCAAATGGTCAAATTTTCAGTTAATCTTTAGAATAATGTTCTTCCTAAATTTCAAATACTTCAGCTTCTACTTTCACCTCATGTGCACGTCCACATCTGGAGTTTGCTCAGTGTGAAAACATCGTTTGTGGCTTTTTTGCAGCAGTGGCTGGGTATTTGGTAAAAATCCTTTCATGTGATTGAGCAGCTAGTAAACCCGATGGTATCATTGTTGTTCTATGTTCATAACAGCCCAGTGATCAGAAATAGTATCACTGCATCACAAGAGGTGAAGTTCCCACCTAAGAGATCACTCCATGTTTTCAGCAACATTTAACCCTGTGGGTCAGTGACAAGTGTTAGCAGCTCATTCCATACACGTACCACCCTCTGCGTGAAAAAGTTGCCCCTTAGTTCCCATTTAAATTTCCTCCCTCTCATCCTAAACCTATGCCCGCTAGTTCTGGACTCACCCACCCTAAGGAAAAGACTTTGTCTATTTATCCTATCCATGCCCCTCTCTTATTTTGTAAACCTCTATAAGGTCATCCCTCAGCCTTTGATGTTCCAGAGAAAACAGCCCCAGCCTGTTCAGCCTCTCCCTATAGCTCAAACCCTCCAACTCTGGCACAATCTTTGTAAATCTTTTTCTGAACCCTTTCAAGTTTCACAACATCCTTCCAATAGGATTGAGACCAGAATTGCATACAATATCCCAAAAGTGGCCAAACCAATGCTCTGTACAGCTGTAACATGACCTCCCAACTCCTGTACTCAATGCTCTGACCAATAAAGGAAAGGGTGCCAAATGCCTACTTCACTATCCTATATACCTCCAACCCGACTTCCAAGGAACTCTGACCCTGCACTCCAAGGTCTCTTTGTTCAGCACCACTCCCCAGAGGAAGTGTTGGAGGGTGATACAATGACAACATTTAAAATACACCTGGATAGGTATATGAATAGGAAGGGTTTAGATGGATATAGGCCAAGTGCTGGCAAATGGGACTAGATTAGATTAGGATATCTGACTTGGCACGGACGAGTTGGACCAAAGGGTTTGTTTCCATGTTGTACATCTCTGTGACTCTAAGTGCTCTTTGCTTTACTGATGACTACGAAGTCCCGTGGAGGGAATTTTAATTCCCGTATAGACTCATGTAAAAGTAGAACATTTGACGCTCATTTTAGGCAAAAAGTTAAGGACTCACTGAAATAGTTCCACTGAGGCCAGTATCCCACTCACCAAGTCACTCTGTATTTACACATGTATAGTACATGACACTGACCCAGCTAGCTCAGAGTCGGGTCCGAGAGTGAGCAGAATCTCTGACCCTCCTGTTCATTTTTTTCTCTTTTTTTTCTATTCTAATCCAGCTCCCTCAGAGGCAGCTCTCAGAGTGAAGACTCTCCTGTTCATATCTGTCAGCCAGAGCTCCCTGATTGAGGCTGTTAATCTGGTCCAATCAGGGAGCTCATATTCTATGAGATCCATCTGGCTGGCCTTGTTGCAATTGTCTTTTACACATACAATGTTTGCAAGGGGTAATTTTCAACTAAAAGATATCATGGGCCTCCTGGCCCACAGACAGGGACAGGCAATCAGTGTGCCACAAAAATCCCATGTTCTTCCACACCCAATATTTCCAGCAACGTCCCTTTGAAAAACAAAAACAGGTTTGAGTCTGGTTAGTTTCCAAGTCCAGGTGAGTTTATATTTTCAGACCGATATGGGTGTGGGCAAGTACTGAAGTACCCAATTATTCATCAATGTAAGTGAGAAGTGAAGGATTCTGTTTAGGCAAATGTCAGCCAAAAGCTAATGTTTAATTCTTATTCTTGTACGTCCAGTGGGTCAGTGTGGAGTGCGTGTGAGTGGAGAAAGAGCGAGAGCAAGAGATGTGATAAGATTAGATTAGATTACTTACAGTGTGGAAACAGGCCCTTTGGGCCAACAAGTCCACACCGACCCGCCGAAGCGCAACCCACCCATACCCCTACATTACCCCTTTACCTAACACTACAGGCAATTTGTCCTGGCCAATTCACCTAACCTACACATCTTTGGACTGTGGGAGGAAACTGGAGCACCCGGAGGAAACCCACGCAGACACAGGGAGAACGTGCAAACTCCACACAGTCAGTCGCCTGAGTCGGGAATTGAACCCGGGTCTCCGGCGCTGTGAGGCAGCAATGCTAACCACTGTGCCACCGTGCCGCCCACAAAAAGTTCAGAAAAGCTTTATAAGGATGTTGCCAGGGTTGGAGGGTTTGAGTTACAGGGAGAGGCTGAATAAGCTGGGGCTGTTTATCCTGGAACATCAGAGGCTGAAAGGTGACTTTATAAGGTCATGAGGGGCATGGATAGGGTAAATAGACAAGGTCTTTTCCCTGGGGCAGTCCAGAACTAGAGGGCATAGGTTTAGGGTGAAAGGGGAAATATTTAAGAGAGACCTAAGAGGCAACTATTTCATGCAGAGGGTGGTACGTGCATGGAATGAGCTGCCAGAGGAAGTGGTGGAGGCTAGTACAATTGCAACATTTAAAAGGCATCTGGATGGGTATATGAATAGGAAGGGTTTAGAGGGATATGGGCCAAGTGCTGGCAAATGGGACAAGATTAATTTAGGATATCTGGTTGGCATGGGCTAGTTGGACCAAACGGTCTGTTTCTGTGTTGTACGTCTCTGTGACTCTAGTGATCATGGAAATGAAGAAGATCGATATGAGAGGGAAAAGAACTTCACTGGTCAAGAAATCCTGTTTTTAAAAGTAGGAGAAAATATGTGAAGTTTCTGGTTTTGCTGTACTTCCCCTGGAACCCATGTCTGATATTGTCATTGGATGCTGGGAATGGAAGGTGTTGTACTCCACAACAGAATATCCATTACCTGAACTAACATGTACTTAATGCACTTCCACTGATTTGTGGATCAGAAAAGGAACATCTTGTAGAATATTAGTTAAACACTATTTTAACTAGTCTTGCAAACCTCTGGGAGTTTTTTTTAAATAAAATGAAGCAACTTGACAATGTTATATCCATTGTTGGTATATTTTTTAGTTACAGAATAAACAGGTTGAAAAATAAGAAATGTCATTAGAATTTAGAAGAATGAAGGGGATCTTATAGAAACATAAAATTATGAACAGACGACAGAAGCAGGGAGGCTGTTTCCACTGGCAGGTGAAACAAGAACGAGTGGGCAGAGTCTCCAAATAAGAGGGAGCAGATTTAGGCCCGAGCTGAGGAGGAACTTCTTCACCCAAAGGGTTATGAACCTGTAGAATTCCCTGCCCAGTGAAGCAGTTGTGACTACCTCGTTGAATGTTATTAAGGTAAAGATAGACAGATGTTTGAGCAGTAAAGGAATTAAGGATTATGGTGAGCGGGCGGGTAAGTGGAGTCAAGTCCGTGAAAAGATCAGTCATGATCTTACTGAATGGCAGAGAAGGCTCAACAGGTCAGATGTTCTAGTTCTTACGTTCTTATGTCACACAATACAAGCAGCTCAGGAACAGTTCATGGAATTGTTTCCTTCCTTGACAGAGGAGTGAATACATTATTCCTTCACACTAGGCAGAGTGTCTGCAAGTTAACTTATTATTTGTTCCACTTCTTTGTCTCTGGATTAGGTCTTCGCCTGCCTGTCCCCACACCAGATAAAACAATCAGTTTGTTAGCTTCAGGTTAAATGCCATAGTCATGGAGCCCAAAAGCAGTCCCTGAATAACAATCTTGGATTTTTTTCTTCTCTCCATCAGAAAATTACTGTGTGGGGAAATCCTAAACAAATGGGGAAAGTGTATTCTGTTTGTAGATGACAGCTCGCTGAGGGATTAGGACCAAAATTGCCAGCTACTATCTATAAAAAGCAACTGCGTCTGATGTACTTGAGAACAACTGTTCTACTGAACCTTTCAAGCCATTGTGCCTTTAGTATTGTACACTTCAGAACACTCTTCATCAAAATGTTTCCCACCCTACCCCCTTAATTCTTCTGGTGCTGAATGCAAAACTGAAAGCACATTCTCCGACGCTGTAACCGAAGTGGAGAAACTTGCAATGATACAATGAAACTTACAACTGAAACGATTCCGTTTCCAATTGAGAATCAGGCTCGTGCAGTACTGACTGAGATACATCACTTGCAAAGTGATTCATTTGTGGCATGTGGGCGTCGCTGGCTGGCCAGTATTTATTGCCCATCCCTAGTTGCCCTTGAAGAGAGTTTGTAGTAAAATGGTACAACTGAACGGCTTGCTGGGCCATTTCAGAGAGCAAATGAGAGTCAACCACATTGCGCCTTGAGGAAACCAATGCAGGTAAACTCCACCCAAACAGTCAGCCTGTCACAGAGAGTACCACTTGAGATCAAGAAAATCAATAAGTATCTCTTCCGAGAGGATACTATTACCAGGGAGATCAAAATTGAAATTTAATGGATGAACCTTTCATTAGTAACTATAGAAACCAATCAACTTTTTGACAGTTTTTGGAGATGGATGACTTGAATAATGAAAATTAGATGTCAGATTAACTTTCTTCCTATTGTCATAAAAAGCACTGTCCTCTCAATCTCAAAGGGGCAAAGCTCACTCACTACACAACTTGCAGTATAAAAAAAATTGTTCTAACAACTCAGTATTCACAATAAATTATCACTGCTTCAGGTGTGCCCTTAAGACATTTAGACAATGGCTGCGAAACATGTGAGCACTACTCACAGGTTAAAGATGCTATCTGAATCCTTGGATGAAATGGTTGCCCGGTTACCACCCTATTCACGTTGTACAATGTGGCGTTGAGTGGAGAAGCCCAGAACAAGGATTTTATTTCTAATGTCTCAAACTTGATTGAGTTTTTTGAAGAAGTAACAAAGAAGATTGATGAGGGCAGAGCAGTAGATGTGATCTATATGGACTTCAGTAAGATGTTCGACAAGGTTCCCCATGGGAGACTGATTAGCAAGGTTCGATCTCACGGAATACAGGGAGAACTAGCCATTTGGATACAGAACTGGTTCAAAGGTAGAAGACAGAGGGTGGTGATGGAGGGTTGTTTTTCAGACTGGAGGCCTGTGACCAGTGGAGTGCCACAAGGATCGGTGCTGGGTCTCTACTTTTTGTCATTTACATAAATGATTTGGATGCGCACATAAGAGGTACAGTTAGTAAGTTTGCAGATGACACCAAAATTGGAGGTGTAGTGGACAGCGAAGAGGGTTATCTCAGATTACAACAGGATCTGGACCAGATGGGCCAATGGGCTGAGAAGTGGCAGATGGAGTTTAATTCAGATAAATGCGAGGTGCTGCATTTTGGGAAAGCAAATCTTAGCAGGACTTATACACTTAATGGTAAGGTCCTAGAGAGTGTTGCTGAACAAAGAGACCTTGGAGTGCAGGTTTATAGCTCCTTGAAAGTAGAGTCACAGGTAGGTAGGATAGTGAAGAAGGCATTTAGTATGCTTTCCTTTATTGGTCAGAATATTGAGTACAGGAGTTGGGAGGTCAATTTGCGGCGATACAGGACATTCATTAGGCCACTGTTGGAATATTGCGTGCAATTCTGATCTCCTTCCTATTGGAAAGATGTTGTGAAACATGAAAGGGTTCAGAAGAGTTTTACAAGGATGTTGCCAGGGTTGGAGGATTTGAGCTATAGGGTGAGGCTGAATAGGCTGGGGCTGTTTTCCCTGGAGCGTCAGACGCTGAGGGGTGACCTTATACAGGTTTACAAAATTATGAGGGGCATGGATAGGATAAATAGACAAAGTCTTTTCCCTGGGATCAGGGAGTCCAGAACTAGAGGGACTAGAGATTTAGGGTGAGAGTGGAAAGATATAAAAGAGACCTAAGGGACAACTTTCTCACAAAGAGGATGATATGTGTACGGAATGAGCTGCCAGAGGAAGTGGTGGAGGCTGGTACAATTGCAACATTTAAGAGGCATTTGGATGGATATATGAATAGGAAGGGTTTGAAGGGATATGGGCCAGGTGCTGGCAGGTGGGACTAGATTGGGTTGGGATATCTGGTCAGCATGGACAGGTTGGACCGAAGGGTCTGTTTCCATGCTGTACCTCTCTATGACTAATTTCCTCAGAACAATTTTTAAATTCACTAAATTTTGTGTTTTCAAATCCCTACAGGTGTCCAAGCCATCTCCCTTATCTCTAACGGGTTCCAGCCTTAGAATCTTTTTAACAAAATGCACTCCCCCAATTCTTGCTTCTTGCACATCCCCTAATTTTCATCATCCCTGCCGTCATCCCTGCCGTTGTTCCTTCTAAGCTGCTGCAGGTCTAAGGTCCTTAAGATGTCTTTGTCTAACAATCTTTGGGGCACTGAGATTTGGTGCCAAACTGTATTTGGTGGATCTCGTGTAGTTTATTTTACTAGCAAAAGATGCTATATAAATGCCAATTGTTGATGCAAGTGAAAGGGTATGGCAACTCATTACCCAACTAACAAAGTAACGAGTGGGAGTAGGCCATTTGGCCCCTTCAGCCGACTTTGCCATCTAATAACATGGCTGATCTCATTCCCTCCTAGCTGTGATAACCTTTCACCCCCTTGTTGATCCACCTACCTTTAACTTAAAAATACTTAACGACTCTGATTTCATCACCAAGAAAGTTACAAAGAATCACAACAGTGACAGAGAAAAGTTTCACCTCAACTCCGCCTTAAATAGCCAATTCTTTCTTTTTAATAGTAAGCCCTAGTTCTAGATTCTCCCACAGGAGGGACTGGTCTTTGCACGTTCTCCAGTCTAGAGCTTTCAAACCGTATATGGAGTCATACTGTACGGAAACAGACCCGTCGGTCCAACTCGTCCGCACCGTCCAGACATCCCAATCTGATCTAGTCCCATTTTCCAGTATTCCCACTAAACCTTCCCTATCCACATACCTATCCAGACACCTTTTAAATGTTGTAACTGTACCCACCTCCACCGGCAGCTTGTTCCATACACACACTACCCTCTGCATGAAAAAGTTATCCCTCGGGTCCCTTTGAATCTTACCCCTTTTCACCTTCAACCTATGCCCTCTAGTTTTGGACTCCCCTATTGTTCTTCAATCTCATTCTCCAGCAACTTTTTCACTTGTTTACAGGAGATACAGGCAGTTGGTACATTGTGAAGTTTCCTAGTCATTGAGTTTCAATCAAGTTGTTTCTCACTCCTCTAAGCTCCAGTGGGTACAAGCCTAGTCCATGGGACATTTCCTCATTAAATGCATTAGTGAAATAAACCTTCTCTAAACAATATTGAAGTCCTTTGTTAAATAAGAGACAAATACTGGATGTAGTGCTTCAGATGGAGATTCACCAATGTCCTGTGTAAATGAAGCATTATCTCCATATGTCTGTATTTGATTAGCTTTCCTAATCATTTGCTAAACCTGCACATCAAGCTTTTGCAATTCATACACTGGGACACGTAGATCCCTCTGCATCTCAATATCTGGATTCTTTGTTTCCTTGCCAAAATGGACAATTTCACATTTTCTCAATCTTATACCCCATTTGTCAGGTCTGTGCCTATTCAATTAACCGATCTATATCCCTTTGTAGCCTCCTTAGGCCCTCTTCACAACTACCCTTGTGTCATCAACAAATTAACAAGCATACCTTTATCCTGTTACCCAGGTTAGCTGTACAAGTTGTGAACAGTTGAGACCCCAGAACTGATCCATGTGGTACACCACTTGGTACATTTTATCAACCAGAAGGAAAAACCTACTTAAGCCAAGTCTCTGTTTCCTGTTAGCTAGCCAGACTTCTTTGCAAGAAGGAAAAAGATCTCTGGACTGGAAATATTAACTGTTTTCTCTCCACAGTTGTTGCCAGACCTGCTGAGTTTCTCCAGCAATTTCTGTTTTTGTTTCAGATTTCCAGCATCCTCAGTTCTTTATTTCATTCTATAGATGTCAATAAGTTATTCCCGACACCAGAAACTATTTTTTGTAATAACCTTTGATGTGGCATCTTACTAATTGCCTGCTGAAAATCTAACGACATTATATCCACCAGTTCCCCAATATCCATATTATTTGACTCGTCAAAAAGATACTATTTAAAAAAACACAAAATGAGTTGAAATGATTTCCTGTTCACAAACCATGTTGAGTCTGTCTGATTATTTTTAATATTTCTAAATGTCCTGCATTATTAAAAGTCTTTAACTTAGCCCCATGACAGATGTGAAGTTAACAGCCCTATAATTTCCTGCTTTCTAACGCCTTCTCTTTTTGAATAAAGAGAGTTTTACACTTTCCAATTTCATGGGAACCTATGAATTTTGAAAAATTACACCAGCTACCTAACTATTAATTCTTTTGAAGACCCTATCAGGCTTTATAAAAGATCTTAAAGTAAGGGAACCCTTAGGAAGCAGCGATCATAATATGGTAGAGTTCAGTCTGCAGTTTGAAAGAGAGAAGGCAAAATCGGATGTAATGGTGTTACAGTTAAATAAAGGTAATTATGAGGGCATGAGAGAGGAACTGACAAAAATAGACTGGAAGCAGAGCCTAGCGGGGGAGAGACAGTAGAGCAAAAATGGCAGGAGTTTGTGGGTATAATTGAGGACACTGTACAGAGGTTCATCCCCAAGAAAAGAAAGATTATCCGGGGAGGGACAAGACAGCCATGGCTGACAAAGGAAGTCAGGAAATGTATTAAAGAAAAAAAGAGATCCTATAAAGTGGCCAAGAGCAGTGGGAAATCAGAAGATTGGGAAGGCTTCAAAAAAAAAACAGAGGATAACAAAGAGAATAATAAGGAAGGAGAGGATCAAATATGAAGGTAGGCTAGCCAGTAATATTAGAAATGATAGTAAAAGTTTCTTTCAATACATAAGAAACAAACAACAGGCAAAAGTAGACACTTGGCCATTTCAAACTGATGCTGGAAGCCTAGTGATGGGAGATAAGGAAATAGCAGGAGAACTTACCAAGTACTTTGTGTCAGTTTTCACAGTGGAGGACATGAGCAATATCCCAACAATTAAAGGGAGTCGGGGGCTGAGTTGAGTAAGGTTGCCATTACAAAGAGAAAGTGCTAGAAAAGCTAAAAGGTCTTAAAATTGATAAATGTCCTGGCCCCGATGGGATACATCCTAGAGTTCTGAGAGAGGTGGCTGAGGAAATAGCGAAGGCATTGGTTGAGATCTTTCAAGAGTCACTGGAGTCAGGGAAAGTCCCGGATGATTGGAAGATCGCTGTTGTAACCCCCTTGTTCAAGAAAGGATCAAGACAAAAGATGGAAAATTATAGGCCAATTAGCCTAACCTTGGTTGTTGGTAAAATTTTAGAATCCATCATTAAGGATGAGGTTTCTAAATTCTTGGAAGAGCAGAGTCTGATTCGAACAAGTCAACATGGATTTAGTAAGGGGAGGTTGTGCCTGACAAACCTGTTGGAATTCTTTGAAGAGGTGACAAGTAGGTTAGACCAGGGAAACCCAGTGGATGTGGTCTATCTAGACTACCAAAAGGCCTTTGATAAGGTGCCACACGGGAGGCTGCTGAGCAAGGTGAGGGCCCATGGTGTTCGAGGTGAGCTACTGGGATGGATTGAGGATTGGCTGTCTGACAGAAGGCAGAATGTTGGGATAAAAGGTTCTTTTTCGGAATGGCAGCCGGTGACAAGCGGTGTCCCGCAGGGTTCAGTGTTGGGGCCGCAGCTGTTCACGTTATATATTAATGATCTGGATGAAGGAACTGGGGGCATTCTAGCAAAGTTTGCCGATAATACAAAGTTAGGTGGACAGGCAGGTAGTACTGAGGAAGTGGGGAGGCTGCAGAAGGATCCAGACAGTTTGGGAGAGTGGTCCAGGAAATGGCTGATGGAATTCAACGTGAACAAATGCAAGGTCTTGCACTTTGGAAAAAAGAATACAAGAATGGACTACTGTCTAAACGGTGAGAAAATTCATAAAGCCAAAGTACAAAGGGATCTGGGAGTGCCAGTCGAGGATTCTCTAAAGATAAACATGCAGGCTGAGTCCGTGATTAAGAAAGCGAATGCAATGTCACTTATCTCAAGAGCTGAAAATGTGTTGCTGGAAAAGCACAGCAGGTCAGGCAGCATTCCTGTTCCTTGGATGCTGCCTGACCTGCTGTGCTTTTCCAGCAACACATTTTCAGCTCTGATCTCCAGCATCTGCAGACCTCACTTATCTCAAGAGGGTTGGAATATAAAAGCACCATTGTGATACTGGGACTTTATAAAGCTCTGGTTAGGCCCCATTTGGAGTACTGTGTCCAGTTTTGGTCCTCACACCTCAGGAAGGACATACTGGCACTGGAACGTGTCCATCGGAGATTCACACGGATGATCCCTGGAATGGTTGGTCTAACATACGAGGAACAGCTGAGGATCCTGGGATTGTATTCATTGGAGTTTAGAAGATGAAGGGGAGACTTAATAGAAACTTACAAGATAATACATGGCTTGGAAAGGGTGCTAGGAAATTTTTTCCGTTAGGCGAGGAGACTAGGACCCGTGGACACAGCCTTAAAATTAGAGGGGGTCAATTCAGAACAGAAATGCGGAGACATTTCTTCAGCCAGAGGGTGGTGGGCCTGTGGAATTCATTGCCGCAGAGTGCAGTGGAGGCTGGGACACTAAATGTCTTCAAGGCAGAGATGGATAGATTCTTGATGTCTCGAGGAATTAAGGGCTGCGGGGAGAACGCGGGTAAGTGGAGTTGAAATGCCCATCAGCCAGGATTGAATGGCGGAGTGGACTCGATGGGCCGAATGGCCTTACTCCCACTCCTACGTCTTAGGCTGTGGCGCATGTTTCTGGAAATGAACTTCTCTCCCCCCACCCCCCAACTACCCAACTCCTGCAAAGCCCAATCACCGAGACTTTTCGTTCTGACCACTCGGGGGAGTTCCAGAAACAGTCATCCCTGTGGTTGCTCATGTCATCTCCTCGAACGAAATGCAATATCAGCACCAAACGTTTTGTCGGGGTGGGGGGGAGGATTAAGGGAACAATACGGGGAGCGTGTTACTTACAAACTTGGTGCACATGGCTACAGCAAGGTTGGAGAGGGTAGGGGTGCTCCCTACCCATAAGAAAAAGCTGTCCTTCATGCGGAGGACATGAAAATGCACCATCTGCTCCGACAGCTTCTCGCTGAAGTTGTGCACAGACAGAGTCCGCTGGGTAGCAGCCCCAGCCTCTCCCGCAGCCTGCATCCTCTCAACCGGCCTGGCTTCACCGACACAAGCGGCTGAGCGCTCCCCGGGACGGACTCTCCTGTCAATCACCCGAACGGGGAGTCTCTCTCTCTCTCTCCAGCCCTTCCTGGTCCGCCTCTTGTTGTTGCTGACTCACAGCTCAGCCCTTTAATCTCAGCAATCACTGCTGCAGCCAGAGGGCGATGCAAGTACAGGCTTGGAACTGCAGGTAAATCCAGCTATTTTTGCAGCAACCTCTCTCAGGGACACAGAGCTGTAACACAAGAGTTAAAAATCACACAACACCAGGTTATAGATTAGATTACTTACAGTGTAGAAACAGGCCCTTCAGCCCAATAAGTCCACACCGACCCACCAATACCCCTAACCTCACACTACAGGCAATTTAGCATGGCCAATTCACCTGGCCCACACATCTTTGGACTGTGGGAGAAAGCCAGAGCACCCGGAGGAAACCCACACAGACACAGGGAGAATGTGCAAACTCCACACAGTCAGTTGCCTGAGTCAGGAATTGAACCCAGGTCTCAGGCACTGTGAGATAGCAGTGCTAACCACCATGCCGCCCACTAGCTTTTGTAGCTCTGAACTACCTGATGAAGGAGCTGTGCTCTGAAAGCTAGTGCTTCCAAACAAACCTGGGGGACTATAACCTGGTGTTGTGTGATTTTTAACTTTGTCCACCCCAGTCCAACACCGGTATCGCCACATCATTGTTAAACAGAAGCAGTCAATTCAGCACTTTGTCCTACACCAGCATTTCCAGGAATGTGGACTTCTCCACCTCCTGATGCTGCCTGGCTTGCTATGTTCTTCCAGCCTCCTGCCTGTCTACTACTAAAAAGAAACTGGAGCAGACTATGACCGGAGGCAGAGCCTCAAAGTGAACAGACAACTCTTTAGAATTGGGTTGAAAAGGAATTTCTTCAGCCGAGGGTTGTGTATCTGTGGAACTCATTGCCACAGGGTCATTGAGTGTATTTAATAGAGAAACATATAGGTCCTTGATTACTCGGGGGATCAAGGGTTACAGGGGTGAAGGTGGGAGAATGGAGATGAGAAACATCAAAGTAAAAACAAGGACTGCAGGTGCTGGAAACCAGAGTCTAGATTAGAGTGGTGCTGGAAAAGCAGTGCAGGTCAGGCAGCATCCAAGGAGCAGGAGCCATTATTTGATACCCTTACTTCTTTTGCACTTTACTCTCAATCTGTGCCACTCTTGTTCTTGCCCCGTTTACAGTAACAGCTTCTCACTATGTTCATGATTTTGGAAATCTCTGTCAGATCTTCTTTTGGCTTTTTGCTTTCCAGAGAGCACAGATCCAACTTGTACAAACTAGCCTCATGATTGAAGTATCTCATTTCTGGAACCATTCTTGTCTATCGATTCTACACTCCCTCCAAAGCATTCATAACTTTCCCATAATGTGGTACCCCCAACTGTTCATAATACTGCAGCAGGGGCCTAATGATACAAGTTCAGCATCACTTCCTTACTCTTGTACTCTCCACCTTTATTAATAAAACTGAGGATACTACAAATGTTTTATTAAACTCCCATTAATTGTGTTCCTTTGCTTTATTTGCCCTCACCAAATGCAAATGTTTTTGCTGTGAAACAGTCTGTATGAAGGTAGCCTCTTCCCTTATGTCCTCAATCATATTTGTCCCCTGTATGCCCTCCAGAGGGGTAACAGTAATTAGCTCAGTCTCTGACTATGGCATCATGAACATCTACCTCCACCCTCTGCTTCTCTTTCAGGTTCCCCCCCATCAAAACTAGGACATAAGGAATAGCAGTTGAGGGGCATTCAGTCTCTTGACCCTGCTCTGTCAATGTGATCATGATTGATCTGGTTCTACACCATCTCACCGGCACCCACCCAACAATTGCCTTGATTTCCAGGGACAATAGCGAGGCAATGACCAAGTGGTATTGTCACAGGACTGTTAATTCAGAAACCCAGGTAATGTTCTTAGGTCCAGGGTTCAAATCCTGCAATGGCAGATGGTGGAATTTGAATTCAATAAAAATCTATTGGGAAAAGCCTATCTGGTTCACTAATGAAGGAAACTGCCATCTTGGTCTGGCCTACACGTGACTCCAGACCCACAGTAATATGGTTGACTCTTAATTGGATAATTAAAGATGGGCAATAAATGCAGGCCTAGCCAGTGATGTCCTCATTGTGAATAGGTTTTAAAACAGCAAAGATCTGTCTATCTCAGCCTTAAATATATTCAATAATGGAGTTCTGAGGTGGAGAATTCCAAAGATTCACATCACTTGAGTGAAGATAGTTTTCCTCAGTTCAGTCCCAAATGATTGGCTGTTTATCCAAAATAAAACTGTGTCCCTGTATTTGTCCAGCCAGACAAACAACCTCCACAAACAGTGTTTACTCTCTCAAGTCCTTTCAGAATCGTGTATGTTTCAATGAGATCACCTCTCACTGTTCTGTACTCCACAGAGCCACTGTAGATGAAGAAGTCACACGTGATAGGTCATTGAGAAATGTGTGCACATTTGGAACAGGTAGAAAGAGGTGGGAGGGGTCCTGAAAGTAATTGCCTTCCGGTATGAAAATGGCAAAACTGGCAAGAAAAGACAGTAGAAAACCCAAGGCCTGGAATTTCTGCCCGAGTGACCGTGCCATCTGGATGGAATCAACAGAAATAGTGAGTGCTGTCCCCTTGAAGCTTTTAACCAAATGTCTCTCTCTATGGTCTATAGGCATTTCTATGTCTAATTACCTTGAGTCTTGCCCTGTTAAGAAGGGGGTACTTAGTACCTCTTTAATTGATACACACATGTATTTGGTTGAAGGTAAAGAATTTAGAAAATAAATTGTGGCCCGCTTGTGGGAGGGTCCCTACTCTGAGACCCGGAGGCCCAGGTTCGAGTCCCACCTGCTCCAGTGGTGTATAACATCTCTGAACAGGTTGATTCAGAAAAATAGATTAGAAAATAAATTGAAAATAATTTGTAATCAGAAAAATCTTACAGAAGCACACAACAGGTCCTCCACTATTTGAAAAGAGACGACAGCCCTTAGTTAGAGGTCAGCATATTATTTCTTTGGGCTTGCTTTAGCTAGTGTCCATTTGAACATTAATAAAGCCCTTAGATCAGGACTGTATAAATACAATGAACCACAAAGTAAAATGCATTTCGAAATGTCATCTCAAGGCCAGGAGGTATTATTGTAACACTCCTGAGTACATTACTCATTTTTATTCTGTCCTGTCATCATTCCATCCAAAACTCCTGCGTCAACAATTTCGATGACTTTTTCAATGATAACTGTTTTGCCTGCTGTCACTGTGGTGACTGCTGTAACGCATTTACTAAGATTTTCCCATTAATTCAGCAAGCTATAACCTCATTGTGAGGAAGATCCTTAGGCTTAGTGTTGTATCATTCTGTACTACAATTATTGAGGTTTATTAAGTTTCTTTTCAAGAAAAAACACAAGCTACTGTGTTTCCTTTCAAGCCTAGTTCTTGTTTAAGTTTTTTTGTGACTTTCTTGTAATTCCTTGAGGTCTTCGGTGCTTCTGTCTGATCAGAACTGAGATATGGCCAGCAAATAATTGGCTGAACTAAATTTGAATTAATTTTGTTGGGTAGAAGCTCTCATCCTTCATGAACAAAGTGACAGTCAGCACGAAACAGATCCATTTTCACTATTTTTACATTTTAATTAAAATTGTGTCCTCTGAATATTACTAAAATGGCAGGGAACTAAGAGCATAGAGGAGTTTTTCTATGTCTCCTCTTCCCTCTCCTATTTCTTTTCTTGTAGTTTTTCCATACCTCCTAGTCCCTTCCTCCCCTTTTCCTCTACTTGGATCCCATTAACCCCACTTCTTCCAGCAAAGTGCTACACATGCTGATCCTCTGAGTTATAACTGAAGAATACTCGCAACATGCATCAACCAGAAAGAATCTCGCTCTCTCTCCACAGATGCTGACGGACCTGTTGAGTTCCATCAGCATTTTGTCTCTTCATTCTTCTTCTGCTTAGCCCAAAAGAGGAACTTCATTTTGACTTCCTATTTGGCGTGCTGACTAGTCATAGAGTCGTACAGCACGGAAACAGATCTTTCAGTCCAATGTGTCCATGCCGGCCAGATATCTTAAATCAATTTAGTCCCATTTGCCAGCATTTGGCCCATATCCCTCTCAGCCCTCCCTATTTGTATACCCATCCAGATGCCTTTTAAATGTTGTAATTGTACCAGTCTCTACTTCCTCTGGCAGCTCATTCCATACACCAACCTCTGCATAGAAAAGTTGCCCTTTAAGTCCATTTTAAATCTTTCCTCTCTCACCTTAAACCTATGCCCTCTAGTTTTGGATGCTCCCAGCCTGGAGAAAAGACGGGAGTATTCACCCTTTCCATGTTCCTCATGATTTTATAAAGCATGGGCGACGTGGTGGCTCAATGGTTAGCACTGCTGACTCATAGTACCAGGGTCCTGGGTTCAATTCCAGCCTTGGGTGACTGTCTACGTGGAGTTTGCACATTCTCCCTGTATCTGCATGGGTTTTCTTCAGGTGCTCTGGTTTCCTCCCGCAGGCCAGGTGAATTGGCCATGCTAGATTGTCCGTAGTGTTAGGGGGGAGTGGGTCTGGGTGGGTTACTCTTCGGAGGGTTGGTGTGGATTTGTTGGGCCGAAGGGCCTGTTTCCACACTGAAGGGAATCTAATTTAAATCTCTATAACACCACGACTCAGCTTCTGATGCTCCAAGGAAAATTGTACTCTGAGGTAACCTTGTTCGCTGTCCACTACACCTCTAATTTTGGTATCATCTGCAAACCCACTAACCATACCTCCTATGTTCACATCCAAATCATTTATATAAATGACGAAAAGTATTGGACCCAGGACCAATCCATGTGACACACCACTGATCACAGGACTCCAGTCTGAAAGGAAACCCTCCACCACCACCCTCTGTCTTCTACCTTTGAGCCAGTTCTGTTTCCAAATGGCTAGTTCTCCCTGTATTCCATGTGATCTAACCTTGCTAATCAGTCTCCCTAGGGTAACCTTGTCACACCCTTACTGAAGTCTACATAGGTCATGTCCACTGCTCTGCCTTCATCAATCCTCTTCATGACTTCTTCCAAAAACTCAGTCAAGTTCTTGAGACATGATTTCCCACGCACAAAGCCATGCTGACTATCCCTAATCAGTCCTTGCCTTTCCAAATACAAATAAATCCTGCCCCTCAGGATTCCCTCCAACAACTTGCCCATCACCGACGTCAGGCTCACCAGTCTATAGTTCCCTGGCTTGTCCTTACCACCTTTCTTAAACAGTAGTACCACATTAGCCAACCTCCAGTCTTCCGACACCTCACCTGTGACTATCGACGATACAAATATCTCAGCAAGGGGCCCAGCAATCACTTCTCTAGCTTCCCACAGAGTTATAGGGTACATCTGATCAGGTCCTGGGGATTTATCCACTTTTATGCATTTTAAGACATCCATCACCTCCTCCTCTGTAATATGGACAGTTTTCAAGATGTAGCCATCTTTTCCCCCACATTCTGTATCTTGCATGTCCTTCTCCACAGTCAACACTGATGCAAAATACCCGTTTAGTATCTCCCTCATCTCCTGCGGTTCCACACATAGGCTGCCTTGCTGAACTTTGATGGGCCATTTTCTTTCCCTAGTTACCTTTTGTCTTTAATGCATCTATAGAATCCCTTTGGATTCTCCTTAACCGTGATTGCCAACGCCATCTCATGTCCTCTTTTTGCCCTCCTGATTTCTCTCTTAAGTATACTCCTACTGCCTTTATACTCTTCTAAGGATTCAAACTCTGCTGTCTATACCTGGCATAAGCTTCCTTCTTTTTCTTAACCAAAACCTCAATTTCTTTAGTCATCCAGCATTCCTTACACCTACCAGCCCTGCCTTTCATCCTAACATACTGTCTCTGGACTCTCGTTATCTCATTTGTGAAAGCTTTCCATTTTCCAACTACATTGGAGTTTAGAGGAATGAGATAGCACCTTATAGAAACATTACAAAATATTAGTGGACTTGATTGGGTAGAAGTGGAGAGGTTGCTTCTCCTTGTGAGAGAGTCTAGCATCAGACGGCATAATCTCAGAGCAAAGGACCAAACATTGTAAGGCACAGATGATGATCTTTTCTCTCAAAGTGTAATGAATTTTTGAATTCTTTACCACAGAGGACTGTGGAAGCTAGTTCATAAAGTATGCTCCAACTGAAATAGACAGATATCTAATCATTAGTGGAATCAAGAGTTATGGGGATGGGGGGATCTAAGATGGCGGCGATCTGAGAAGATCACACTGCAGAGCTTCGCATCGCAGCAGGAGCAGGATGGTCCTTTAACCCACCCAACCCAGGTCATCAGGATTTCTTGGGGCGTTGGAAAGATTGTGGAGCCCCAAGAAACATTTAAAAATTCCATTACTTGTATTTTCAGCTGTCCAGAAATGCCTAAAAAGGGAGGAGGAGCATCTGAGGCCAGGCCTGCAGCTCAGCCTGCGGCAGCCTTGGAGCCGATTACTCTCCAGGACCTGGTGAACCAGCTCTCAAAATCACGCGAGATGGTGGGGAAACAGATTGAAGAGAAGCTGGCTCCAGTCTCTCTCATGCTGCAGAAGCATGAGCAGCAGCTGGGAGACCTGGAGAAGACGACGGATGAGGTGGAGCACAGGGTCACAGTGGTGGAAGCTGATGCCAGTTCATTCAAGGAAGAGATCCAAGCCCTGAAGATGCAGGTTCGTAATTTGCGTGACCAAGATCTTGAAAACAGGGGCAGGTGAAAAAACATTCGGATCATCGGTCTGCCTGAGGGTAAGGAAGGTGAGCGGCCTGTGGAATTTGTTGAAGATTGGCTTCTGAACTTCTTTGACTTGGAGACTGGCATGAGGGGATTGAAGATAGAGAGGGCTCACCGGGTCGCAGCACGGAGGTCGGGTCTGATCCGACGCTCTCATCCTTTCCTGGTGCGGTTCCAACATTACCAGGATAAGGAGAGAGTAACAGAAGCTTCCAGACTCCAGGGGAAGGATCCAAAGGCCCTAATTTACGAGGGGTCGAAGATCATGTTTTTTCAGAACTTTTCAGCGGTGGTGATCTGGAAACGAAAATCGTATGATGGTGTCAAGAGAAGATTGAAGGAGCTTGGGATTCCCTGAGATATCTGGCAGTGCCTCGGATCACCTTAGATGGATCCATGCATCTCTTTGAAACATCGGAGAAGGCAAGAACTTTGTGGACAAACTAACATATTTTAAACAATTGTAGTATGTATAAATATTGTTGCTTGGGTATGTGTTTATCATTCTGTAAAAGAAATGGAGGAAATCCTGTTGGAGCTTTGTTTTTCCCCTTTTGTTTTCCTCTATTGATAATAATTTGGTTCAAACTATGTCTGGCGGTGGTTAAGATGTACATTTTAAATTTCTAAGTTAGGAGCTACCAAAGGATGGGTGGGGTATTTATTCCCCCTTTTTTTAGAAAAGAATTTTTTTTATTCATATTGATATTCTATGGGGTGTTTATTCTTTTTAGCTTGTGCTTGTGATTCGGCTCTTGCTGGGAGAAGTGAAGGTGGTTGAGATGGTTAGATGCCTATTTATGGGCAGTTTAGGACAGGTAGTTGCCCCCTCCAGGCAGGGGGTGAGTTCTCCTACTCAGCACTATTGGCGTTTTATACGATGGTTTGTTTTCTGGCTTTTGTTGTTTTTTTATTCTTAATAATTTTGTATGTTTGTTAAATGTAGTGGTTTTAGTTTATGTAGTTTTTATATTTGGTGGACCATGCGACACTAAGACTCAGTAATTTGTGGTTTGGGTTCCTCCTCTCTGGAATTTAAATGTAATTGCAGAAGATTATGGCTAATGATTTGATTAAATGGTGTACCTGGAATATCAAGGGAAGTCACTCACCAATTAAGAGGAAGAAGGTACTCTTGAGTCTTAGAAAGGAGAAGGTGGATATTGCTTTGTTACAGGAGACACATTTGGATGACAAGGAGCATCTGAAATTACAGCAGAATGGCATTGACCAAGTTTATTTTTCATCATTTAATACCAGAAGTAGGGAAGTGACTATATTAGTAAGGAAAAATTTCTCATTTAAATTGTTGGAATGTGTTAAAGACACATATGGGAGGTTTGTAATTCTTAAAGCCTTGATAAATGGGGAAGAATATGGTATTTTAAATGTTTATTGTCCCCCAGCTCATCCTCTTAAATTCTTGGTAGATGCTTTTTCTAAACTGATAAGTCTCAAGTCTCAGCACATCATTATAGGGGGAGATTTTAACTGCCTCATGGACCCCACAGTAGACAGGTTGCCTAAAGGTCCCTTGATACCCTCTGCACAAACTAAACAGTTATTGGGTTTGAGTGGGGAATTAGGGTTGGTGGACGTCTAGAGGTGTCTGTAGGGATTTCACATTTTTCTCCAATCCGTACAGATGTCACACGAGGATTGATTTTTTTTCTGACCCCTGCGGTAACCCTGGATCTGGTGACATCCTGTGCGATGGTAATATTGCCATCTCTGATCATGCTCCAGTGTACCTCATGGTTAAAATTAAGGATGTTACAGTGGATTCAAGGTACTGGCGAATGGACCCCTTTATTCTCATGGACAGCAGGTTGTGGAGTATTTCTCTAGGGAATTTCGTGCATTCCTAGACATCAATATAGGCTCGGTTGATAGCTCATCTGTTCTCTGAGAAACTGCCAAAGCTTATACCAGAGGGTTAGTTATTTCATATTCCACAAGTAGGAAGCGGCAGAAGGGTGAGCAGCAACGTCTCCTTGAAGCACGGTTGAAGGCAGCCGAGAAGGCCTATTTTGACAGACCCTCGTTGTTCAAACTACAGAGGATTATGGCACTGCGGTCTACACTAAATTCTGTTCTCACGCAGACGGCAAAGAAGGAGCTGGCTTTTGCAAAGCAAAGGTTATACGAGCATGGTGACAAGCCAGGCAAATACTTAGCATGCATTGCCAGAAAGAGAAGTGCCCACAAACCATTACAATGATTAGGGAAGGGTCTGGGAAACTAACATGTGATTCTAAAAAGACTAATGTGGCGTTCCAGAGATTCTACTCTAAGTTATATCAGTCTGAGAATTGTGAGGAGGGGCAGGCCAAAATGGAATCCTTTTTTAAGATCTGAAGCTCCCAGGTGTGACTCCTGAACAACGGTCCTTTCTCAATGCCCCATTATCAGAGCAAGAAGTACAGGAAGCTGTGAGGCAGCTTCAGAGTGGAAAGGCGCCCAGTCCTGATGGACTTCCCAGTGAATTCTATAAAGAATTTATAAGTATACTGTCAGGCCCGATGCTGAATATGTTTAATGATTCATACAGTCATGATTGTCTCCCGCCATCTCTGAGAGAGGCCAATATTTCACTTATCCTTAAAAAAGGGAAGGATCCGGAAGACTGTGCTTCATACAGCCCCATCTCGCTCTTAAATGTGGACTTTAAGATCCTCTCTAAGGCTCCTTTGTTAAGGCTGGAGACTGTGCTACCCTCTATTATTAAAGAGGATCAGACAGGCTTCATAAAGGGTTGCAGATCCTCCAATAACTTTAGGAGGCTGCTTAACGTAATTCAAGCATGCCAACAGCAGTCAGTACAGGGATTGGTGATTTCTTTAGATGCAGAGAAGGCACTTGACCAAGTTGAGTGGCCGTACCTTTTCTATACTCTAGACCGGTTTGGTCTGAGCGAAGTTTTCATAAGATGGGTAAAGGTTCTCTACAGTGTACCTCTCGCTGCGGCTATTACCAACGAGGTACGATCAAGCAATTTTAATATTTCTAGGGGCAGCCGGCAGGGCTGTCCCCTTTCACCATTACTTTTTACATTGGTGATTGAACCGTTGGCAGAGGCCATTCATGGGGATCTCAATATATCAGCTCCAGAAGTGGGGTCAAAATTACATAAGATCTCGCTGTATGCAGATGATGTTCTAATTTTCTTGACAAATCCAGCAGTTTCAGTGCCTTGCCTGATACAATGCATTCACGCGTTTGGCACTTTTTCAGGGTATAAGATTAATTTTGCTAAATCAGAGGCTATGCCTATGGGTGGTCTTACGAAAGAGTTGGCTCTTGAGAGTGACTATAGATTCCCATTGAGGTGGTCACAGGGGGTTTTTGTGTATTTAGGCATATTCATTACTCCAGTTCTGGATTGGCTGTTCAAAGCCAATTTTACTCAATTATTTGAAAAAATTAAACAAGATCTCCAAAGATGGGAGGCATTTCCAGTCTCATGGTCGGATAGCGTTTATTAACATGAATATTCTCCCTCGTTTGCTATACCCTATATTGATTTTCAATAAACAAACACTAAGGAGACTGAACAGTTGGTTCAGTTCCTTTATCTGGCACCATAAACGGCCCCTCATTAAATTAACCAAACTGCAGTTTCCTCACAGATTGGGGGGGAGTAGACCTTCCGGACATTAAAAATGCCCAATTAAGCTCGCTTTTGACCTACATAAGTGATTGGGTTTGTGGGGACCCTCTTTCAATATGGCTAGATATCGAAGTCTCCCAGGCAAGGTGCCCCTTACCAGTTTGCTGTTTTTGGACAAGGTGAGGACAGTTAGGGAATATTGCCATAACCCAATAGTCATCAATACTGTTAAAGCATGGAGGGCAATTCGGCAGAGGGAAGGTAATATTGGCAAAACATCTTTGTTTACACCTTTAGTGGGTATGCCGAGTTTTCAACTAAGGTATGATAGATTCAGGATTTAAACGTTGGGCAGCTAGGGGTATATCTTGCATGGGTGATTTATTTGAGGGAGATGTAATGATGTCCTTTGATTAGTTAGTACAGAAGTACGAGTTACCTAATAGAGACCTCTTTCATTTTTTTCAAGTTGGGATTTTATTCAAAAAAAGACCACACTTTTGACTGATCCCTACAAATCTGACATAGAAAGAGGGGTACTAAGGGCTAAGAGTACACTCTGTCAGTATTCTATATCACCAATTTGGGGATGCCACCTCAGATGAGTCTGAACAACTCTGCAAGATGTGGGAAAGAGAGCTGGGTTTTGAAGTTTCTTCAGAGGCATGGGAGGATATTTGGGAGAATGCAAGGACGATATCAGTTTGCAATAGGACCCATGCTTTACAGTTGAAGATTCTCCACAGGGTCCACTTAGCCCCAGACTGTTTGTCAAAATTTAAACCAGGGGTATCTTCAGCATGCCCCAAGTGCAAGGTGTGTAAGGGTACTCTTACCCATTGTCTTTGGTCTTGTGACAGGCTTCAAACTTATTGGAGTAGTGTGGTGGGTAAAATGGAGAGGATATTAGGTGTAGGAATGGAGAAGGATTCAATTTCGCTCCTTTTGGGCCTAGCCAGTGTGTTTCCTGCAGACTCGCATAAGGCAAAACTTTTCAATATTCTTACATTCTTTGCAAGGAAGAATATCTTGCTAGGTTAGATATCAGAAAACCACCCCCAGGCCTGTCGGGTTGGTGGAAGATTGTTATGGAGCGTATTCTCCTGGATTTTCTCACAAATATGGTACGCCACAAAACTGAGAATTTTTACAAGACATGGCAACCCTTTTTGAAATACCTGGATACAGATTTATCTGCCACACTCACAAGGGTTTCTATATAATCGTAACGATTGAGTTTCATGAGTCCAGTATCCAGGGAGGAGGAACTGTGAATGTATGAGTGTTTTGTTTGGCTGGGCTGTTATTATTATTCATTTATTTGTTGTTAGGTATTTATTTAGTTAGTTAAATAGCTAGTTTAGGTTTTTAAAAATGTTATACTTCTCTGTATATGTTTATACATTTGTATACGAGGGTGGGTTGGGGAATTTTTTTATTATTTGGGTTTAGTTTTGTACTATTTTTGTACTGTTTTGAATTGCATTGTTTTGTATTTGTTGTAATATTTAAAAATCTATTTTTTCTTAAAAATATATTTTAAAAAAAGAGTTATGGGGATGAGGCAGGAAAGTGGAGTCGAGAGTTATCAGATCAGCTATGATCTAATTGAATGGCAGTGTTGACCCAGTGGGCCAAATGGCCTACTTCTGCAGTTATGTCTTTGGGTCTTATATTATGATATGGTCGTATATGTTTTGTAAATTTTTAATCTAATTTTCTTTAAATGTTGCCATTTTGAACTAGTGGCATTGGTCTCTGTTTATGAAGGGGTTTAATGATTAACTTATCAATACTTCTGGAGCCAAAGTATCTTGAAACCGGTATGGGACAGTTAGTTTCTGAAATGTCAATAGGTATTTATTTGCATTTGGAGACTTTAATGAGTGAATAATATAATTATTGAAGAGCATTAACTTGCTTTCGGTTAGTAGGATCAGGATTTTTGCTTTACTTCAGCGAAATACCCAGAACTTGAAAGGCTTTTGGTCTCAGGCTACATAAGTCCTGATTGAATTGAATGTAAGAAACAGCTTTTCATAGAGAAAGGAATCTGGCTCAGTTCAGGATAAGTATGTCCATGCTCATTGACCATTTTTCAGGCTAGGTTGATTAACCACAATAAATGTAGGGTTAGGGTCTGGTTGGGATGTCATTTTAAGGGTTGGTACAGACTCAGTAGGCTGAATAGGCTTTTTCCATAATCAGGGAGTCTATGATATGGCGAGTTCATTCAATTTCTCGTCAGTGGTAACCCCCAGCATGTTGATAGTGGTGGATTCAATGATTTTAGCACCATTGAATATCGAGGGGCAATTGTTAGATTCTTTCTTACTTGCACTGGTTAATGCTTGGCATTTGCATGATGGGAATGTTACTTGCCACTTTGCAGCCCAGGCCCGGACATTGACCAGATCTGGTTGCACTTAGACATGGACTGAGGAGTCACAAAAGGCGCTGAAATTGTGCAATGATCAGCGGACATCCCCACTTCTGACCTTATGATGGAGGGAAGGTCATTGATGAATAGCTGAAGCTGGTTGAGCTGAGTGAGACAGATGTCTTGAAGATATTTTTTACAACTCTTAATTGTTTACAATCTTAGTCTGGCTCTGTGTTTGCTGATATTACCATTCATTATATACCCATAACTGAAAATGTGTTGCTGGAAAAGCGCAGCAGGTCAGGCAGCATCCAAGGAACAGGAGATTCGACGTTTCGGGCATAAGCCCTTCTTCAGGAATCATTCATGAAGAAGGGCTCATGCCCAAAACGTCGAATCTCCTGTTCCTTGGATGCTGCCTGACCTGCTACGCTTTTCCAGCAACACATTTTCAGCTCTGATCTCCAGCATCTGCAGACCTTACTTTCTCCTCGAAGATTATATACCCATAACTGACTGAATGAATGAAGACTTCCATATCGACCCCATGACCAAGAGTGACTGAGAGCAAGGTAAATATCATGTGGTGAGATGCAATGTCATGTCACTGTCCTAAAGATACAGGCCTGTTTGGTCTTGAACTTGTATAGGTTATATAATCTGGAATAATACAGCAGAAGAAGTGGATCTTTTCCAGGTCTCCTTTCGTTATGTATGAAGGGATGCACAAAACATGTATACACACACACACACATATACCATTTTACACTTTCTGCTTTTGCCATATACTGTACTCCTCTCTATTTCCCCAAGGCACTTCTAAAACCCTTTGGTCACCTGACCTAATATCGCTTGATGTGATTCAATGCTTCAATGGATGTTAAAGGCGCCACACAGATGTAGGTCGAGTGCAAACCAGAAAACTACGTTTCTGTTTTCGAATCGGATGTGCTCGATCCGTTAATTATTTTGAATAATTCTGCAAGGGTTTGAGGACAATTGAAAAGAGGTTTCTGGGAAACCAGTGCATTTTAATGGTTTGTCGATTAGTTGATTTGTACTTGATTTTTTTGTCCTCATGTGGTAAAATGGCTTTATGGGTGCTCCATTGACTTAAATCCCCAGTTTGGGGCTAGTTACAGATGGTCTTTGCTCGGTGTTAGCTGGCGGCAGTAATTTGGATTTCGGACTGATGGCGCTGTTGTAAATGTCAATGTCAATTTCTGACAGTTCTGTGGCCAAAAAACTAACACTCACTGCCTCTGGGAAAGCTCAGCTGGAGGGCCGCTCAGGAACCAATGAATGTGGAACAATTCATTTTGGTTCGTGCGTGTTTCGGTTAGATAAGTGCATGTTTGTAGCAAATGTTAATGCATTATTCAATGTCTTCATTAAATGCACAGGCCGTAGTGTACTGTTGGCGATGAATGAAACAAGACACACTGGAAGTGCATTGCAAGGGAGGAGACAACTATAAAACAGCCCTTTGAGGGGCTTAAATCTTTGTCTACGCTGCCCGTTGATTGCTTTCATTTCGATCCATTCTGCTCTTTTGAACACCGTCTCGTTATTCTCATCATGAAGTCAGCCATTTACAATAAGCTTTGCTAGTGCGTTTATTTTGGTAATAGTAATGACAAATCATAAAGATTGAAACACACTCACGAGTTGAGGAGATGATGGTATTGTTGCTAGCCTACTAACACGAGACCCCATAAAAAAATGTTACAGGGAAAATAAAAACTGAAAGAACTGCGGGTGCTGTAAAACAGAAACAAAAACAGAAAATGCTGGAAAAGCTCAGCAGGTCTGGCAGCAACTGTGGAGAGAAATCAGAGTTAATGTTTCAGGTCACAGAGTCATAGGGATGTACAGCACGGAAACAGACCCTTCAGTCCAACTTGTCCATGCTGACCAGATATCCTAAATTAATCTAGTCCCATTTGCCAGCACTTGGCCCATATCCCTATAAACCCTTCCTATTCATATTCAGATGCCTTTTAAATGTTGTAATTGTACCAGCCTCCACCACTTCCTCTGACAGCTCATTCCATACACGTACCACCCTCTGCGTGAAAATGTTGCCCCTTAGGTCCTTTTCAAATTGTTCCCCTCTCACCCTAAACCTATGCCCTCTAGTTCTGGACTCCCCCACCCCAAGGAAAAGACCTTGTCTATTTATGCTTCTATTCTGAGGAAGTTAAAAATCACACAACACCAGGTTATAGTCCAACAGGTTTAATTGGAAGCACACTAGCTTTCGGAGCGATGCTCCTTTATCAGGTGGTTGTGATGAAGGAGCGATGCTCCGAAGGCTAGTGTGCTTCCAATTAAACCTGTTGGACTATAACCTGGTGTTGTGTGATTTTTAACTTTGTACACCCCAGTCCAACACCGGCTTCTCCAAATCATTCTGAGGAAGGATCACTTGACCTGAAACATTAACTCTGATTTCTCTCCACAGAACCTGCTAGACCTGCTGAGCTTTTCCAGCAATTTCTGTTGTTAATGTTCAGGGGATCCAGGTTTGAATCCCTATCATGGCAGTTAGTGAAATTTAAATTCAATAAAAACAAATCCAGAACTGAGAGTCTAGTGATGACCATGAAAATGCCCATTGTTGGGGAAAACCCCATCTGGTTCACTAATGTCCCTTAGGGAAGGCGATCGGGCCTACATGTGACTCCAGACCCACAGCAATGTGGTTGACTCTATCACAGATGGATAATAAATGTTGCCTTTGCCAGTGACACCCACATCCTATGAATGAATAAATAAAATTCAAAAGGATTCATATCTGATGGATGGTTTGTAAATTAATGTCAATGCTATGGCTGTGGGTTTTATTTTGAACAATAGCTCCTGAGCTCAAAATGCACAGAGTCATAGAGATGTACAGCATCGAAGCATGTTGGGTAATTCTACATATTGAGTGTCGGGACAGAAATATCACCAATAGGCTCCTCCAAAAAGTAGGCATCATGACCATCCATAGCCTACATTGCTGCGTTAGTCACATTATCCAGATATCACATACCAGGTTTCCAAAGTTGGTCTTCAGCTTATACTTTTTGTAGTACTTCCTTAAAGGATGAGTTGAAGGGCCTCCTCTGTACTGTATGATTCTCAGTCAGGGCAGGCACACTATATGGAATAAACTGCCAAAGGAAGTGGTAGAGGCGAGTATTTAAAAGACATTTGGACAGGTCCAGAAATAGGAAAGGTTTAGAGGGATAGAGGCCAAATGCAGGTAAATGGTACTGGTTCAGTTTAGGAAATCTGGTCAGTATGGATAAATTGGGCCGAAGAGTCTGTTTCCGTGCTGTATGACTTTATGAGTCTATAACCAGAGGAGGACAGGAGGAGAGCTTCATAGACATGATGACAGCCAACATGAAGAAAAGCATTATTGACACCAACTCCTGCGAGATACTGGCCTGGGCTTAATTCAGATTGCCAGCCCTTGGGACATACCCCAGCCTCTGAGACCCAACCATGACAAAATGTGCATCTGAATCATTAAATTAAATCTTCAGCTTGTCAAAAAACGGTAAAAGGAAATATGCTTGCCTTATTGATCAGTGCATTGAATATTGGAGTTAGGAGGTCATTTTGGGGCTGTACAGGACATTGGTTCGGCCATCTTTGAAATACTGCACTCAGTTCTGGTCTTCCTGCTGTGGGAAGGATGTTGTGAAACTTGAAAGGGTTCAGAAAAGATTTACAAGGATGTTGCCAGGGTTGGTGCATTTGAGCTATAGGGAGAGGCCAAATAGGCTGGGGCTGTTTTCCCTGGAGCACTGAAGGATGAGGGGTGACCTTATAGAGGTTTATAAAATCATGAGGGGCATAGATAGGATAAATAGACAAGGTATTTTCCCTGGGGTGGGGTGAGGCCAGAACCAGAGGGCATAGGTTTAGGGTGAGAGGAGAAAAATTTAAAAGGGACCTAAGGGGCAATTTTTTTCTTGCAGAGGGTGGTGTGTGTGTGTGTGTGTGTGTGTGTGTGTGTGTAATGAGCTGCCAGAGGAAGTGGTGGAGGCTGGTATAATTATAACATTTAAAAGGCATCCGGATGAGTATATGAATAGGAAGGGTTTGGAGGGATATGGACCAAATGCTGGCAAATGGGACTAGATTAGGTTAGGATATTTGGTTGACATGGATGAGTTGGACGGAAGAGTCTGTTTCCGTGCTGCATATCTCTATGACTGTATGAGTACAGGCCCAATCTTGTCAACCTCTCCTCATAAGAATATTCCTTCACAATTGGGATCAGCTAAGTGAACCTTTTCTTCAAGGCAATTGCATTCTTCCTGAAATAGAGAGACCAAGACGGTTCATAGCATTCCAGATTTGGTCCGACTGGTATCCTGTATATGTTTAGTAAGCCATCCATATTTTATGCTTTTTTCCTTTTGAAGTAAGGGCTGACATTCTATTTGCCTTCCCTATTACCCACTGAACTTGGATGATAGCTTTTTGTGTTTTATATCTGAGGACTCCCACTTCTGTACTGTGGTTTTTCAGTGTTTCCCCATTTAAATAGTATTCAGCTCTTCTACTCTTCCTGCCAAAGTGTGGAGCCTCACACTTTCTCATATTATATTGCATCTACCGAGTTTTTGCTTACTTTCTCAATCTGTGTAAATCCCTCTGTAGATTATTTGTGTCATTCTCACCACTTGCCTTCCTACATATTTTTGTGTTTCCAAAAACTTACAATAGTACATTCACTTTTGTCGCTCATTCATATTCATTGCAAATAATTGTGGACCCAGCACTGAAGCCCAAGGCACTTCAGTAGTTACAGGTTGCTATCCTGAAAATATCCCCTTTACCCCAACTTTCTGAATCCTATTAGTTAGCCAATCCTTTATCCATGCCAATAAACTCCTGCCAACACCATCTGCTCTTATCTTACTAAATAGCCTTACGTGCAATACTTTTATTAAAAATCCAAATATATTACATTGACCTACCTTAACCATGATTGCTCTCTCATGTTTTATATATTTAAAGTTCTTATGGCCTGTTTTATGCTCCTTGCTAGTTTGCTTTCATAGTTTTTTTTCTACATTTCTTTTAGTCATCTTTGTTGGCTTTGAAAACTTTCCCAAACTTCTGATTTATCACTAATCGTTTCCATATTGTATGTTTTGATTTTCTTTCTATTAGATACTAACTTCCCTGGTTAATCATGGTCAGTTCATCCCTTTTCTAGAACCCTTCTTAGAGTCATAGAGATGTTTGGCATGGGAACAAACCTTTCGGTCCAACTCATCCATGCCAGCTAGATATCCTAAGCTAATCTAGTCCCATTTGCCAGCACTTGGCCAATATCCCTCTAAATCCTTCCTATTAATATAGCTTCTATCCATGCTAATACATTACCCGTAACACCATCCTCCTTTATTTTATGCAGCAGTCGTTTGTGTAGCACCCTGTTGAAAGCCTTCTGGAAATCCAGATACACCACATCCACCAATTCCTCATTGTCTAATGTCCTCAAAGAATTTCAGTAAATCAGTTAAACATGATCTGCTTTTAATGAACCCATGTTGCAACTGTCCGATGGGACAGTTTCTTTCCAGATGTCTCACTATTTCTTCCTTGATTACAGATTCAAGCATTTACCACACTACAAATGTTACGTTAACATGCCTATAGTCATCCACCTTTTGTCTAACTCCTTTTTTAAACAATGGTGTCACATTTGCTGGTGTTCAATCTGGTAGAACCATCCCAGAGTCCAGTGAATTTTGGTTAATTACCGTGAGTGCATTTGTTATTTCCACCACCAAGGAGTGAACGGAGACAGCTTCAATTGAGGCATTCAAAAGGGAACTGGGTTGTTGTCTGAAAAGGGAGAAAATGCAGGAGGACATGGCCAAGCAGCGCCACGTGAGCTGATCCTTCATTGCCGTATTATCCAGGCCTCACCCTGCTCAATGGGCAAAAAGCTCCAATCGCTGATGAACATCAGCTCAAACTGGTGCCTCCAGCAGATGTTTGCTGCAGTCAGGATTGTTCGGCAAGTGCTGCCCTAATGCAGAATCAAAACCGGCAGAGAGCACAATGAAAGCAAAATGTAGTGGATGCTTGGGGAGGAGGGGTGGTGGAGAGTTGTGTTTCTGTGGGGGGAGGGGATGAGCCTGAGAAAGCTGCTTCCTTCTCCCTGAGAGGGACTAAGGGGGACAGATTGACAACACAGTGGGGAAGATGGACACCTTCCTCACTGGGAATATCTTTACTGTGGAGGAGAAAGTGAGGTCTGCAGCTGCTGGAGATCAGAGCTGAAAATGTGTTGCTGGAAACGCGCAACAGGTCAGGCAGCATCCAAGGAGCAGGAAATTCGACGTTTCGGGCATAAGCCCTTCTTCAGGGCTTTACTGTGAGCAATCAATGATTTACTTAAATGTTTGGCATCAACTGTCTTTTCTAGTAGACCCCTAACCCAGTCCACTCCAACCAACTCTGCCCTCATTCTTGTGCAATATATGGACTGCATTATTGAAAACTACAAATGTATTACCTTCCATACATCACAATTAGAATTGGGTAAAAATAGTCATGGACGGGTTGGACCGAAGGGTCTGTTTCCATGCTGTGCATCTCTATGACTGTATATATACACAAATTGCCTTTGGACGAAATTGTGTAGTATTTGACATAATTCCGTAGAGAAACAGTTCACAATTTGAGTCCAGGGTGACTATTGTTTAGGGAGATAAAAATATGATGGGTTTAAGCTGTTGAAAAGTGGGATAGGGCACCTGGAGCAAAAAGAGAAGCTCAGAAAAAGACTGGAGAGTGAGAGATTTGATCTCTATCCTCCTTCGTCCTCTGACCTTTTGCTGACCTTCCTTTTTGTTCCAAATGCCCTCATTCCCCACCCCACCCCTCTTTTTAACGGCATAAAACTCAACACTTTTCAACCTTTCTTTTCAGTTCCGAAGAAGAATCAGATTGAATCAAAATGTCAACCTGTTTCTTGCTCCACAGATGTTGCCAGGGCTATTGAGTTCCTCCAGCACTTTCTGTTTTTATTTCAGTTCACCAAATCTGCAACATTTTGTTTATATTAAAAGTAATTTGTGTTCTTGCTCAGTGGTAGCACATCACCTCCAGGTTCTGAGTTCAAGTCTCATTCCAAAGGCCTGAACACAAAAATCTAGACTAAATACAGCCATGGTTCTATTAGTAGCACTCTCATTGCTAAATTACAAGGTTCAGAGTTCAAATCCAACACCAAGACTTCAAGGCAAAATCAATGACAACACACCAGTGCATGACTGAGGAGGTGTTGCACTGTTGTAGATGCTGTATTGTGACTGAGATGTTAGATTGAGAGCCTCCAACCTCCAGACAGGTGAGTATAAAAAAATCCCATGGGACTATTTCATAGGGTCATAGAGTCATACAGCATGGAAACAGATCCTTTGGTCCAACCTGTCCATGCCTCCATAATCCCATACTAGTCCCACCTGCCTGTGATTGGACCATATTCATGTAATTATGTAAATGTTTTTTAAATGTCCTAACTGTATCTCCATCCACCACTTTCTCTGGTAGTTCATTCTACGCACGAACCACTCTCTGAGTAAACAAATTGCCCTTCATGTCTTATTAAAATCTTTATCCTCTCACCTGAAAAATATGTCTCTTATCTTGAAATCCCCCACCCTGGGAAAAAGACACCTGCCATACACCTTATCTATACCACTGATGACTTTATAAAACTCCATAAGGCCACCTCTCAAAGAAGAGTAGGCAAATTAATCCCTGACATTCTGGTCAATCTTCATCTCTCAATCCTCATGGCAAAAACTGGATTATCTGGTTTTATTTCATGACTGTTTGCTGTGCACAAGTTGGGTTCCTACATTAGAATGGTCACCACATTTCATTGGCTGTATAGTATTTTGAGATCTCCAGTGGTTGTTAGAAGTGCAATGTAAATGAAAGTCTTTATTACTTATTAATTATAGTCATGAAATTGTTTTCCTTAGGTCAGATGATACTTAAGAAAACTGGAATAGAAATATTGAAAATTACTAAAAAGAAGTACACTTTCCACTGGTGGAATGTCTGAAACCTGAGAGGAGAGAAAATAGCAGAAGAACCAGAGAGACGCTGGTAGGAATCTTGCTGTTGCAGTGCATTACTGTCAGCTGGAACCCACTACAGGTCATTCTATTATAGAAGCAAAGAGGTTCTTCTGCAGCTGTACAGGGCCCTGGTGAGACCACACCTGTAGTACTGTGTACAGTTCTGGTCTCCAAATTTGAGGAAAGACATTCTGGCTATTGAGGGAGTGCAGCGCAAGTTCACGAGGTCAATTCCTGGAATGGTGGGACTACCTTACGATGAAAGCCTGGAGCGACTGGGCTTGTATACTCTTGAGTTTAGAAGACTGAGAGGGGATCTGATTGAGACATATAAGATTATTAAAGGATTGGACACTCTGGAGGCAGGAAACATGTTTCCGCTGATGGGTGAGTGCCGAACCAGAGGAGACACCTTAAAAATACAGGGTAGACCATTTAGGACAGAGATGAGGAGAAACTTCTTCACCCAGAGAGTGGTGGCTGTGTGGAATGCTCTGCCCCAGAGGGCAGTGGAGGCTCAGTCTCTGGATTCATTTAAGAAAGAGTTGGATAGAGCTCTCAAGGATAGTGGAATCAAGGGTTATGGAGATAAGGCAGGAACAGGATACTGATTAAGGATGATCAGCCATGATCATATTGAATGGTGGTGCAGGCTCGAAGGGCAGAATGGCCTACTCCTGCACCTATTGTCTATTGTCTATTGTTTAGTTAACGTGAATTCACTATAACACTATTGAAGAACAGGGGGCGCTGTTTCTAAAGTGTGAACGTTTAAAGCATATACAGAGGAAACTCGATTATCTGGCATTCAATTATCCGAATATTGGATTATGCAGCAAGATTGCAAGGTCCCAATGCTTGGCTAAATTATGTTATGCGGCATTCGCTTATCTAGAATTCCATTAACTGACCGAAATACTCCTCACCCATGACCTTCGGATAATTGAGGTTCCCAATATTGGTTATAACGGGATTCCGGCCCCATTAGTTTTGATGGTGATGCTATTATGTAATTTTCTTATAACACAGAATTGCACAGGAACAGAACTACAGTGTTATAGCAGAACTGACTGTATATAAAAAGATGGTGGAAGCATATCTTCTGTGGTGCAGTGGTAATGTTCCTACTCCTAGACTGGGAAGTCTAGGTTCAAGTCCCACCTGCTCCAGAGGTGTATAATAATGTCTTTAAATAGGCAGAAGTACATGCAATAGCAGAAAGATATATTGCCAAAAGAAAGCATGAGGGAAGTAGGATTCAATAGCAAACTATTTTAGAAAGCTAAGGAAGACAGCTGAGGTGATGGGCACAAGCGAACAAACTTCCAAAACACTGCTGATGGAATTTGAATTCAATTAATGAAATTTGGAACATAAAGCTAGTCTTAGTCTATGAAAGGATTGGACACTCTGGCAGCAGGAAACATGTTTCCGCTGGTGGGTGAGTGCCGAACCAGAGGACACAGCTTAAAAATACGGGGTAGACCATTTAGGACAGAGATGAGGAGAAACTTCTTCACCCAGAGAGTGGTGGCTGTGTGGAATGGTCTGCCCCAGGGGGCAGTGGAGGCCCGGTCTCTGGATTAATTTAAGAAAGAGTTGGATAGAGCTCTCAAAGATAGTGGATTCAAGGGTTATGGAGATAAGGTAGGAAGAGGATACTAATTAGGTATGATCAGCCATGATCATATTGAATGGTGGTGCAGGCTTGATGGGCTGAATGGCCTACTCCTGCACCTATTATCTATTGTCTATTAGTAACATTATCATTAATCATTGTAAAAATCCATCTCGTTCACTAGTGTCCTTCAGAAAACGAAATCTGCTGTCCTTGCCTGGTCTGGCCTAGGTTCACTACAATGTGGTTGAGTCTTAACTGTCCTCTGCAATGGCGTGGGAACCCACTCAGTTCCAGGGGAATTAGGGATGGACAATAATTGCTGATCTTGTCAAGCGCTATGAAACATTAATAACTGTGAGGTGTTGCATTTTGCATCAGGACAGGACTTACACACTTATTGGTAGAATCCTTTGCAGGGTTGCTAAACAAAGAGACCGGGGTGTGCAAGTTCAAAGTTCCTTGAAGGTGAAGTCCCAGGTGGACAGGATGGTAATGAAGTTGTTTGGAATGCTTGCCTTTATTGGTCAGTGCGTTGAGTAAAGAAGTTGGGATGTCATATTGCAGCTGTACGGGATATTGGTTAGGCCACTTTTGGAATACTGCATTCAATTCTGGCCTCTCTGCTATAGGAAAGATTTTGTTAAACTTGAGAGGGTGCAGAAAAGATTTACAAAGTTGGAGGGTTTGAGCTATAGGGAGAGGCTGAATAGGCTGGGGCTATTTTCCCTGGAGCATCGGAGGCTGAGGGGTGACCTTATTGTGGTTTATAAAATCGACAGAGGCGTGGAAAGGATAAATAGTCAACATCTTTTCCCCAGGGTAGGGGCGTCTAAAATTAGAGGGCGTAGGTTTAAAGTGAGAGGGGCAAGATTTAAAATGGACCCAAGGGGCAACATTTTCTTGTAGAGGGTGATGCATGTATGGATGAGCTGCCAAAGGAAGTGGTGGAGACTGGTACAATTACAACATTTAAAAGGCATCTGGATGGGTTTATGAATAGGAAGGGTTTGGAGAGATATGGGTCAAATGCTGGCAAAAGCGACTAGATTAGGTTCAGATATCTGGTCGGCATGGATGAGTTGGACTCAAGGTCTGTTTCCATGCTGTACATCTCTATGACTTTTTGACTCTTCAGGCCCTATACTTGGGTGAGTCTGCAGATCAAGCATTAGACTTATCAGCCATCTCAGAACCCACTGAACCACAGAAAAAGTAAGACTTCCTTAAATCTGAGGGAGTTTGCTTAAGATGGAGAGGAAGATTTGAAAGAGCTGGCACAGTCACGGTGGGCTGAATGGCCTGGTTCTGTGTTCTCAGTCTGTAACATAACAACTGCTGGCAGAGCTGGCGACTGGAGTGAAGAATCTGGGTGCTCTGGTGGATGTGGGCGAGGGAGCTCAGCGTTAGCATGAGGTTTGCGGCTGTGCCCTGTCACATAGCGAGGTGAGACTCCGCCTTCAGCCCTGGTTCCTCCAATCCCACTTTCCTGGGGATTTTGGGGAGGGGAAGGAATTGTAGCCTCTTTGTTGCTGACAGGAGAAGGTCTGGAAGCGGCTGAACAGAAGGAAGTGTCAAAATGCGTGAGATTGTGCATATTCAGGCTGGACAATGTGGAAATCAGATCGGGGCCAAGGTAGTCAATTCAATCAAGAAAGACCAATCTAGATTTCTTTTTTTAAAATCATATATTTAGATCCGTTTATCAATTGTATACCACTGCAGTATAAATGCTGGGGAGACTGATGGAAATGACTGCTCAGCTGGCAAAACTGTCTTCCGATCGAAAATAAATAATGGTATTGTGAAATTTAAATATAGTCTTGGGCAGTGGGAGAGAGCAAAAGAAGATCCGATCCCTTTATTACAAATGAACGCTGGCTTAATGGGGGAAATGCAAAGTGTTTCCTTGCAAACTGCCAGTCGCTGCAGTAATGTTATTGCTCAGACCCGCTCCAGGCAATTGCAAAGCTTCCAGATTTGTTGAAAAGGGGACCTCCTGTATTTGTAGCATGGGGCATGTGCAGTGGAGACAGACCTTTCTTGTGATTTGAATTGTGAGGAAGATTGTTCCTGCCTTGAGAGGGAGGAGGGGGAAATGCAGAATAGCTGCCTGAGGTTTTGATGTTAAACCGAGAGAGTGAGAGAGTTTGCTCAGTGGCTCCATGTGCTAACGCTGCTTGATGCTGGGGCTGTCCGCTCCTAGCCTCACCCCCCACACCCCAGCACTAACTATTGCTCTTTGTCTTTCAAGTTTTGGGAGGTGATTAGTGACGAACATGGCATCGACCCCACTGGCACCTACCAGGGAAATGGCGGCTTACAACTGGAGAGAATAAATGTCTACTACAATGAAGCGGCAGGTACCTAAACAGCAGCCCTGTATCTGCCACCTCTTGCACTTTTCATTTTCAATCAGTGTTGTTTTGGTTGTGGGGGGAGGGAGGGATGGCGGTTAGACTCGTTTCTGTCCGGCTCTAAGCCTCCCCTCCAGCTCCCATTCATTATTCACAACCTCCCCTTGGGTTCTGTGCCCGACAAATCAATGCATTCCCCCCACCCCCCTCCCCCCATCATGTCTTTTCTGCAAAGTCTGTGCCTCTCTCAGCACGCTGAAGGCTTAAAGCCCTGCATCTGTGATTTTCATTGTGACAATCATCTCATTGGGTATCAAGCCCCCTCCCAAAATCATGAGTATTTGCCCCATAAAGGCACACTGCTTATATTGCTAAGCTTTCGGCACGGTGGTTACTGAGAGCAGTGATTGATTTAAAGAACAGATTTTTCAAACTTAAACCGAAATGGAACTAAGGCATCCCAGTGGGATTGTCAGATTTCTGCCCATCTGTTATCTGGTGGAGATGTTCTAGTTTTATACTAATGAGGTATACAGCCTTTTTTGGGAGGGGGTGGGGTGAGTGGCTGCGTTGTTTGGAGCAAGTGTAGCAGACCATGAGAATGTATCCTCTGCACAGAAAATCCGAGAGAACCCACTGCAGTAACAAAGTACAAAATAAATTTCAAAATTGGAAATCCAGAAAGTGCAGTAACATCCCCATCATCTGATCGGTGACCTTGACTGCTAATGTATCTGCACATCACTTAGTGCAAACATATCTGGCCATGGTGTTACACCTTGGACATGAAAATGTGGGTCCACCATCAGTATTTTCATGTGTAACAAATCATATCAGTTAATCCATCTATACTGTAGAATGCTCCCAAGATCTTGTTGCAGAGCCACATTCGACATTGTAGACCTGCGTAGCTCCACTGTGTCACATACTTGGAGCTAGTTTCACATTTGTTAATAGTTTTTCAAAAACATTTCTTGTTGACACATTGGACTTCAAGTGGTGACCTCCAACTTGACCCACCATTAATGTATGAACCTTGACATTCTGAAGGAACATTTCCCTTCCCTGGGCACAACAGACAATGGGAGCATCATTGTCACCACGTTCTCTCTGACCTGTTTAAGCAACCGTTCATTGGGTGGGGGAAAGGAATGGTGACTTGATTTGATATCATGCAGTGAGATTTAAGAAAAGAAGCTGCAATTTTTTTAAAAAAAGGAAAATAAATCACTCAAAGCAAAGGTTTTCTGACTGTCTGGCACACACACATTATTGGAAAGAGAAGAGGGAGAGATGAACACCCAATATCTTTTGGAACTAGCCTGTTTGATGTAACTGCCTAAAAATGCTTTTTCTCAGCAATGAAATGAACTGCCTGTATATTGAATAACCACTGCACCATTATTGTAGAATGCTAACAATATTTTTATGCAGAAAACCTCTGCATTTTCTTTTTGCAAAGAAAAAGAAAGAAAGACTTGCGTCTATACAGCGCTTTCACGCCATCAGAACATCCGAAAGCGCTGTACAACCAATGAAGTAATGCTGATGGTTTGCGGGGGAAAAGCGAAGTAAAATGTTCCGGGACTGCCTGTACCCGGTAAATGAGATGATAATTCTCCGGATATTATAAATGTTATTTCAATATTATTTGATTTCACTGTTCTGTAATAATGATGCTATTACCTTTACTACATGTTCACAATTTTATTCAAGTCTATGAGACATTGGGGAACTCTTTTCACTGTGTAAGTATTTACCTCCATCCATAACCCACGCTGTATTAATGTGAAAGCAAAATATGCAGATGCTGAATATCTGAAATAAAAGGTGGAGAATGATGGAGACACTCAGCAAATTTCACAACATCAGTGGCGAGAAAAACAGAATGAATGTTTCAGTCCAATACCAGTCTGCTTCTGAGAAGAATCATATTGGACTCAGAACATCATCTCAGTTCCTCTCTCCATAGATGCTGTCAGACCTACTGAGTTCTCCAGCCTTTTCTGTTTTTTTAATTACCCGTGCTGTGTTGCCTTGGTAACACACTGGTGATAACTTGCTGTGGGAACAGGAGTGGGCCATTCAATGTTCCGCCATTCAGTGAGATCATAGCTGATCTGTGGCCTAACTCCACAAACCTGACTTTGGCCCATCTCTCTGAATACCTTTGCTCAACAAAATATATATCTATCTCAGATTCAAAATTAACATCTGATGCTGCATCCTCTGCCACTTGTGAAAGAGAGTTCCAAATGGGAGTCCAAAAGTAGCAGGCATATACTTAAGGTGAGAGGAGATAGACACAAGAGGCAACTTTCTTACACAGAGAGTGGTTTGTGTGTGTAATGCACTTCCAGAGAAAGTGATGAGTGCAGGTACACTTACAACATTTAAAAGACATTTGGATAAGATAATTAATTTTAGTTTGGAGGGATATGGGCCAGGTACAGGCAGGTGGAGCTAGTTTAGTTTGGGATTATGGATGGACAGAGGGTCTGTTTCCATGCTGTATGATTTTGTGTGTAGAAGTGCCCAACCAGTGGAAATAGGTTATCTTTATCCAACCTCTCATTTCCTGTCTTATCTGATCGGAGTCATGCTCAGCCTAACCTCTTGTTCCACAAAACTCAGAACTTAACTCTTCCCCTACCTGCTCATATTTGATACACGTTCTCAGTACAATTAGGTCATTTAAAAGGTATCTGGATGGGTATATGAATAGGAAGTGTTTAGAGAGATATGGGCCAAATGCTGGCATGTGGGACTAGGTTAGGTTAGGATATCTGGTCAGCATGGACAAGTTGGACCGAAGGGTCTGTTTCTGTCTATATATCTCTGTGACTTCAAACAGATCACCCACTAACTTGCTAATCCTAGAGAAAACTGGCTTAATCTGTATGAAATTTTCTCATAACTTAACCACCAATTCTTGTAAACCTACGTAGGTACCATTCTTGTAAACCTACGTTGCACTCCCTCCCAGGCCATTGTATCCTTCCTAAGGTGTGGTGCCCAGATTTACACACAGTACTCCACGTGGGGACTAATCAGGGTTTTGTACAACTGCAGCATAACTTTTGCGTCCTTATTCTCCAAACCTCAAAATATAAAGTCCTGAGCTGCTCAGTTCTGCCATGCAAACACCATATATTTCAGCTCAGAAGTCAATTTTTGAAGTCTTGGAAAACGCACTACACCCCCATCCTCCTCGAGAAACAACTGTGGGGCGTTGATTGATAAGCCTAGTAGAAAAGTTAACCATGTGTGTGGGTGCAGGCGCTCACCATTTGAAAGCGCCATGAGCATCGCATTTCAAAACACAGCCTTTTTTTTAATAACTGCATAAACAGTTGTGCCCAGTTATAAGGAACCTGTAAATAAAGGTTTTTGTGGGGTGAAAAATTGAGGCTGATTACTAATGTGCAGTTAGTATTATTGGAGTGGGGAAGGTTTGACTTCTATGCAAAACGTGACTGTAAACGTTGAAAGAAACTGGGTCGTTTTATATACTAGGTCAACTTAGATGTCACAAATTATGGTGTTTTTTAAAAATAAAGCTATTACATAAGCTGCAAATTTATATTAGGTCAAATAAGCCATGAGCAAAGTGGGCTGGACTGAAAGTTTAAGAAGGCTTGTCCATGTAGAGAGGTTTCAGCAGAGGCTTCTTCTTTGTGTTGTCAACCATTCTGGCACCTGATTTTGGAAAAATAACTAAAACAGGTCTTAATTTCTGCTGAGGTCTTACAAAAATACCATGCCCTCCTTATCTTTGTGAGACTGACAACAGTTAAGGATTTCATTCTGAACGCTGCTCATTTTCATCCAGGAGCATGCACACTCTTTTTGCTTTGTAATCTGGTTTTAATTGTGGACATGAATATTAATGGCTGTCATGAGCCATGGAGAGAGATGGCAGAAAGGGTGGAATCTGAGAGGATAACTAATACTTGCTGTGACAAAGTACAAGGTGAGGATACTGGTGTTTTGAATGGAATTGTTGAGGTGAATTGTCCAGTAAACTAGCAATAACTTCAATCTACTGGTGAGAAACTGTGGTGAGAACACTTGAGGATGTGAGAGCTGAATTTTAAGTTGGTTGGGAGTGGGGGGGGAATGGTTTTCCAAGCATCGTTGAGGTGTGTTTAGAGATGGGATGATGTATTTAAAGGGTTGGGAATTCCAGGTGAAGGAAGATATTCCTAAGTAACTGCACATAGGTTGTTAGGTTATTTAAGCAACAGTTTAGATAGAATTAATTAACAAAACAAAAAGGAAAAGCATACAACTCATGACAGGTGAGAACTGGTTTACTGATTCCTGAGGATGTACAGATGGATGGTGCAGTGTGTTTTAATCTCTGCATCTAGTAATGTTTTGCTGAGCAGCCATATTGCTTACATAAATAGTTAAGCCCAGCAATGAAGTGTTAAGAAATTCTTCCTTTCTCCATCCTCCCCATCTGAGGATTGGGCACCTGCCTAACGAGGACTAACCCCTGCCTCTGAAAACCCATGGTATGCTTTATTCCAATGTTTACCCTGTGCCAGTCATGTGTGGGCACCCTACCAACCAATGAGTATAAGACGGATACTCAAAATGTCAGGGTGCTCCTCTCGTCACCTCAACCCACTCCCCCACATCACTTTGGGACGACATTGACTTTTAGCTTACCTTGCGTTGCAAGCCAAGTATTGGCCTTTACTAGACTTTTGTATTGGTAGGACAGCCTTTTATCAAGTTGGGAATGTCAACATGAAAACCTCAATCAGGAAACCTTAACATATCTGACATTTCTCTCCTGCGGCAGCCTAATGCTATGCTCGCAAGTTCTATAAGAATTCCACATTTAGTCCAAAAGGTGCTATTTATTAAAGGTCATGGAGGATCAGCAAAATCGCTAAAAATCCTCTCAGGCCACCTCCCTAATGTGTCCCTCTGTCTCCGTACTTTTTTGTATTGGAGGTAGATTCAGAATGCAGCAACAATCCACCTGTTAGACCTAGGCAGCCAGTTTGGATAATTGTGGTGGTCATTAGCGAGTTCCTGTTGCAGTGCACGACCCTCAATGTTTGTCTGGAGGAGGGTGGGAGGGAGAGAGAGAGCAAGCGAGCGAGCAAGCTCAGGGCACCATGACATTCAAGCGTAGCAATCATTTTGAAGGAGAAGATTGGCTATGCTGAGGATGTCAGTGGGTGAACCGCTGCCATAGTTTGTTGCCATAAGTGATTTGTGCCAGTCAGCCATGCCTCACCTCTGACATGTGCCTGCCCTCTCCTCCTGCATCCACCTCAACAGCATTCCCAGTGGGTGTGTCCCTCAACTTGGTCATTTGGCCACATCCTCAGTCAACCCACTGTCCCTGACTGGATACAGCATCCAAAGGTGACTCTTAACATCCCATTTCTGGGAAGGTCATGCTCAATATCCCACTGTACAAACATCTGATTAGCAAGTCATAAGTTCAGCTACGTCCAGTCCTCCATTTTGTTGGCTTTGGTCTGAAGGGAAGTCGGTTGAGGTGTTTAGCAAGTGGTTCCACATCAACCCCAGAATCCCCTGTATACATTGCACTTATAATATTGGAGTATTAATCAACTCATCACTGTACATGATCTTTTTCTATACAGCCAGAGTAGGAATAAAGGATAATGGACAAGATTTGAAAGTTTGAGGCTGATGTAATAAAGTCATAGAGATGTACAGCATGTAAACAAACCCTTCGGTCCAACCTGTCCATGCCGACCAGATATCCCAACCCAATCTAGTCCCACCTGCTAGCACCCCGCCCATATCCCTCCAAACCCATCCTATTCAGATACCCATCCAAATGCCTTTTAAATGTTGCAATTGTACCAGCCTCCACCACATCCTCTGGCAGCTCATTCCATACACGTACTACCCTCTGTGTGAAAAAGTTGCCCCTTAGGTCTCTTTTATATCTTTCCACTCTCACCCTAAACCTATGCTCTCTAGCTCTGGACTCCCTGATCCCAGAGAAAAGACTTTGTCTATTTATCCTATCCATGCCCCTCATAATTTTGTAAATCTCTATAAGGTCACCCCTCAGTCTCCGATGCTCCAGGGAAAACAGCCCCAGCCTGTTCGGTCTCTCCCTGTAGCTCAAATCCTCCAACCCTGGCAATATCCTTGTAAATCTTTTCTGAACCCTTTCATGTTTCACAACATCTTTCCGATAGGAAGGAGACCAGAATTGCATGCAATATTCCAACAGTAGCCTAACCAATGTCCTGTACAGCCGCAACATGACCTCCCAACTCCTATACTCAATACTCTGACCAATAAAGGAAAGCATACCAAACGCCTTCTTCACTATCCTATCTACTTGCGACTCCACTTTCAAGTAGCTATGAACCTGCACTCCAAGGTCTCTTTGTTCAGCAGCACTTCCTAGGACCTTACCATTAAGTGTATAAGTCCTGCTAAGATTTGCTTTCCCAAAATGCAGCACCTCGCATTTATCTGAATTAAACTTCATCTGCCACTCCTCAGCCCATTTCCCATCTGATCCAGATCCTGTTGTAGTCTGAGGTAACTCTCTTCCCGGTCCACTGCACCTCCAATTTTGGTGTCATCTGCAAACTTACTAACTGTACCTCTTATACTCGCATCCAAATTATTTATGTAAATGACAAAAAGTAGAGGGCCCAGCACCGATCCTTGTGGCACTCCACTGGTCACAGGCCTCCTGTCTGAAAAACAACCCTCCACCACCACCCTCTGTCTTCTACCTTTGAGCCAGTTCTGTATCCAAATGGCTAGTTCTCCCTTTATTACATGAGATCTAACCTTGCTAATCATTCTCCCATGGGGAACCTTGTCAAACACCTTACTGAAGTCCATATAGATCACATCTACTGCTCTGCCCTCATCAATCTTCTTTGTTACTTCTTCAAAAAACTCAATCAAGTTTGTGAGACATAATTTTCCACGCACAAAGTTGTTCCTGAAGAACAACTTATGCCCGAAACGTGGATTCTCCTGCTCCTCGGATGCTGCCTGGCCTGCTGTGTTTTTCCAGCACCACACTTCTCAAAGCTATCTCATGTCCCCGTTTTGGCCTCCTGATTTCCTTCTTAAGTATTCTCCTACTTTCTTTATACTCTTCTAAGGATTCACTCGATCTATCCTGTCTATACCTGACATATGCTTCCTTCTTTTTCTTAACCAAATGCTCAATTTCTTTAGTCATCCAGCATTCCCTATCCCTACCAGCATTCCCTTTCACCCTGACAGGAATTTACTTTCTCTGGATTCTTGCTATCTCATTTCTGAAGGCTTCCCATTTTCCAGCTGTCCCTTTACCTGCGAATGTCTGCCTCCAATCATCCTTCGAAAGTTCTTGCCTAATACCGTCAAAATTGGCCTTTCTCCAATTTAGAAATTCAACTTTTAGATCTGGTCTACCCTTTTCCATCACTATTTTAAAACAAATAGAATAATGGTCGCTGGCCCCAAAGTGCTCCCCCACTGACACCTCAGTCACCTGCCCTGCCTTATTTCCCAAGAGAAGGTCAAGTTCTCTAGTAGGTACATCCACATACTGAATCAGAAAATTGTCTAGTACACACTTAACAAATTCCTCTCCATCTTAACCTTTAACACTATGGCAGTCCCAGTCGATGTTTGGAAAGTTAAAATCCCCGACCATAACTACCATATTATTCTTACAGATAGCTGAGATCTCCTTACAAGTTTGTTTCTCAATTTAGGAGAAAGTGAGGACTGCAGATGCTGGAGATCAGAGCTGAAAATGTGTTGCTGGAAAAGCGCAGCAGGTCAGGCAGCATCCAAGGAATTGGAGAATCGATGTTTTGGGCATGAGCCCTTCTTCAGGATTCCTGAAGAAGGGCTCATGCCTGAAACGTCGACTCTGCTGCTCCTTAGATGCTGCCTGACCTGCTGCACTTTTCCAACAACACATTTTCAGCTCTGTTTCTCAATTTCCCTCTGACTATTGGGCGGTCTATAATACAATCCCAAAAATGTGATCATCCCTTTCTTATTTCTCAGTTCCACTCAAATAACTTCCCTGGATGTATTTCCAGGAATATCCTCCCTCAGCACAGCTGTAATGCTATCCCTGATCAAAAATGCCACTCCCCCTCCTCTCTTGTCTCCCTTTCTATCCTTTCTGTAGCAGTTGTATCCTGGAACATTAAGCTGCCAGTCCTGCCCGTCCCTGAGTCATGTTTCTGTAATTGCTATGATATCCTAGTCCCATGTTCCTAACCATGCCCTGAGTTCATCTGCCTTCCCTGTTAGGCCCCTTGCATTGAAATAAATACAGTTTAATTTATTAGTCCTACCATGTCCCTGCCTGCCCTGACTGTTTGACTCACTTCTGTTCTCAGCTGTACCCATCTCAGACCGGTCTCTTTCCTCACCGTCTCCCTGAGCTCCCCCCCACCCCCACCTTACTAGTTTAAATCCTCCCAAGCAGTTCTAGCAAATTTCCCTGCAGTATATTAGTCCCCTTCCAAATTCGGTGCAATCCATCCTTCTTGTACAGGTCACTTCTACCCCAAAACAGATTCCAATGATCCAATAATGTGAATCCTCCCATACACCTGCTCCTCAGCCATGCATTCATCTGCTCTATCCTCCTATTCCTGCCCTCACTAGCTCGTAGCACTGGGAGTAATCCAGATATTACTACCCTTGAGGACCTCCTTTTTAAATTTCTGCCTAACTCTCTGTAATCTCCCTTTAGAATCTCAACCTTTTCCCTTCCAATGTCATTGGTTCCAATGTGTACAATGACCTCCTGCTGGCCCCTCTCCCTGTGAGAACATTCTGCATCCTCTCTGAGACATCCTTGATCCTGGCACCAGGGAAACAACACACCATTCTGCAATGTTTAGGAATTGGGTGTGATGATCTGTAGGTACCTTTGAGTCTTTATTTAGAACTTTGCTCTGGAAGCTAAGAATTTAATAAAAGGCCTGATGTGGCTAATTGATTAATCACAGCAATTCCACCTTCACAAAATGCAACTTATGTGGACTGACAACTGCTTATAGCTGATGCAGTCTGCCACGTCCTGCTGTGACCTTGAGTTTGAGTAGGTTGAGAAATCTTAATTAGAGAGAACATGACATGCAGACAGAAAGTATGCCACAGCAATGTTGCATTGCAGAATGAGGTCATTCAGCCTCTGAGTATTGCCAGTCTCCCACCTTTTCCCTTTTCCCATGTATATTGGTTCTACCATCCAATCATGCAATGTCCTCTCGAGTGCATCAATTCAAACTGCCTCCACCACATTTCCAGCCTGTCTACTCCCCACCCTATCCACACCTTGTGTGAATTGAATTTTTTGCCCCCCTCAAAACATTTTTAAAAATTTGCCCTCTGTTTCTCAATCTATTTACAAATGGGAGCAATTACTATGCATTCCGTGCTTCTTATAGTTTTGAAAACTTCCATCAAATCTCCTCTTTTCCTCTTTTCCTTCTCCTGTCTGAGGAAAACAGTGCCGACTTTTCCAGTCGATCATGGTAACTGAGGCGACCCATTCCTCGAACCGTTCTAGTAAACCCCTACCCCACACTCTCCAGTGTATTCATATCCTTCCAATGATGTGGCCCCCAGAGCTATGTGCAGTGTCCCATAGAGTCATAGAGCAGTACAGCACAGAAACAGACCCTTCAGTCCAACTCATACATGCCGACCAAATATCCTGCCCCTTAGGTCCCTTTTAAATCCGTGGGCGGCACGGTGGCACAGTGGTTAGCACTGCTGCCTCACAGCGCCAGAGACCCGGGTTCAATTCTGTGTGGAGTTTGCACGTTCTCCCTGTGTCTGCGTGGTTTTCCTCCGGGTGCTCTGGTTTCCTCCCACAGTCCAAAGATGTGTGGGTCAGGTGAATTGACCATGCTAAATTGCCCTTTGTGTTAGGTAAGGAGTAAATGTAGAGGTATGGGTGGGTTGCGCTTCGGCGGGTCAGTGTGGACTTGTTGGGCCGAAGGGCCTGTTTCCACACTGTAAGTAATCTAATCTAATCTAAATCGTTCCCCTCTCACTATAAACCTACGCCTTCTAATTTTGGACGCCCCTACCCCAGGGAAAAGACCTTGTCTATTTACCTTATCCATGCCTCTCATGATTTTATAAATCTCTATAAACCTCAGCCTCCGACATTCCAGGGAGAACAGCCCCAGCCGATCCAGCCACTCCCTGTAGCTCAAACCCTCCAACCCTGGCAACAACCTTGTAAATCTTTTCTGAACCCTTTCAAGTTTCACATCTGTCGAATAGCAGGGAGATCAGAATTGCACGCAGTATTCCAAAAGCGGCCTGTACAGCCACAACATGAACTCCTAACTCCTATACCCAATGCTCTGTCCAGTAAAGGCAAGTATGCTAAACACGTTTTTTTCACTATCCTGTCTGCCTGAGACTCCACTTTCAAGGAGCTGTGAACCTGCATTCCAAGGTCTCTTAGTTCAGCAACACTCCCCAGGGCCTTACCATTAAGTGTAAAAGTTCTGTCCTGATTTGTCTTTTCAAAATGCAGCACCTCACATTTTTTTCCAGCTGGGGTCTAACCAGAGTTTTATGAAAGTTCGACATTAAACCTCCTCCTCTCCCCTCACCCCCTCATCACCTCAGGAGATCTCCCACCCACAGCTTCCAACCTCATAGTCCGGGAACCCCACACTGCCCAGTTCTACCTTCTTCCTAAGATCCACAAGCCTGGCCACCCTGGCCGACCCATTGTCTCAGCATGCCCCTGCCCCACTGAACTCATTTCTACCTATCTCGACACTGTCCTATCCCCCCTAGTCCAGGAACTCCCCACATACGTTCGAGACACCACTCATGCCCTCCACCTCCTCCAAGACTTCCGTTTCCCCGGCCCCCAATGCCTCATCTTCACCATGGATATCCAATCCCTCTACACCTCAATCTGCCATGACCAGGGCCTCCAAGCCCTCCGTTTCTTCCTCTCCCGACATCCCCAACAGTACCCTTCCACCGACACTCTCATTCGCCTGGTCAATCTGGTCCTCACCGTTAACAATTTCTCCTTTGAATCCTCCCACTTCCTCCAGACCAAAGTGGTAGCCATGGGCAACCATATGGGCCCCAGCTATGCCTGTCTCTTTGTTGGCTACGTAGAACAGTCCATCTTCTTTAATTACACCAGCACCACTCCCCACCTCTTCCTCCGCTATATTGATGACTGCATTGGTGCCACCTCGCGCTCCCACAAGGAGGTTGAGCAATTAATCAACTGCACCATCACATTCCACCCTGATCTTAAATTTACCTGGACCATCTCTGACGCCACCCTCCCATTCCTAGACCTCTCCATCTCCATTAATGACGACCGACTTGACACTGACATTTTTTACAAACCACCAGCTCCCACAGCTACCTAGATTACACCTCTTCCCACTCTACCGCCTGCAGAAATGCCATCCCCTATTCCCAATTCCTCCGCCTCCGCTGTATCTGCTCCCAGGAGGACCAGTTCCACCACAGAACACACCAGATGGCCTCCTTTAGAGACCGCAATTTCCCTTCCCACGTGGTTAAAGATGCCCTCCCACGCGTCTTGTCCACATTCCGCACCTCCGCCCTCAGACCCCACCCCTCCCACCATAACAAGTACAGAACGACCCTGGTGCTCACCTTCCACCCTATCAACGTTTGCATAACCAAAATCATCCGCCGACATTTCTGCCACCTCCAAACGGACCCCACCACCAGGGATATATTTCCCTCCCCACCCCTTTCCGCCTTCTGCAAAGACCGTACCCTCCGTGACTACTTGGTCAGGTCCACGCCCCCCCTACAACCCACCCTCCCATCCTGGCACCTTCCTCTGCCACTGCAGGAATTGCAAATCCTGCGCCCACACCTCCTCCCTCACCTCCATCCCAGGCCCTAAAGGAGCCTTCCACATCCATCAAAGTTTTACCTGCACACCACTAATATCATTTATTGTATCTGTTGCTCCCGATGTGGTCTCCTCTACACTGGGGAGACTGGATGCCTCCTTGCAGAGCGCTTTAGGGAACATCTCTGGGACACCCGCACCAATCAACCCCAGCGTCCAATGGCCCAACATTTCAACTCCCCCTCCCACTCTGCCGAGGCCATGTAGGTCCTGGGCCTCCTCCACCGCCACTCCCTCACCACCGAATGCCTGGAGGAAGAATGCCTCATCTTCCGCCTTGGAACACTTCAACCCCAGGGCATCAATGTGGACCTCACCAGTTTCCTCATTCCCCTCCTCTCACCTTACCCCAGTTCCAACCTTCTAGCTCAGCACCACCCCCATGACCTGTCCTACCTGCCGATCTCCCTTCCCATCTATCTTCTCCACCCTCCTCTCTCACCTTCATTCCCACCTCCATCCACCTATTGTACTCTATGCTACTTTCTCCCCACCCCCACCCTCCTCTCATTTATCTCTTCACCCTTCAGGCTGTCTGCCTGTATTCCTGATGAAGGGCTTTTGCCCGAAACGTTGATTTTACTGCTCCTCGCATGCTGCCTGAACTGCTGTGCTTTTCCAGCGCCACTCTAACCCTGACTTATACATACTCCCAGATATTCTCCGGTCTCTGTTCCTGCACACCTTTTGTAGTTGTTCTGTCTTTCTTCATATTGTTTGAACCAAAGTATATCCCTCCACATTTCTTTGCATTGAACATCATCTGCCACCTATCTACCCACGTACGTTTCAGTGAGTTTGATTGAGTGATTGGCATTTTTTTATTGAATGCTTAATCTTTTTACTTATTGCAGTGGAGAATGAGTTGTTTTTATTTTGGGTAACATGGCTTTGGTGTGTTGACAGGTCAAATATCACACCTTTGTTTTGGGGCTTTAAAAATCCAATTGTTATTTGAGAAGATGTACATTAAAATAGAGCAATTACAGAATTATAGGAGTAATTTTTAATCCCCAGCGAGAAAAGTTAAAATAACATATCTTTGAAATAAGGGGATTTTATTGGTGAATCATCAACGCCTTTGATAGCTGGAGATGAGATTATTCCAATGCTGCAATAATCTAAGAATGTATGGAAATACATGTACAAGTCATTAAAGATGGCAGCATAGCTAGAGAGAGACAAAAAAACTACAGATGCTGGAATCCAGCTGGAATCCAAAGTTGAACACAGCAAGCCAGGCAGCATCAGGAAGTGGAGAAAGTGAGGACTGCAAATGCTGAAGATCAGAGCTGAAAAATGTGTTGCTGGAAAAGCACAGCAGGTCAGGCAGCATCCAAGGAGCAGGAGAATCGATGTTTCTGGATTTATGCCTGAAACGTCGATTCTCCTGCTCCTGGGATGCTGCCTGACCTGTGCTTTTCCAGCAACACATTTTTCAGCAGCATCAGGAGGTGGGGAAGTCAATGCTTTGGGTATGACCCTTCTTCAGGAATGGAGGTGGGGTTTGTTCACCTATCACTGCCTCACCATTCCGCCCCTCTCCCCACCCAAATGCACCCCCCTCTCTTTATATGCAACTCCCCTATCCCCACATCCAGCCCTAAAGAAGGGTTATACACGAAACGTTGACTTCTCCACCTCCTGATGCTATCTGGCTTGTTGTGTTCTTCCAGCTTCCTGCTTGTCTACTTAGAATAGGTGGAGAGCGTTGTTAATAAAGCATAAAACATTTTAGACTTCATGAATAAGAGCATAGAGTACAAGAGCAGGGGGTTTATGGCAAACTTATACAAAACTCTGGTTAGATCTCAGCTGGAGTACTGTATATAGCTCTGGGTGCCACCCCATTGGGAGAATTTGAATGACCGTTCTGAAAGAGGGTCACTGCACCCGAGACATTGTCTTTCTTTTCACAGATGCTGCCAGATTGGCTCATTTTTCCAGCAATTTCTGCTTTCGTTTCTGATTTCTGACATCCGCTGTTTTCTCGCATTGTTGTTTCAGTGCTTTCCTGGCCAACATCTAGAAGCTCAAACACGTCCAGCCCTCTGCAACTCTATTCCATCTTGCACTAAATCCTGTTTACCCATCACCACTATTCTCGCTGATTTACATTGGCTCCTGGTCCAGTGACATTTAGATTTTAAAAAATTCTCCCCCTTGTTTCCAAATCCCTCCATGACCTCGCACCTCTGTAATTTCCTGCAGCCCTACAATTCTCCGTGATCTCTGCATTCCTCCAAGTCTGGCTTCTTTGGTATCCCCAATTTCCAGTGCTCCATCATTGGTGGTACTGCCTTCAGCAACAGACTGTACTCTGATGTTCTCTCCCTAAACTTCTCCCCACTTAATACACTCTTTGGAATCTATGTCTCGAACCAAGTTAGTCACCTGACCTATTACTGCCAAGAAACCTCTCAAATAGAATGGGAAAGGTTTGGAGGGATATGGACCTGGAGCAGGCAGGGGGACTAGTTTAATTTGGGGGTTGTGTTTGGCACGGACCGTTTCCTTGCTGTATGACACTAAATAAGTTGTAAATGAAGACCATTTGGCCTTTTTGGTCTACACCACTAATCCGTAAGATCACAGCTGATCTGATTTTAACCTCAATTCCAGATTCCTTCTCCCTCAGAAACCTTTCACCCCTTTGTTTTTCAAGAGTCTATCTACCGCTACCTTAAAGAATATTCAAACATTCTGCTTTCATCATTCACTGAGGAATGGAATGTCAAAGATTGTCAACCCTTTGACAGAGAAAGATTTCCTTATTTCTGTCTTCATTGGGTGACTCTTTATTGATAAACAGTGACCCCTGGTTCTAGAATCTCCTAGCAGAAGGAACATCCTTTCCACATCTGCCCTGTTAGTTTCAAACAAGTCACCTCTAACTCTTTGAAGCTCCAGCAGCTATAAGCCGAGCAAGTCCAGCATTTCCTCATAAGACAACTCACCAAGTCCATCTATTAGCCTAAGAGACCTTCTTTGACCCACTCAAATGCACTAATGTAGGGAGACCAATGTGTACGTACTACAGATGTGGTCTCACCAGTGACCTGGGTAACTGAAGCTAGTGCCTAATTGTCAAACATTGTTTGATGATGCTCCTGTGAATGGCTCACCACAATTGGATAGCTGTGTGAGTGCACACTGTTATGCGTACAGATTTATCACAGTCTCGTTCGGTCAAGCAACATTTTATTTTCACTCCTTTCGTTGTCTGGACATTCTGAATAGTAGGAAAAAGGGGAGCAAAATTTCACTCTAATGGAGACATAAAATAATTAATCAGAAATGAGTGACTCATGATGCACCTTATGCTTGGTTTTCTCTCCATCTGCATCCTGGACAGTCAGGAGGGTAGATACCACAACTTTTTTGACAAGACTATCAACTTGGTGCCTCTGCCAATGATTCCCCTCAGAATCATGAGTGCCTTCAATGCTGGGGTAGCTCTTCATTGTATTTTGTCAGTAAATGTGGAATTAATTTTGTTAAGATGAGCTTTGATAATTTGTCTTTCTGGGGATGCTTTTTCAATTCGAATCGCTCTACTTAGACTTTGTTGGGCTCTAATTTTCTAATGGGCACCAACCCTGACAAACCAGTTGCTTTGGAAAAATGGCCTTGCCCCAAACTGGAATGAGCCTGGTTTATAGTAAGTTGTTGTCAGATGCTCACTGTAGACAAGTCTCCACTGTGTTATAACACTGTGTATTCATCACAGAATATTTCCAAACTGGATGTAATCCTGAAACATCATGCCGATACATAATTAGTTAATCAACATATGTAAGGCAGTGAATATTTTGTTAATGAAATGGAGGAATAAAACCATTAGATTCAGAAATATGATAATGTGAGGATGTAATTGTTATATTTTGACATTGTACATCTGGCTTTAAAGAGGTGATCAGTATTTCAGAGAATTGTGTTCTTTTTAAGTAAAATACTTTTGTTGCAGAAGTAGTTTAAAATGCCACAGCATTCTTTTGCAACCTTGATTAAAGCTCTCAACCTTCAAATATTTACGAGTGTAAGAAGAATTTTACAAACAAATGACTAATCGGAGGGCAGGCATTGGTTTCCACCAAAGGGAATAGGAGCAGGGGTAGTCCATTCAGCTCTTCCAGCCTGCTCCTCCATTCATGGCTGATCATCTAACTCCGTATCCTGTTCCTTGTTTTCTCCCTGTACCCTGTGATCCCTACTGCCCAAAGAACTATATCTAACTCCTTCTTGAAAACATTCAATGTTTTGGCCTCAAAGACTCTCTGTGGCAGAGGGTTCCACATGCTCACCTTCCTCAGTTGATGAAATGTCTCCTCGTCTCCAGTTGGGGCCCACCTTGTATCCTTAGACAGTGACCCTTGGTCCTTGTTTCCCAGTCATCAGGAACATCCTTCCTGCATTTGCCCTGTCCAATCCTGTTGGCATTGTGTGTAGGTTTCTATGAAATCACACCTCATTCTTCCGAACTCTAGTCATAATCAACCTGGTGTCTCTTCGTACATCATTCCTGCCATCTTAGGAATCCATGTGGTAAACCTTTGTTGAACTCCCTCTGTAGCCAGAACATTCTTCCCTCCCTTAATGTACAGATTGATCTAGATTATCTCTGATGTTAGCACTAAGAGCTCTGTCCCCTCACCATTACAATCATGGAGCTCTGAAGAAAAACAGGAAGCTGTTTAAATTGATTTCCCTTTGGTGTGACTGAAGAGTTAAAGTGTTACTTTCTGCAAATTACACATTTCCCATTCGTTCAAATTGTGGTTTTCTGAAGTCATTTGATCAGTTCTGTGATCTCATTGATCTACACATTTGGAGACAAAAACTCTCTAAATAGTCGAATTAGAGGAAGATTCTGTTGTGGTTTCATTATTATGAATGTGTTCATCTTTGGCCTGTCTTTGTGAAGCTGGAAGACACTGCACACGGTTTGATCCCGAAGCAGTTAGAACTGATTGAAATCTCAATTGTATCTGTGTGAAAGCTAAGCAAATTCTTTTACAATTTTAGGGAATTTTCTGAGCTCTGACAGGCAGTTTTTTTTCCTGGCAGTTCTTATTGATCTATTTGTTCCTGTTGCAGGGAAGCAGGGTCATAGATTTTATTACTCCATCTCAGGATTACTGCGTTTCAGAGGGCTCTACTGAAATAATTGCTGGGTAATACAAAAATTAAACACTGGTAACACGAAACATGAAATTGAGCCTTTTTTCTCTTGCACTGTTTAGTACTGACATGCAAGAAAATGGAAGGAACCAGTAATTTATACAAATGAGAACTGTTGATTGAACTACAGCCAAAGCAATTAGCAGTAACCAATCAGCATACTTTTTACACGGTGTACAAATTGCTTATTCTAAAAATTTGGTTTTCTTATGTTTCAGCTCTGATGAGTACAGAATGAAAAGTTTCAATTTCAAGTCTCCTCTTTGAAAGTAAAATTGTTAAGAAAAAGAATCCCACAGCTTGTAAAGAGACTTAACACCCGCTGATCTTTGCTTAACAGAGGCAACTTATTTTGTCCTGTTGCTCACCCATTATTTTTGCCCATTGTTGGAAGGTTGAATAGAGTTCAATGACATCCTTTTGTCACAGATGGTTTGTGGCTTCATTGCTTGGCCTGTTGGTACGCTGTAACTCTGTCACTTTGTTCCTCCCACAGGTAGCAAGTATGTACCCCGTGCCATTCTGGTGGACTTGGAGCCGGGCACCATGGACTCTGTCAGATCGGGGCCCTTTGGTCAGATTTTTCGACCTGACAACTTTGTATTTGGTATGAATTATTTTATAGTTGTAGCTAAACGTTTCTGCAAATATTCTAAAATATTCTGATCAGCAATTTTAACAAAGAGTTCTTCATTGCTCAGAACAAAATAAAACTGACACAAAGTAAACTTTTAACAAGGCTCGAGGTGATAGGCCTCTCACTGCAGGGTTTGACTGAAACAATTGCTTTCATTGTTCTTTCATCTCTTCTTTGTACCACCAGCTCCCCATTTCTTTCTCCTCCCTCGTCCTCCTCCTCACTCTCGTGCTTCCCCCCTCGTTCATTTTACTTTGGGGGAGTGGTGACAAAACACTGGTTACTGCAATGAAAGTGAAATTAAATAGCCTCATTGTGAAGTATTACTGCCTTCATTTGAGGGAGCAATTCACTGCGGCTGGTGTAGTGTGCTTCATCATTGAAATCCATTTTCAGTCCAATCCAGACTGGGTGAGAATGTCCCTCTCCTCACTCACTGGTCAGTCTGGGTAAGAATGTCCCCCTCGTCACTCACTGGTCAGTCTGGGTAAGAATGTCCTTCTCTTCACTCACTGGTCAGTCTGGGTAAGATTGTCCCTCTCCTCACTCACTGGTCAGTCTGGGTAAGAATGTCCCTCTCGTCACTCACTGGTCAGTCTGGGTAAGAATGTCCTTCTCTTCACTCACTGGTCAGTCTGGGTAAGATTGTCCCTCTCCTCACTCACTGGTCAGTCTAGGTAAGAATATCCCACTCGTCACTCACTGGTCAGTCTAGGTAAGAATGTCCCTCTCCTCACTCACTGGTCAGTCTGGGTAAGAATGTCCCTCTCCTCACTCACTGGTCAGTCTGGGTAAGAATGTCCCTCTCCTCACTCACTGGTCAGTCTGGGTAAGATTGTCCCTCTCCTCACTCACTGGTCAGTCTGGGTAAGATTGTCCCTCTCCTCACTTTTTCTTACAGCTCAGGGGTTGTTCTATATAGTAGTTCTGGATGGAAACAGATAAGGACCTCCTCACGTGGTTCCATCATGCTCAGTTTTAAAGTGCTCCCTGGGATGGTTTGTAAATCAGAGGCGCTACACAAATACAGGTGACAGGTGTTCCCCGCTATCCGAAAGTAGGGCATTCCAATGAAACATTTTGTAAGCTGAAATGGCGTAAAGCAAAGAAGCATTAATTTATATGAGAAAAATGATTTTTTTTCTGAATGTGAAAATCCTCTTTCGGTTAGTGAAAACAGGTACTAATTTAGGTCTTTCATAAAAGCAAAGTGGCATATAGCGAACTTTCGAAAAGTGAGGGATACTTGTATTGCTGTTAAAGGGGTGTGCGCTGAACAGGCCTTCCTCCAAAATAGCACGGACGTTTGAAAACCATTGCTTTTTGTGTTGTTCTCTAGGCCAGAGCGGTGCAGGGAACAACTGGGCAAAAGGCCACTACACAGAAGGAGCTGAACTGGTTGATTCCGTGCTGGACGTGATCCGTAAGGAAGCTGAGGGCTGTGACTGTCTGCAGGGTTTCCAGCTCACCCACTCGTTGGGAGGGGGCACTGGCTCGGGCATGGGTACCCTCCTCATCAGCAAGATCAGAGAGGAGTACCCCGACCGGATCATGAACACCTTCAGTGTCGTGCCGTCGCCCAAGGTGTCTGACACCGTGGTCGAACCATACAACGCCACACTGTCCGTGCACCAGCTGGTCGAGAACACGGACGAAACCTACTCCATTGACAATGAAGCGCTGTACGACATCTGCTTCCGCACCCTGAAGCTCACCACCCCGACCTACGGTGATCTCAACCACTTGGTGTCGGCCACCATGAGTGGGGTGACGACCTGCCTGCGGTTCCCCGGCCAACTCAACGTGGACCTCCGCAAGCTGGCGGTCAACATGGTGCCCTTCCCGCGCCTGCACTTCTTCATGCCGGGCTTCGCCCCCCTGACCAGCCGTGGCTGCCAGCAGTACCGTGCCCTCACCGTGCCCGAGCTCACCCAGCAGATGTTCGACGCCAAGAACATGATGGCGGCCTGCGACCCGCGCCACGGCCGCTACCTGACGGTGGCCGCCATCTTCCGCGGCAAGATGTCCATGAAGGAGGTGGACGAGCAGATGCTGAACATCCAGAACAAGAACAGCAGCTACTTCGTGGAGTGGATCCCCAACAACGTGAAGACGGCTGTGTGCGACATCCCGCCCCGGGGCCTCAAGATGTCCGCCACCTTCATCGGGAACAGCACCGCCATCCAGGAGCTCTTCAAGCGGATCTCTGAGCAGTTCACCGCCATGTTCCGCCGCAAGGCCTTCCTGCACTGGTACACGGGCGAAGGTATGGATGAAATGGAGTTTACCGAGGCAGAGAGCAATATGAATGATCTGGTCTCCGAGTACCAACAGTATCAGGACGCCACTGCTGATGAACAGGGTGAATTTGAAGAGGAGGAGGAGGAGGAGGAGGGTGCAGTTGATGCCTAATGTCCTTGTCATCTCCCCCCCCACCATCCTCTCCTCCTCGAGAGCTGGCAGTGTCGTTGTTCTGTTCTTCCTTACGAAACAAATTGTGGGTTTTAATTTGTAAATCTCGACCCTCTGTCCCATGTAGCGTTTTAGTGTCAAGTGACGCTGTGGCAACCATGATTGTAAATAGTGTCCCATTCCTGTGATGCAGACGCTTTACATTTTCCTAATCACTGAATTGATTTTGAAAGCTTTTATGTCGAATAAAGTTCATGTTTATTATTCTTCGCGACCTGAAGTGAATGAAATTTCAAAACTGCTGCCTTTTGTTTTGTGTTGAAGTATCTCAGCTGGTACGTTACAGCATTCAGACAGGCAGCATGCCCAGGAGTTTGTAACAAAGAACTGTGGATGCTGGAAATCTGAAACAGAAACTGAAAGTGCTAGAGAAACGCAGCAGGTCGGGTAGCAGCTGGAGAGAGAGAAAGGCAAAGTTAGCGTTTTGAGTCCACTGACAGAACTGAAGATGTTAACTCTGCTTTCTCTTCACAGATGCTGCCAGACCTACTGTGTTTCTCCAGCGATTTCTGTTCTTGTTCCCGTGATTTGAATTTTGTTCATTTCAGAGTTGAACATTTGATTTTTTTTTGTGACTCTCCCTTTAATCTTGATACATGTGATTTAAACTGATTTTAAGTGGCTTCAAAGAGCTTCCTGTGATAGGATGGACCAAGATGCTGTTGGACACACTCCTGCCCAGTCGTCCGGGGTTTTGTGCTGTGTTTGCACGGACAGACGTGCGCGTCTCTGGTTGGGCCAACGTTTGCTGACCATCCATGATTGACCTTGAGAAGGTGGTGAGCTGCCAACTTGAACCACTATCATCTGGGTGGCATGGGTTACACCAAGGGCACTGTGAGGAAGAGGATTAAGGTAGCATAGGAAAAACATTTTAACAGGCCATGGCACAGACCTCCCAACCATTGGTCAAACCTATTGGTCAAAATGGGTTAAGAAAAGCCTAGGAGAATAGTTTGATATCTGTTAATATATTCAGGTTCTGCCTGAAACATACAAGTTGTCTACACTGTTGATTTACATAGTGACCGCACTTTTAAAATAATCCATTGGTTGCAAACCACTTTGGGATGCATGGAGAACTAATAAAATGTTATTTAAATGCAAATTCTTAGTGATTTTCGTTGGGTTTACAGATTATCGCATTTCTGACTCATTTCCTCTCGCTCATCAATCACTTCCAATGGCTTCTTTTCCTGTTCCCACACCCTCTGTGTGGCTCACTGATGGATCATTAGCTGCTTCCTGTTTCTCGGCTGCATCGGAGAGTAAACTGTCAGCTTCCACACACACACTATGTCACCACCACCACCTCTCTCAAATCCTTCCTCCCCCCGCCCCCCCCCCCCCATATTTAAATTGCTCATTCGACATCCAGTACTGAATACATGGAAACTTCCTTCAGTTAAATACATGGCAAGACTGAAGCCTTGTCTTTGGTCCCCACTCCATAGCCACTGACATCCCTCGCCTTGGCAATATTTTTGAAATTTAGCCAGTCTGCATCTTAACTTGATGCAAGTTTCCTGTCCATGGTCACACTCCCATTTGCTACCTTTCATTGACTTCTGATCACACAGCATCTTGATATTAATATCCTCATTGGTGTTTGCAAATCTCAATGGTCTTCCTTGCTCCCTGTCTCTCTTTCTCTTTCTCCTTATCTTCCTCCCAAGACTCTGAGTTATCTGCACTTTTCCAACCCTGGCTTCTTGTGCACCCCATTTCTGGAAAACAAATTACTCCATTTAATGGGAATGACTCCAGTTGCTTCAGTGTCAGCAATGGAATAGACTCCCTAAACCTCTGTGTTGCTCTCTATCAGATGCCTCTGTTCCCGGTTCCCATGAAGCCTCATCTGCAGGTCTCACAGACCCCTAACAGAAAGCCAAAACCCATTTGGCCATAACTTACATTCACGTAGCACATTCACATCCCAAGGTGTTTCATAGCAGCCACTGCTTGGTGTGTGTTTGTGAGGGGGTTGAGTCCTCAAGTCCAGAGCTGTAATATGGACTTTGTCTTAAATTCTCTATTTACATTTTTTTCTCTTTATTATGTTATTGTGAAAGGACTGTAATTTTGAACTTTTTATCTCTTTATTTTTCTAACTTTGATTTTGTACTTTTGAAGATCTGTAATGCTGGACTCTTTATTTCTTTATCTTCTGAACTTTTTTCCAAGAACTTGTCCTCAAGAGTCTGTACCTGGGTACCTAAGATGGCACTGTAAGTGGTGACTTGTAAACTCTTCACTGTACTCCTGTGAGTGTGTGACTATAGAGCTAATTCCATCCATGGACTCCAGTTACACTCTTGTTGCTGTGGAAAGGCTGCCAACATCATCAAAGACACACTCCATCTGGCAGTGCTCTCCTACAACACCTTCTGTCAGGCAGAAGATACACCGGCTTGAACATCAGATTCAAGAACAGCTTTTTCCCTGTCTTTATTACACTGATGAATGGACTCTCTAGCTTCATATAATGTTGATCTTGATTTGCAACCCTCCTGTAACCTGGGTGCCTCACCCTATGATCTGTATGTCTGTGCTTGCTATGATCTGTCTGTACTGTTTGCAAACAGAGCTTTTCACTGTACTTCAGTACACATGACTACAATAAGTCTAAGGACACAAAACACAAAGAGTTCTATCAGATTGTGTTTGCTGCTGAGTCACATGACAGTGATACTGGGGCAGGTGACCGAATGTTTGGTCAAAGAGAGAGGTCTGATGGAGCATCTGGGAGGAGGGGGGAGTTAAAAAGGGAGTATCAAAAGCTGGGGGCCTGAGCAGCTGAAGACAGTATCACAGAAGTGTTAGAGTGGAGAAGAGGCCATTTGGCCCCTCATGAATGCACCAGATCTGCAAATGAGGGTCTGTTTCTGTGCTGTATGAATCTGTTGTTCTAATGATATGCATATATTTGTTTTTCCCATAACCCTTGTACGTTGGATGATTATTTAAATAGAATGCCTCAGGACTCGGCTGCAAATAGTGGAGCAAAGACAACCGGGAAATGCAGGGATTTTGGATGGTTGTGGATCAAGCAGGGGTTACAGAGAGGATGAAAACTAAAATCAAGGTATGGTCAACTAAGAATAGTACCTATAGTAGAATTTAAATCCATATCCCCAACACGGAGGAGTTAATAATTTTCATTCATACTCAGGATGCTTCCCGTGAATAAAAATCACATTTGGCTGTGTACATTTTCCATTGCTTTGCAGAATTTGTCCACAGTAGCATCAATGCATTAACCAGAGAGACATCCCAGGGAAAGTGGAATACGTCAAGAATAATTGGGGAAGGCAAGTGAGAGTTGGTCTTGAAGGATGCCCTGGAAGAGATTACAGCAGGAAGGGAAGGGCTGAGACATTCAAAATTGGAAGGGCTGGGAACTTTTACTACCATGGTCAGAGTTCAAAACACACAGTACAGGCTGCACTGTACAGCAGAGGTCCATACTAGCTTGTGTTTATATTGCCCCTTTTGCAACCACAGTGCATTGCAAAGTGCCATACATGAATGAAATGTTTCTGTCAGTCTGATCACTTTGTGGGAAATACAGCAACCCCCTGTAGTCAGCAGTGAACTAAGTGACATGATACCACCTTGGGTGTCAGTCCCAGTTTGCTCAAACAATAGGAATGACTGCAACAGGACAGTGGGGACAAGCCCCTCCAAAGCAGTGGCCTTTCACATCCACCCTTATAACATTTAAAAGATGTTTGGACAGGTGCATGAATAGGAAGGGCTTAGAGGGATATGGCCCCATTGTAGACAAATGGGACAAGAATAATATGGGGAACCATGGACGAGTTGTTATGAAGGGTCTGTTTCTGTGCTGTATGATTCTGCTGTTCTAATGATGTGCATATATGCATGAAACAGGGCTAACCAAATTGAGGGGAGACGCCCAGGAGAGTTGTGAGGTGCTATGTTTGAGTCCCTAGCTCTGAGACAGCAATGGCTGCTCCCCACCGTTACCATAGATCTTCTACAGCTCCCACCCCTACCTCCGGCCCAATCCCATGCTCCATACTCTCGCATCTGACCAAGGGACTGTGCCTGTATTCAAGCCTGGAAGTGGGGTTACATTTAGGCGGATAATGTTCAGGACACACCAATACTGAAGTTGCACAACTTACACAGAGGAAGTCAATAATTGACCACCTTGAAGACTAAATGGCAGAACTGATTTTTAATGTGTATTTATTTAAAGAGTGGCCTGTACAATTGCACAAATTATATCTGCCTTTAGTTCAGGAGCGCTCCGTGTGTTAGACAGACCCCATTTGCTTTTCTTGGCTGTGTGTCAGTTTCGGAGATGTGATGGTGCATAAACGCACAAACTGTCATTCTCATGATATTAAAAACTCTTCCACAAGACTGTTAAATTCCTTAGCAAACCGCAAATGCAAGTTGTGTTTGCCTTTTGCCATCAGGTGCAGTCTGTAAACCAAGAAGTAAAGAAAACACAAGTAAGAAATACTGAGTGTGAAAGGAGGTCCTGTAAACTGTGGACTATAAAAGGTAATTATATAAAAGTCCCAAATTCCTCATAAATACTCCTTGTAGGTATGTCTCTAACAATGAACAATAATTGGCGTAATTGCCCCATATAATCTCTCCTTTTCTCAATTACACGAGTAAAATAAGTATTAACACTGTGTAAATGTATCTGACAAGTAGTGACTATATTGCACTGTTCGATAAGTAATACTCAAATCTTATACAGCAAGTTACTATTGAATCTGCTACCACAAGCTATATCTCAAGCAATGTATTCCATTCCTTAGTAACTCAATGCAGAGAAAAGGCATTCTAATCTACCCATTTTCTGTTGCTAATTAACATAAATCTGCATCCACTGGTTAAGACCACACAACCATAAGATATCGGAGCAGAATTAGGCCATTTGGCTCATCAAGTCTGTTCCACCATTCGATCGTGGCTGATACATTTCTCAACCTCATTCTCCTGCCTTTTCTGCATAACCTTTAATCCCTTCGCCAAACCAGAACCGATCTATCTCTGTCTTAACCACACTTAATGACTTGGCTTCCACAGCTTACCATGGCAATAAGTTTCACAGATTCACCACCCTCTGGCTGAAAAAAAAATGCCTCTTCATCTCAGTTCTAAGTGTAGGCCTGGGGTCCTGGTCACTCCTACAAGTGGAAACATCTTCTCCATATCCACACCACCCTGGTCTCTCAGCATTCTGTAAGTTTTAATCAGATCTCCCTCATCCTTTTAAACTCCATTGAGTACACCCCTCAAGCAAGCCCTTGTCTCCAGGATCATGCTTGTAAATCTCCTCAAAGGTCAACACAACCTTTCTTAGAGATGGGCTAGAAATTGCTCACAATATTCCACATACTGTCTGACTACAGCCTTATACAGTTTCAGCAGAACATCTCTGCTCTTGTGTTGTAGCCCTTTAGAAATGAATGCTCACATTGCATTTACCTTCCTAACTGCCAACTGAATGTGCATGTTAACTTTAAGAGAAGCCTGAAAAACTCTCTAGTCAATGGGAGTGGTTTCTCTGTATTTCCTCTATCAAAACCTCGCCATGATCTTGCTCTTCATTGTTTGTGGTAACACTGAATGCCAGCAGGGGGTGCTGTTTCAGGCCTGGTTGGGCATTTTCCTCTCAATGTGATACAAACTGGGAAGGACAGTCAAAACCTTTGCCTGGCTTCAAACTGTGAGACTAGCTATCACTTTCTCTCCCGGATTATCGTCTGTAATATAATCCATCGCATTTTCAATTCCTCTGCAAATAGAATGAGTCCCGTTCAGTTTTAATGTGCATTTGTGTGCTCTTGATAGCAAATAAACAGTAATAATAACCTGTAATTTGTTCCGAATGCGAAAAGACAGTAAAGTTAAATATTTCTGAACTACCATCCTATGTTTGTCCCATGCAGAGTGCAAACAGAGCAAGTTTCCTGTTACTGCACCACTCTTGGCGATTTTCTGTGAAGCATTCCCACTTCCTTTTCAATCAACAGTACACCAAACATTCCCTCACCTGGAGCCTTTGATGTGCTTGTGCAGGTAGTCTGGATGAGACCGTGGCACCATTGGGTCTTTCTCTCCATGAATGATGAGTGTAGGGCATTTGATTTGTGGAACAAGATCTTTACAAATGTTGCCTACAATCGAAACACATAGGAACCAAGGGGACATGTGTCGGATGACGAGTCAGAATTTGTTAAAAAAAAAGTACTCATGCTGTACAGGTTCCAGTGCATTCAAAATGAATCAAAATATCACATCTTTTCATATTGTTTTACATTTGCTTTGACAAAGCTGTAATCATAAAATCAGGGAAATACAGAGCAAGGCCATTTAGCAAATGCTGACTCTTTATGGTGAGACGCTGTTCTTCCCACATAGACCACAAGCCTATTATGTAACTGCCCATTCATTGCTCTGTATTTCAAACAATCTCTTCCTTTACAAAAGCTGAAAATGTTACAATGGCTCATCAGGTCCCTCAGGATCTGAATGAGAAGGATGTACAAGGCTGAAACTAATTCAAACAGTAATAGACCAGTTAATGGCACATATGGAAAAGCGTGCTGCGAATTGCAAATCTTCACAGCTTGCCAGGGTAATTGGATCATTCCTATATTTGCCTCACACAATCACAGAATTATTAGAGCACAGATGAAGGCCATTCAGCCCATCGTGACTGCAGAGGGCTCTCTGAATCCATTTGCTTCATTCCCTTCCTCGTCCAGTGGGAGACATCTTAATCAGGAAAGTCATCTCTTAGGAGTCATAAGTAGAGTCAGAGTGATGTACAGCGTGGAAACAGACCCTTCAGTCCAACTCGTTCATGCTGACCAGATATCCTAACCTAATCCAGACCCATTTTACAGCATTTGCCCTAAATCCTTCTAAACTCTTCCTATTCATTTACCCAAGCCAGATGCCTTTTAAATGTTGTAATTGTACCAGCCTTCACCACTTCCTCTGGCAACTCATTCCATACACGCACCACCCTCTGTGTTAAAAAATTGCCCCTTCGGTCCCTTTTAAATTTTTCCCCTCTCACCCTAAACCTATGGCCTCTAGTTCTGGACTCCCCCACCCCACGGAAAATACCTTGTCTATTTATTCTATCCATGCCCCTCATGATTTTATAAACCTCTATAAGGTCACCCCATAGCTTCCATGCTCCAGGGAAAACAGTCTCAGCCTATTCAACCTCTCCCTATAGCTCAAAACCTCCAAGCCTGGCAACACCCTTGTAAATCTTTTCTGAACACTTTCAAGTTTCACAACATCCTTCCCATAAGAGGGAGACCAGAATTACTCCCTTCTAAACAAATTCTTCCCCAGTTTCTTGCCCTTTTACTATCCCGGTGTACATGGGGATTATTGAAAATCCCTTTACCACAAGTTGAGTTCTTACATCTTTTTGTAACAACATCGGATCCTCTACCTCACATTTATTTTTATAGTTAATTTGCAAATTTGACTTACCACAGATACTTAATTATGATAATTATCCATACATTTTAGTAACAATTATTAACACAAGGCCGATCAATTATCCTGCTCAGAAAATGAACAATTTAAAACTGCAGACTCTCATTCCTACAGGTGAAAAATTGTTCTTGGAGATTTCAAAAATCTTAAATGTCAATTTATTTTAATTTTCAAAAATCTACTTCTACTCTTGCCTGTCATTTTTCTCCCTTTCTTTCTGTATCCAACTACTTTAGCTCCAGGCAGGATAAGAAAGTGTAGGCCTCCCAAACCAGTCAACTAGAATGGGGGGTCTCTCAATCCACATTAATTTGTGCACCACTGAGGAACTGGACCTGGAGTAAAAATGTGGCCTCTGAGGGTCAATAACTACCTTTTTATCCATTCCCTGCCTTCCCCCCACAGAGACCTGACTGGAATGACCCATCACTGTCCCAGCGCACATCTCCATGAGGATAGCAACCCCTACTGCTCACACATACACCCCGCCCCCACACCCACCCACATGCACACACTCACACGGTCTCCCCTGCATGCACACACATAAACATTTGTGGGCTGAATTTGTACTTACAGAATTACATTTTATTTTGCTCAAAAACTGCATTAAAACTGCAGAATATAACTTCAAAAATTTCTGGGGTTTACATATGAAGGTACCAAAACTAACATGATCATTCTAATAGATTCAAATCACACAACACCGGGTTATAGTCCAACAGGTCTATTTGGAAGCCATGATTTGGAGATGCCGGTGTTCGACTGGGGTGTACAAGGTTAAAAATCACACAACACCAGGTTATACTCCAACAGGTTTAATTGGAAGCACACTAGCTTTCGGAGCGACGCTCCTTCATCAGGTGATTGTGGAGGGCTCAATCGTACTTTGTTACAATCGAGCCCTCCACTATCACCTGATGAAGGAGCGTCGCTCCAAAAGCTAGTGTGCTTCCAATTAAACCTGTTGGACTATATTTGGAAGCATTAACTTTCAGAGCACTGCTCCTTCATCAGGTGGTTGTGGACGATAAGAAATTAAGACACAGAATTTATAGCAAAAGTTTACAGTGTGATGTAACTGACATTAAAACTTGAAAAAGACCTGGATTGTTTGTTAAGTCTCTCATATTTTAGAATAACCATGTTGGTTTCAATTCTTTCATATGTAAATCCCAGAAGTTTTTAAAAATTACATTCTCAGGTGAACTTTAACAATAGGCGCCAGGTCGATCCAGATAATGCAATGAAGGTGTGAGGTGTGAGACTGTCAGCCCTAATGGTCAGACTGATTCTAATCTAAAAAGGGGATTTACAGAACCTTACATGGATTCATGCAGTTTTTGAGCAAAATAAAAATGTAATTCTGCATGTAAAATTCACCACAACTTATGTGTGTGTGTGCATGCATGTGGTTGTGTGTGTGGCAGTGGGGTATAAGTGTCTGTGAGAGACTGTGTGTATGTGTGTGAGTGTAAGTGTAATAGGGTGAGAAGGTGTGCGTACGCGTGTGAGTGTAGGAGTGCATCTGTGAGCATAGAGAGAGCTTGTGTATAAGAGAGGGTCTGTGCAAGTATACAGGTCTGTAGGAGTGAGTGTGTGTGTAGTGCAGTGGGTTACCTGTACTGTGACAGGAACCCAAGGTCCTGGTTGAAGCCATCCCCATGAGTACCATTCTAGAAAATGGAAGACTTAAGCTAAATTTGTTTAATATGACATTCCATGACACTGCAATCTGTGTCTTATGATTCTGCTCCACACCCACCTGACGAAGAAGCAGCACTTTGAAAGCTAGTGCTTCCAAATAAACCTGTTGGACTGTAACCTGGTATTGTGTGATTTTTAACTTTGTCAATCCCTACTGTGGCATGGATAAGTTCTGAAAGTGCCATCTTTGATAAGCCTTTGGCTCCAAGCGGGGGCGTGTCCTGCTTTAGACTCACCCTTCTGTCAGAAAGGTAGGCAGGCAGCCAGCCAATCAGTTGCTTGGTAGCCAGAAGATTCCTCAGGCGCTCTTCCCTCCCAGAAACTCTCCTGCGTTCAGACTTAAATCTCTACCTTTCCCTCCACAGGCACCGCCTGGCCTGCTGAGCAGTTCCAGGCCTTCCTGCATTTATTTCAGATTTCCAGCATCTGCAGTCTCCATAACTTTTGCAATTGATATATGAGTGTTTCCTGATCTGACAAATTCCTCATTTCCCACACTGATCTCACCGTTTGTTTCTTTCTCAATTTGAATCATGCCATCTACCCAGGCAGCCCAGGTCTTGGCAAAATACTCTTCCCCGTACATCTCCACCATGGGCTTCCTCATGTTGTCACTCCACCTCGAGACATCTCGAACAGCTAGAAACAAACAGGGCAGTTGAGAGTTAATGTGCTGACTGCAGAGGATACAACACAACCACAAAGTAACAGGGAAATCTGAGGCAATTCCCCCAGGTTCCCTGTTAGAAAATCAGAGAAATCCCCAGAGAAAGTTATCGTGGTAACAATACCCCAGAATGACATGGCATAGAAAAGTCTGCATCAGCACATAGAGCCTCAGTACCTTTCTCCTGTCTTTACCCCACACTACTGCATATTATTAAAATGGAAACAATTATCCATTTCCCTCTTGAATGTATGAATTGAACTTATCTCCTCCACACTACCAGACCCCCACCACTGTTCTAAGACTTTGTTTTTCTCACATCACATTAAATCTTGGTCATTTTACAGGCAGGAACAGTTTCTCCCCGTCTATTCTATCCAACCTGATGATTTTGAAATGTTCTATCTGATCCCATCTTGGCCATCTTCTCTCCAAGAATTTTTAAACATAACAAAGTACTGAGAGCACTTATAAAGTGAGGCTGCTGGGACCCAGTGGTTGGTTAAGAGGGAAGACCGCTGCATTCTGTAAATGAATCACGAGGGTGGAATCTGGAGGGATATTCCACCATCCGGCTCCTGCTCCAATTATCAAAAAGCTTCGGCCCTTTAATATCATTATGGCTGGAGGACGTTTCTTGGGATAACTCCTGTGGAGTTTTATGGTCAAACTACTCAGAGAACAAACTTAATACCCAACATTCCCACACAATGAGGAAAAAAAGTCTTCGCAGTTACTAAGTTGAGGCAATGGTATTTTATACAAGTCTTATAACAGTGGCCTGAATACCACACATTTATGTCTCGATTAGAGTGGTGCTGGAAATCACAGCAGGTTAGGCAGCATCTGAGGAGCAGGAAAATCGATGTTTCGAGCAAAAGCCCTTCATCAGGGGGGCTGATGAAGAGCTGCCTGACCTGCTGTGCTTTCCCACTCCAATCTAGACTCTGATCTCCAGCATCTGCAGTCCTCACTTTTGCCTACTGCACATTTATGACTGAGGGCTAAGTGTAACTCTGTGATGAAAAGCAATGCAATGGTACGTACTCAACATTTATAAATTTACCTGGCTTCATACTGGACAGCCGTGAAAGTTTGGGGAACAGAGTGAGTGGTTAGGGAAAGCAAGATTTGGATTTTATCCCTTAGTCCACCCAGTTCCTGGTCTCACCTGCGTTGGGAACATGCTGAACAAAAAGGAAAAAGGTCAAGCACGTCAGATCAGCTGAGGGTCAGTGGACAGCAGTCTCACCTCTGAGTCCCAATTCTCAATTCAGGGCTCGAACACAAAATTAATCCAGGCTGAGACTCCAGTATAGCACAGAGGGAGAGCTGCACTCATTGAAGACCCCTACTTTAGATGAGATGTTAAACCAAGGTCTGGTCTGCCCCCTTCACTTGGATGTTGTAGACTGCCCATGAGTGCTACCCGACCTGCTCAGTATTTCTTGCAACTTTTAGTTTTTGTTTCAGTTTTTCAGAACCCACACCCGTTTGCTGTTGCACTTACCGTTGTAAAGCTTTATGTCTTCTTGAGTTAAAGAAGCATTTGCACCCCATACGACCAATTTGTGAACGAGGCCTGGATATTTTGAGGCAGCAATTAGAGCGGTTATTCCACCGTCGCTCCAACCCAGGAGGGAAAAGTTCTTGAAGTGCAGTGCCTGGAAGAATGACCTGATTTATGATACAGTCTTTATGGTATAGAATGAAGCCAGTCAGCCTGTTGAGCATCACTGGATCTCTGTAATGCAATCCAGTCAGTCTCCTCCCTTTGCTCTCTACTCCAGGCCTCGGTAGGTATATTTCCGTGAGTGCCCCTTCAATTTCCTTTTGAAATCATTGATTGTCTCCAATTTGACTTTTAGACTGTTTTATCCGATTACATTATCTCTTACAGCATGAAAAACTGGGTGGTGATATTGAAGATTCCAACCGACGTCTATTGCAACTGACTTTTATGAGCAAACATTACATTCACAGGCACATCAGTGTCTGGGCTAATAACAAGTTAATGGGATACATCAGAGAAGCATGCTTACAGTAGCATTCAAGTGATTAGAGTTCAGACAGAGTACGGGATGGGGATATCCCAAGCAGGAAAACCGTGCTTGACAAATCTACTGGAATGTTTTGAGGATGTAATTAGTAGAGTTGATAAGGGGGAGCCTGGACTTTCACATGGCTTTCGATAAGGACCCACATAAGAGATTAACATGTAACATTAAACCACATGGGATTTGGGGTAGTGTACTGACATGGATAAAGAACTGCTTGGCAGGCAGGAAACAAAGTTTAGGAATAAAGGAGTGCTTTTCAGAGCAGCAGACATTAATGGGATACTGCAGGGATTATCGTTTGGACCTCAACTATTCATAATATATATTAATGATTTAGATTAGGGAACTTTGTGGGCGGCAAAGCACTGCTCCCTCACAATGGCAGGGACCCGGGTTCTATTCCTGCCTTGGGTGACTTTCTGTGTGGAGTTTGCACATTCTCCCCGTGTCTGCATGGGTTTCCTCTTGGTGCTCCAGTTTCCTCCCACAGTCCAAAGATGTGCAGGTCAGGTGAATTGGCCATGCTAAATTGCCCATAGTGTTAGGTGCATTAGTCAGAGGGAAAATGGGTCTGGGTGGGTTACTCTTTGGAGGGTCAGTGTGGACTGGTATGGGCCAAATGGCCTATTTCCACACTGTAGAGAATCTAATCTAAATATAAAATTTCCAAGTTTACAGATGACCCAAAGCTGGGCGGGAGGGTGATCTCCAAGTATGTTCCAGAGATGCTTCATTGTGATTTGGACAAGTTGAGTGAGTGATCAGATGAAATATATTGCAGATAAATGTGAGGTCATCCACTCTGCTAGCAAAATCAGGAAGGCAGATTATTCTCTGAATGGAAATAGATTGGGCAACGAGACTTGGGCATCCTGACACCCGTCACTGAGAGGGAGCAGGGTGCATAGGTGCAGAAGAGGGACTCTTCCACAAATCCTACACAGAGGCAGACATGGTGCAGACCCATGCAGGTACCATGCCCATGGTTTGGAGTAAGCATGCAGGTGGTGAAAAAGGCAAATGGCCTTCATAGTGACAGAATTCAAGTAGAGGTTCAAAATGGATGTCTTGCTGCAATTATACAGGGTATTGTTGAGACCAGACCTGGAGTACTGTGAGCAGTTTTGGTCTCCTTATCTGAGGAAGGACGTTCTGGCTATGGAGGGAGTGCAACAAAGATTTTCAAGACTGATTCCAGGGATGGCAGGACTGACGTATGAAGAGAGACTGGATTGCCTTGGATTATATTCACTGGAGGTTAGAAGAATCATCTCATAGGAACCTACAAAGTTCTAACAGATCTAGACAGGGTAAACACAGGAAGGCACTCCTAATGACTGGGGATTCCCGAACCAAGGGGTCACAGTCTAATGATGTGGGTTAGATTATTTACTGGCTGCTCACGTAACAGTAGAACGCCTTAGGGTTTTCCTTAATCCTACCTGCCAAAGCTTTTTCATGCCCCTTTCTAATTCTCCTAAATCCATTCTCCTGTTCCTTCCTGGCTACCTTGTAACCCTCTGAAGTCCTGTCTGTTCTTGCCTCCTCTACCTTAAGTAAACTCCCTTCTTCCTCTTGACTAAATGTTCTACATCCCTTATCACAGAAGGTTCTTTCACCCTACCATCTTTTCCTTGCCTCAGTGGAACAAACCTGTCCAGCACTATCAGCAAGTGCTTCCTTAACAACCTCCACATTTCTGTTGTGCATTTCCCTGAGAACATCTGTCGCCAATTTAGGTGCCCCAGTTCCTGCTTAATAGCATTGTAATTCCTCCTCACCCAATTAAATACTTTTCCATACTGGCAGCTCCTATCCTTCTCCATGAGTATAGTAAAGGCCATGGAATTGTAATCACTATCCCCGAAATGCTCTCCAACTGAGAGATCTGACACCTGGCATGGTTTGTTGCCAAGCATTAAATCCAATATGGCCTCCCCTCTAGTCGGCCTACCTACATATTGCATCAGGAACTCTTCCTGAACACACCTGACAAAAACTGCTCCATTGAAACTATTTGAACTAAGTAGATTCCAGTCAATATTAGGGAAGTTAAAGTCACCCATGTCAACAACCTTGTTACTTCTGCACCTTTCCACAATCTGCCTCCCAATCTGCTCCTCCATGTCTCTGTTGCTACTGGGAGGTCTGCAGAAAACTCCCAATAAAGTGACTGCTCCTTTCCTATTTCTGACTTCCACCCACACTATGTCAACAAACCCTCCTTGATGACCTCCCTTTCTGCAGCGTGATACTATCCCTGATTAACAATGCCACTCCTGTACATCTTTTACCTTCGCCACCTCCCCCCCCCCAATTCTTTTGAAACATCTAAACTCTGGAACATCCAACAACCATTCCCGCCCCTGTGATATCCAAGTCTCCGTAATGGCCACAACATCATAGTTCCAATTACTGATCCATGCTCTGAGTTTGTCACCCTTATTCCTAATGCTTCTTGCATTAAAATAAACACACTTCAACCCATCACACTGATTGCAACTTTGCTCTATCACGTGCCTATCCCTCCTCACAGACTCTCTGCACACTGTATTTGCCTGTTCACCATCTGCCTCACCATCTGATCCATAGCTCAGGTTCCCACCCCCTTACCAATCTAGTTTAAACTCTCCCAAAGAGCTCGAGCAAACCTCCCGCTCAGGAGCAACCTGACCTCCTTGTACAGGTCCCACCTTCCCCAGAAGGTATCTCAATGGTCCACACAACTGAATCCATCCCTCCTACACCAGCCCTGAAGCCAGGTGTTCATCTGCACTCGCTCTCTATTCCTAGCCTCACTACCACTTGGCACTCACAGTGATCCTGAGATTACCACTCTGCTCATCCTGCTTTCTAGTTTCCAAACTAACTCCCTAAATTCTCTTTTCAAGTCCCCTTCCCTTTCCCTACCGGTGTGTACCACGCCGCTCTCCCTCCCCCTTGAGAATCCTGTAGACTCGATCCGAGACATCCCTGACTCTGGCACCTGGGAGGCAACCCACCGTCAGACTCACTGTCCGCCCATATCCTGTTGTAAGTCGAAAGACTTTGTTGCTAAGAATACAAAACCATTCTAATACATTCTTAAAATGAACCTCAATTTTATAATTTGGAGATGCTGGTGTTAGACTGGGGTGTACAATGTTAAGAAAAATCACATAACACCAGCTGGCGCTTCCCAACAAACCCGTTGGACTATAACCTGATGTGTTATTTTTAACTCAATTTTATAAGCAATTATTTTTCATATCTGTTTTTTTTCTGATTTGTCTTACTTGTTATTTTAATTTTATGTCGACTCTTTAGATTAAACATGGCTGATTAGACACAAGGCAAAAGCTGTGGAGAAAACTGTTTGGTCTCACTGCACGAACGTTAACAGGGTTACTGATTCCACCGAAAATTCAAAGCTAGCTCTTTTCAGGTGAGGCTAACTATGTGGTCGCAGAAACTGCAGCAGTGGAAGTTTTGGGATATATTTTCTCCGTGCTCACCTGCATTAAATCCACAGCATCCCTTGCATCCGTGTGAAAAAAATCCAAAGGGAACTCTCGTTGTGGAGGGATGGAGCGTCCATAGCCCCGCGGGTCCCAGGCAACTACTGTGAAACGTTCCTTGTTCAGAGACTCAAGCTGAGGCCCGAAGTCAGTCTGACTGCTTCCTGTGAGAGAGAGAGTGGGGGAGAATGGGTTGGACCGAAGGGTCTGTTTCCATTCTGCACATCTCTATGACTCTATAAGTCTGCCCGTTCCTTACTAATTCCACGGAGAGTGGGTGGGATTTTTCGACGGATGTTTGGGAGATGGGAACCTAGTCAGAAAACAACAAATGCTGGAGATCGCAGTGGGTCAGGCAGCATCCATGGGGAGAGCACAAGAGTCATTCAGACTCGAAACATTAGCTCACTCTCTCTCCATGGATGCTGCCTGATCCGCTGGGATCACCAGCATTTATTGTTTTCAGATTTCAGCATCTGCAGTAATTTGCTCCGCTGTTGTGGATACCTACTCTGCTGTCCAGCCAGCAGCCAGTAGGTACCCCGTTGTACAAACATTGACACTAAGTATGTAAGGAAGGAGGCTATTCTGCCTATTGCACTTGTACTAGCTCTTTGACAGAGCTATCAAATCATACGAACAGGGCTGGAGTAGGCCATTCAGCCCCATAAGGCCATGCCACCATTCAGCCAGATGAAGGCTGATCTGATTATAGTTTCCAATCCAAGTTTCCACCTACCTCTTGATAATCTTTCACCCCCTTGCTTGACAAATATCTATTTACCTTTGCCTTAAACACATCCAAGACTGCCAGTGGAAGTGGCTGAGGCGGGTACGTTAACAACATTCAAAAGACATTTGGACAAATACAGAGATAGGAAGGGTTCGGAAGGGTATGGGCTGAGTGCAGGGAATGGGTTGAGTGTGGACAGACGTTTTGGTTGGCATGGACCTGTCTCCATGCTAGAGGTCTCGATGACTCTGCCTCCATCACCTACCTCTACAGGAACAGGATTCCAAAGTCGCATGACCCTAAAAGAAAACATTTTGCCTCCTCGCTCTTTTTAATAGGTGACCCCCCCTCCCCCCCACTATCCAAGTTCTAAATTCTCCCATAAAGCAGACATCTTCTTAACAGCTAGTCTGTCAGGATCTTGCATATTTCAAACAAGTCACCTCTTCCTCTTCTAAGCTCCAGCTAATCCAAGCCTGAGTTGCCCAACCCTTTTCTCATAGGACAATATGTCCACTCCAGGCATTAGTCTGGTAAACATTCCCTGAGCTGCTTTCAACACATTTACTTTGTTCCTCAAATAATACTGCGCACTGGGTTCTCCAGAAGTGTCTCACCAGTGCCCTTTACAAATGAAGCACCACTTCTGCATTCAATTCCCCTCATGATAAATTCTAATTTCTATTGGCTTTCCCAAGTCTACACAGCACCCCCCCCCCCTCTTTCACTGCAGCCTTTCTGCTTATTATCCAAATCTCTTTTGAATATTCCCATTGAATCTGCTTCTATCTGCTTTCAGGGCCTTCCTGATCACATCAGTCCCCAGATCACCTCTGTCTCCTTTACCCAATCCCTTTAAATCTGCGTCCCTTGCTTATCTACCCTTCTGCTGCTGGAAACAGTATATTTTTCTAATTTACTCTACCAAAACCCATCGAGATTTTGAATGCTTCTGTTAAACCTCCTCCTAATCTTCTCTGCTTTAAGATGAACAAACCCAGATTCTCCAGGCTTTCCACAAAACTAAAGCCCCTTATCCCTTGCACCATTCTCATAAACATCTCACTATCCTCTCCAAGCCCTTCACAGCCTTCTTAAAGTGTACTGCCAGAAAGGAACACCATCTTCCAGGTGAGGTCAAAACACCATCTTATCTTCCTTCATATAAACTGAAAGAACTGTGGATGCTGGAAATCAGAAGCAAAAACAGAAATTGCTGGAAAAGCTCGGCAGGTCTGGCAAGCATCTGTGGAGAGAAAGCAGAAATAACATTTCAAGTCCAGTGACCCTTCCGCAGAAATTCAGTTAACTTAATGAAACGTTAACTCTGATTTCTCTCCACAGATGCTGCCAGACCTGCCATGCTTTTCCAATCCCAACTTCTGTACTCAATACACTGACCAATAAAGGCAAGCATACCAAATGCCTTCATGAAAGGGCTAATGTGTCAACTAGGCCCCGTGTTTACTGATATCATACACATTACACATACATAACTAACTACATTGGCTCAATTACACACGGAGAGTGACCACCAAGTTGGGAATCTTTCTGCTGGAATGTCACAGTACTGTAATGTCATGTAACTGCCTTAGAGGGATATACCTGAGATCTGGAATCTGTGTCATAATACAACAGACAGCCAACTCTTAACTGAAAAGTTAAAATGCAAAGTTGAATTATTAATAGGTGCTCTGAATTTCTGAAAACTCCAAACTATAACCCATTCTAACAAGTACTAAAATTGCAAAAGCTATTCTAAAATAAGACACATGTTAATAATGCTACATAAATGCAAGTGAATGTTGTTGTTGAAGCATCATTATAGACTTTCTAATAGTGTGCCATAAGTAGAAGAATCATTAGATTTGAAATGGCTTCAACTAACCTGACCGATTTAAACATAACTTCTATTAAATTTTAATCCTGCAGTGTGTAAAATCAAATCAATAGGTGACCACTATGTAAACATACCCAGTGCTCCAGGGAGCAGCAGGAGAGCATGATTCCCCTTCCCTGTTTGTTGATAGTGGAGGTGGACCCCATTAATTTCCTTCTTTGCAGAGATGATTGTGCTGGAATAAAAATAAATTTAAAATCAGTATGTTCCATTTTGCACATATATAGAAACATCTCATGCATTTTTTAAAATTCATTCATGGGTCTCCTCTGAACTGACTCCAAGGCAACTACATACCTGCTTCAGTAAGAGAATCAAAAGTGTTCATAATACTCCAGGTGTGGTCTCACTAATGCCTTTTAGAGTTGCAAAACTTCCCTGGCCTTGGTCAGGAGTAAATATCGGATAATAGAGTAGGGGAATGGATTTAGTGGGTTACTCTTCGGAGGGTCGGTGTGGACTTGTTGGGCCAAAGGGCCTGTTTCCATACTGTAGGGATTCTTAATAAAAAAGAAATTAAACAATTCTCAATGGACAGGTTGAGATGTAAAAGGCCAAGAGGAGTACAGGTGGAGGCTGACTGTTGGAGGTGGGAGAAGGGGTATGTGGGACAGGGAGAGGAATCTTGTTCAAAAAAATGGGCACAGAAGTGAAGGTGACAGAAGAAGAGCTGAACCATAAATTCATTGAGGTGAGAGTGCAAAGGGATCAAACTAAGGCCTTTGTGGAGTACAGAACATTTAGCATCACAGTGGAAGGTGAGAAGGGATAGCAAATACAGGTGGGATTGTGAGAAGGTACAGTGACAGAGGGAAGGTGAGGGGAGGAAGTTTCCAGAGGGCCTTGGGTATCTCTGAGTTGTTGCTACTTGCAGTCTTTAGTGCATGAAAGGGAGAGAAAAGGTTTCTTGTTAGAATGTCGAATGAGCTGGAGGACGAAGTGGAACTGTGGGGGGCTAGCCAGTTCTGAGCCTGTGTGAAGTACTGCTGATGGAGAGAGAGATTGAGCGTGTGCATACAAGAACATAGGAACCAGGAGCAGGAGGCGGCCATCTGGCCCTTCGAGCCTGCCCCACCTTTCAATAAGATCATGGCTGGTGTTTTCGTGGCTTCAGTTCCACTCTCTCTCCCACCCTCTCACCATCACCCGTAATTGCTTTACTGTTCAAAATATTATCGAATTTTTAGCTTTAAAATTCAATGAGGAATTCTTAATTCAGCCCTAAATCTGTTCCACCCAATTTTGAGGCTATGCCATTGTATCCTAGTTTCACCTGCCAGTGGGAACATCCTCTCTACTTCTATTCTCTCTATTCCCTTTATAATTTTATATACTTCTATAAGATCGCCCCTCATTCTTGTAAATTCTAATGAATATAATCCCAGTCTATTCAATCTTTCCTCATAATCCAAATCCTCAACTCCAGAATCAAGCTAGTGAACCTCCTCTGCACCCCCTCTAGTGCCAGTACATCCTTTCTCAAGTAAGGAGACCAGAACTGCCCACAGTACTCCAGGTGTGGCCTCACCAGCACCTTGTATAGCTGCATCATAATATCTCTGCTTTTAAACTCAATCCCTTTCGCAATGAAAGACAATTTTCCACTTGCCTTCTTAAGTACCTGTTGTACCTGCAGACCAACTTTCTGTGATTCATGCACAAGGGCACCCAGGTCACTCTGCACAGCAGCATGCTGCAACTTTGTACCATTCAAGTAATAGCCCTTTCTACTGTCACTCCTACCAAACTGGTGGCACTGAGTGTGGATCCCAGGATGTGGTGAGAACAGCTGTCGGAGGAACGTTGTACATCACGGAGCTACCTGTGACCCTGGGCGGATTCAAAACTCAAAGGACAAAACTCTCAGCTGGAATGTGTGTGGAGTGAGTCTGAGCCAGAGGCAGTCACTGAGGAAGGGAATGGACCCGAAAGGTGAACCCTGTTTTCTCTCTCCACAGATGCCGCCAGACCTGCCGAGTTTCTCCAACAATTTCTGTTTCTGTTTCAGATTTCCAGTGTCGACAGTTCTTTGTTTTATTTGAAGGAGTCTTGTGGGCTGCAGCGTCATGGAAGTAGGGTTAAGGAAGTGGGGGCTCCTCACCACCAGGAGGTGAGTTCGGAGGGGAACTGAGGGGGATTTAGAAAGAAACAAGGATGGGGGAGTGGTGAGCAATCTTGAGTGGAAAAGATGAAAAGTAATGAATCTAGCCTGTTCTTTTTGTCTGCCAATTTTCCTTCTCCAACATTAAGATGTTGGTATTGTACTGTGTTGGCTTAGGAAGATGAGCAACAAATCTGAACATAAGGAAGAGAGACTGGACAAGTTATGAGGCAGTTAGAAACTTACCAATGATCCTAGAAGCATAAGCCAGGGCCCCAGAATGCCGCATCAATTCAGATTACTCACTTCCTGTAAATTAGTGACTCTCCTAATTGTCATTACACCATTTACTAAATGGTGACTCACTGTGAGCACCCCTGTAAGATAGCTGCTGGGTTCAACAGAAAATTCCAGTTTCAGTTGATTCACACTTCAAAACACTCAAATCACCTTTAACCCCAAGAAATGTTGAAGACTACAAATACTATTTCTGGCAAACACGCACATAATCTCTAACTTCATTTCTCTTGTTGTTTTAATATGTAAAGTCACCAATAGTCCCGGAGGACCATTGAACTGCTCTCTCATTAGACAGTGGAGCAGGAGGCTGGAAGAACACAGCAAGCCAGGCAGCATCAGGAGATGGAGAAGGATTACATCCAAAACATTGAATTTTCTCCCTCCTGATACTGCCTGGCTTGCTGTGGTCTTCCAGCCTCCTGCTTGTCTACCTTGGATTCCAGCATCTGCAGGTGTTTTTTTGTTTCTGGTTAGACAGAGACAGCTGGTGGTGGTTTAACCTGAGGGTGACCCTGCCTCCAGTGAGGGGTGCTGTTCAGAAGGTGGGACCTTCCCGGTTACCTCAGGGGGTGAGGAAATTGAACTCCCACACCTCACTTATCACTCCTGTATATATAGGTACACACACTTCCCACTTATCATCTCTCTGTGGACATCCTCCTCACTCATCATCCATATGCTCTCCTCACTTATGTATGTGCATATATCTCTCACACATATTTCCCTTTATAGTGCTCCTCACTTATCATCCATATAATTGCTCCAGTAGAACAGGTTCATTCACTTCCCGTCAGCTCCTCATCTTCATCCCCGAGGAATCTGCACTTTAACATTCCTGACTTCTTGTGAATCCCAGATATGAATCTCTCCCACCATTGGTGTCTGTGCTTACACATCCCCCCCTCCCCCCTCTACAAATCTCCCCCAGCACCACTCCAACTCAGGTCAAACTTCGATTTTTTTGGTTGCCTCTGACCTGAGTTTGTTTCGCGAGGCTGCCCTCTCTGTTGCAATTGCTCTTGGGCGGCGTTTTTCGAGGCGCCACACAAATAAAGGCAGTTGTTGTTGCAGTGAGCTCTCTTTCCGGCTTCAAGCAACCTGCCCTTGTCAAATAAACTATCCCCAACCCCAAGGGCTGGCGCTGCTGGGCAGCTGCGAACTTATTCATCGTTAAAGCATTGACCTGATCTGGCAGAAATTCAGCCCCTGGTTCACTTCCCGGTCACGGAAAACTCTGCAGGCACTGCACTTTCGGAAAGTCAGGCAAGATTGATCATAATGCTCTCGATCGATGTGCTATGTTAAATTGAAAGAGCAATGGATGGTTTTTAAAGGTTAAAAACAATGATTGCAGATACTGGATGCTGCCTGAACTGCTGTGCCCTTCCAGCACCACTCATCCAGAAAATGGTCTTTTAAGGTTAACACACACACATGCAGAGGGTTTCCACAGGACGTGGTCAGCTTATATTGCGAAAGCAGAAACAAGCCACCAAGCGTTAGATTAGCCCCTACAGCCCCCTCACTAAGTATTATGTGTAGCTCGAGAAAGCTGGGCTCGGGGAGAGAAATGACTCAGTTCCTGAAACAGCAGAAATGGTCGGGATTTCGCTTTGATGTTTACCTGCACATGAGGGAACCCCAGCCTTTGCAGAGTGTGGCTGGGACCAGCACTTTGTACAAAGGTCGCCGACCTAACTGCAGCATGTTCCACAGGGACAGCCCACCTTCCCAGGGTTTCTGGTTAAAATCTGGCCGGAAATTACAGCGACAGCCTGTGGAGAACAAGTTATAGAGGGGAAGGTACTTCAACAGAGAATCGAATCATTTCAGAACAGATGATATAAAACAGAGGGTGCTGACCGTCTGTAACAAAAGCAGACATTCTTGGAGGAACCCAGAAATCAAAATTAATGTGTCAGGTCCAGAAATAGGAACTCTGGATTCTAAACTTCCCCAATCCACTGAGTTTTGTTTTCCAGCAGTTTCTGTCATTGTATCTGACTTCCATATTCTACAAAATCAAGAGGGGCATGGAGAGGGTTAATAGACAAGGTATTTTCCCTGGGGTGGGCGAGTCCAGAACTAGAGGGCATAGGTTTAGGGTGAGAGGGGAAAGATATAAAAGGGACCTAAGGGGCAAATTTTTCATGCAGAGGGTGGTACGTGTATGGAATGAGCTGCCAGAGGAAGTGGTGGGAGGCTGGTACAAAGTAAAAACAATGACTGCAGATGCTGGAAACCAGATTTTTGGATTAGAGTGGTGCTGGAAGAGCACAGCAGTTCAGGCAGTATCCGAGGAGCAGGAAAATCGACATTTTGGGCAAAAGCCCTTCATCAGGAATACAGGCAGAGACCCTGAAGCATGGAGAGATAAATGAGAGGAGGGTGGGGGTGGGGAGAAAGTAGCATAGAGTGCAATAGGTGAGTGGGAGAGGGGATGAAGGTGATAGGTCAGGGAGGAGGGCCAAGCGGAGTCTGTTTCAGGACCTGGTTGAAGAGTGTCAGGGCAGAGGAAATGACCTGGGAGTTGCAGTGGGAGAGGGACTCCCTGAGATTCTTGTAGAGAGAGGAGGAAAACTTCTTCAAGGCAGGCATCCACTCACGAAGGTTTCCTCCTCTCTCTACAAGAATCTCAGGGAGTCCCTCTCCCACTGCAACTCCCAGGTCATTTCCTCTGCTTTTCCACATATCGACTCGATCCTCCCTCCCTGACCTATCATATTCATCCCCTCCCCCACTCACCTATTGTACTCTATGCTACTTTCTCCCCACCCCCACCTGGTGGTCTGGTCGTCGTTTACTGAATCCACTGCACCCGATGTGGCCTCCTCTATATTGGGGAGACAGGCCGCCTACTTGCGGAACATTTCAGAGAACACCTCTGGGACACCCACATTAATCAACCCAATCACCCTGTGGCTGAACACTTTAACTCCCCCTCCCACTCCACCAAGGACATGCAAGTCATTGGCCTCCTCCATCGCCAGACCATGGCAACACGTCGCCTGGAGGAAGAGCGCCTCATCTTCCGCCTAGGAACCCTCCAACCACAAGGGATGAATGCAGATTTCTCATTTCCCCTCCCTCCACCTTATCTCAGTCCCAACCCTCGGACTCAGCACCGCCTTCTTGACCTGCAATCTTCTTCTCGACCTCTCCATCCCCACCCCCTCTCCGGCCTATCACCCTCACCTTAACCTCCTTCCACCTATCGCATTCCCAACACCCCTCTCCCTAGTCCCTCCTCCCTACCTTTTATCTTAGCCTGCTTGGCACACCCTGCTCATTCCTGAAGAAGGACTTATGGCCGAAACTTCGATTCTCCTGCTGCTTGGATGCTGCCTGACCTGCTGCGCTTTTCCAGTAACACATTTTTCAGCTCTGATCTCCAGCATCTGCAGTCCTCACTTTCTCCTAGTTATAGCAACAGGAGTTGAGTACAGGAGCAGAGATGTTGCTGCAATTCCAAAAGGACCCTAGTGAGATTATACCCGGAATATTGTGTGCAGTCCTGATCTCCTTATCTGAGGAAGAACATGCTTGCCAACAAAAACTGATTCCTGGGATGGCAGGACTGATGTATGAGTGGAGATTGAATTGATTAGGATTATGTTTGCTCGTGTTCAATAGAATGAAAAGTCCAGTTCTGAGGACAGGTCACTGGACCCGAAACGTTCACTCTGATTTCTCGGCACAGATGCTGCCAGACCTGCTGAGCTTTTCCAACAATTTCTGTACCCTTGTTTCAGAAAAATGAGGTAGGATCTCACAGAAACGTATACAATTCTAACAGGTCCTTACAGGGTAGCTGCAGAAAGGATGTTCCCAGTGATTGAGAAATCCAGAACACAGGGTCACGGTCTAAAGGATATGGGGTAAACCATTTAGGATTGAGATGAGGGGAAGTTCCTTCACCCAGAAAGTGATGAGGTTGTGGAATTCACTATCACAGAAAGCAGTAGAGGCCAAAACATTATTTGGTTTTAAAAAGGAAGTGGATGTAGCACTTGAGACTAAAGAGGAATCAAAGGATGTGGGGGAGAAAGCAGGAACAGTTTGATGAGTCAGATGATCAGCCAGGATCATAATGAATGGTGGTGTAAGATCAAGGACCAAATGGCTAATTGCTGTTCCTATTTTCTGTGTTTCCATAAGACATAGGTGCAGAAATTAGGCCATTCTGCCCATCAGGTCTGCTCTGCCATTCAATCATGGCGGATAGGTTTTTCAAACCCAATTTCCTGTTTTTTTCCCCAATAACCTTTGACCCCTTGTCAATCAAGAATTTATCGATCTGTTTTTAAATATACTCAATGACCTTTGTTTCTTTGTGACATTCCAGTAATTATACTGATCTAGTCATGTTGTATATCTACCAAGGTGTTATCTGAATGTATAGAGACAATATAATGTGGGATTGTGTTCAAATAATGACTGAAATCAGTAACTGGTAAAAATAGTCTCTTTATTCAGTAACCGCAGTCGCACAAATTCAAGGCAGCAATAGAATCCTGAAATACAGTTCTTGCAGTAGCCTCTTTATACACAGTTCTTACATATATTACACTTCCATAACTATGGTATAACAATGTTTTATCTATAGTACACATGAGATGGCCTAAACATTTGCTAAGTGTTAGCTGTTACTTTAGATGGGATTAAGAACTCTGTCTGGACTGCTTGAGTAATTAAGAGTTATTAGTCCTTGAGTTTTAAGTTAGTAGAACATAGAACATAGAACATAGAAAGATACAGCGCAGTACAGGCCCTTCGGCCCTCGATGTTGCGCCGACCGAATCCTACCTAACCTACACTAGCCCAATAACTTCCAAATGCCTATCCAATGCCCGCTTAAATGACCATAAAGAAGGAGAGTTCACCACTGCTACTGGCAGGGCATTCCATGAACTCACAACCCGCTGTGTAAAGAATCTACCCCTAACATCTGTCCTATACCTACCACCCCAACACCCCAGTAAATGTTAGTAAAAATACTAGGCCTATATACTCTAAATAAGTTAGAAATTATACCTGTACTTAATAAAGGAATAAACGATATTAAACTGATTACCACAGCTGTGGTATTTTATGGTTTCGTTCACTAATGCAATTTCACATGAGCGCTATTTTGTCAGTTAAGGTGATTGTGGCCCTGTTAAAAGGTATTCAACAAGTACGTACTAATTGGGGAAAACGTTTGGTGTTCTGCAATCTATTCAGGTCCGAGAGAAGATTGGTAAGGACTGATTAATGTTATAATCTGTCTGTAGTTTCGGGTTGGTCATGGAGACACGATGGTGGGGATGGTGTTCTTCTGAATATAGGTCAGTAGTCTTGGATACTTATTCAGAGGTAGCTTTTGATATAAGTAGGTCTGATAAGGATTGAAGGTATGAATGAGCAGTAATAGGTTTGGAAATATTGCTTTAATTTTAGTTTATCTGATAATAGTAAAATGTACTCAAAACTGCAGTTTTATGAATGAATGAATGAAACCATATTATAGTGGGGAGTTATGAATGAATGAAACGGAACACAGTGTTTGCTTGTGAATGTGTCAGTACAGGAGTTATGAATAAGTAAATGTTAAGTGCTTGTGAGTGGGTGAGTGAAGAGGCCTATAATACAATATCTCACAATATGCATCTTTTTATTAATTTTATTAATTTATCAGAAAATGGGGATGATGTGTTAATGCAAAGATCCTAGACCATACAGATCTGCACCTTTCAGATGTCTCGATATGTGGCACTCCATTATAAGGTATCAACCTCTATTCAGTCACTCTCTCTGTGTAATAGAGTCAGTTACCTAAAGATATGTGTAACATACAGTTACCTCAGTTAGCAATGAACCTAGACATTGTATGTGTGATAACGTGGCCTCATAAATAGTGTTGAAATAAACTTTAACACCTCTAACTCAGGAAGAACCTGACTTTTCTGTGTTAAATGTTTTTACATTTACATACAAAATCATAAATATCACCAACCATCATTTGCAGAATTACAGCAACCAATTGCTCTGTTTTGGTGTTTGGTAGCGGGGAGGAGTTTCAGTATGCAAACAATGTGAGCTGAATTTACTGGATGTTGTTATAAATTATGAGCAGTATAGGTTGTGCTACTATAAGGGCCAGTTTCTGTCTCCAACTATCTCGCCCAGTTCAACAGCCAATTATGGTAACCAGTCACAAGAAAAAATATTGCAGATGCTGAACTGAAAATGCTGATAAGGATGTGGAGATTTTTTCATGTCATTTGAGAAAACAGCAAAACAACTTAAGTGGCCAAATGAAAACTGAACACTGCCCATTGTAGAGCAGGAAGACAGGAGAGGCATGAAATTGATGCTTCCTTGTCAGGACTATGAAACTGTATAACAGGCTTTTCTAGGTAGTTATGAGTTGGTTCCTGAAGCATACAGGCAAAAATTCCAAAGCCTAAGGAAACAGCTTAGGCAAATCTAAAATAAATTTGAAAGGGTAAAACAAGGTAATTTTTCAGGTGAATACAGGCAAAAGGAGTAAGTACATCTCAGACACACACACACACACACACACACACACACACACACTCTTTCATACTCACACAGCCACGCAGACCCTCCCTCACACACAAGCTCTCTGTAAAATGCACACACACACACCCCCCACATGCACACCAACACACGCACCCTCTCACACATACCCCATTACACTCTTACAAACACATATATATGTATATATATATAATATATACACACACACACACACTCTCTATCACATGCACACTCAATTTGTTGCTCCTACATGCATGCACATATAGGGGTGAATTTGTTTTTGTAGAATTACATTTTATTTTGCTCAAAACTGCATGAATCCATGTAAAACTCTGTAAAACTATACAAGCGGTTTGTCAGTCTGACATAGCATTGGGACACAGACAGACTTCACACTTATTGTTTAAAAAGCTGAGCCAACTTGAGAATGTAATTTAAAAGTAGTTCTGGGGTTTACATATCAAACAACAGAAACCAGCATATCCCATCATAATATCCCATTATAAGTTTTAATCCAAGATTGTTTACTGTATCACACTCCACAACACTGGACTCCTTTGGCTCTCAATGCTGTGAGCATAATCTTAACCTCCACAACCACCTGACAAAGGAGCAGCGCTCTGAAGGCTAGTGCTTCCAAATAAACCTGGTGAACTATAATCTGGTGTTGTGTGATTTTTAATTTTGTCCACCCCAGTCTAACACCAGCACCTCCAAGTCTCAAGAGATCATTCACTTAGAAGAGGTTAAAAACTGACTACCTTTTTTAATTTGAACTCACATCGAAGACAAAAGAGTTGCATGTCTATATTCTTTTCTCACCCCTGGGTTACTGTGAAACTATTTTCTTTTGTCTGTTTTAATCATGACATGGAGGTGCTGGTATTGGACTGGGGTGGACAAGGTCAGAAGTCACACTTCCTGATGAAGGGCTTATGCCCGAAACGTCGAATTTCCTATTCCTTGGATGCTGCCTAACCTGCTGTGCTTTAACCAGCAACACATTTTCAACTGTGATCTCCAGCATCTGCAGACCTCATTTTTTACCAGAAGTCACACAACACCAGGTTATAATCCAACAGGTTTATTTGAAATCACAAACTTTAGGAGCGCCGCTCCTTCTTCAGTGAAGTGTCACAATTACTTATGAGTTAACACTAATTACAAAGCTACAATATTACAGACACATATTGTCTGTGTTCTGTGGTTACTGTGTGTTACACACACCTTTCAACTGACTGAATGAAGGTGGATAATAGAGTGCCACATATCGAAACGTTCTGCAATGGTGTGAAAGGTGCAGACCTGTATCTCTTCAGTAACACATATTGTCCCTTCACCTGATTCTGGATCAGTGGTAGCAGCACTCTGAAAGCATGTGATTTCAAATAAGCCTGTAGGACTATAACCTGGTGTTGTGTGGGCTTCTGACTTTGTCTTAGTTATGATTGAGTATGTGCAAATTTGGAATTTTGAACAGTGCAGTTGAAGTTTTGTCTTCACTGTTAAAGTTAAGCTGCCTTATTGAGAGCCACTGCAAGCTATGTGCCATAGGGTGACCCACACTGCTACTCCTCCTCCTAACCTGGGGGGCGGGCGGGTGTAACTGTGTGAATGAACTACTACTGGATTTTTGGTCAAGAAACTCAATCTGCTTGTCTGAAACCCAGTCAGAAAGTGTGCTGCTGGAAAAGCACAGCCGGTCAGGCAGCATCGGAGATGCGGGAGAGTCAATGTTTCGAGGGAGAATGATGAAGGGCTTATGCTCGACACGTCGACTCTCCTGCACCTTGGATGCTGCCCTGACCTGCTGTGCTTTTCCAGCATCACATTTTTTTTGACTCTGATCTCTAGCATCTGCAGTCTTCACTTTCTTCCCCTTGTTTGAAACCTCGGAAGAGAAGGCCATTCAACCCGTCAAAGCTGTTCCATCATCACCCGCCTTTGAACCGTGCCTTGAATCCATATCCCTCAGTATCATAGTCTAACGGAAATATTACCATAAAGAAAGTAACATTAGGGCCACTGCTGAAATATTTATATTGCTTGGGCAGTAGTCCCTTGGGGGTGGGGAAAGGGCTTTGAGTTCCGAGTTGCACTTTCGATTTGATTACACACTATTTAGTCATTTGATTTCGGAGATGCATCAGACAAAACGCGACCTTTGAGATAAATCAGCACCGCCAGATTACGGTATGTGTATTCATCCTCTGCTTAATGTCACCTGTAACGTCAGTGCAGTAAAGCTATGAGGTTATCTCATTTACATTTAGAGACATTTTCCGTTTAGTTCACATTGTTTGCCTCGAGTTAATTCACCGGAACCATGTTTTACAGGATACAAAAGGTAGGAGGGGAAGCAGAATTTACATGGTTTTTCAGAACCTGTGGTTGTTAATTTGTCTTGGGTGTGGTCTAAAGGGCTGCCGAGCTATCTCATCCTGCACTTCACTGTGGATTCCAAAGTGCAGATCGCAGGAGTCTTTTATAAACTGTTCCCTTCTCCTGTGACTGTCAAAGTCCTGTGCTAATTGCGCACCCTTCAATGCCGAGCGTTTATAACTTGGCCCTGAGCCAAGCCTCAATACTAGCAGTTGAAGTGTTTTCACTGAAACTGTTAAAGGTAAGCTGCCTTTTTTCAGTCACTGCCAACCAGTGCTCTAGGTTGACCCTCAGTGCTATTCCTCTTCCAAAGCAGATAGAAAAGATTCCACCTCCAAGTTCCCTTCCAAGCCCCACACCATCCTGATGTGGGACTAAACTGTTGGGAAGTCAAAATCCTCTTCCCTCCTCCCTATCAGCACAGATAAGGGAAGAAAAACAGTAAAAATTGCACATAACACATCTCTATGCTACTTTCTCCCCACCCCCACCCTCCTCTCATTATCTCTCCACCCTTCAGGCATTCTGCCTGTATTCCTGATGAAAGGCTTTTGCCCGAAACGTGATTTTCCTGCTCCCCAGATTCTGCCTGAACTGCTGTGCTTTTCCAGCACGATTCTAATCTAGACTCTGGTTTTCAGCATCTGCAGTCATTGTTTTTACCCAAAACACATACTGGGTTGACCCATCTTGTATACTTCAAAAAAATGAAGCTTCAATGATTTTTTTTGTACTTTTCTCTCCTCCTCATGGCAGCTCAACTCTCGGTAAATGTTGCCTTAGCCAGTGATGTCCGTATCCCATAAAAGAATGAGAATTAGCTTCCACCGCCTGCTATGTCCTCACACATTCCTTGCCTCTCTCCTCCCCTCACTCGATCCTATTTTCTTGCAAGATAGTCACTTCCTGGCTGTCAGGAAATGAACAAGGGTGGGTTTCCTGCCTGGGTGTAGCTCAGCGAGGGCAGGGGTCTCAGAGCGAACAGACAAGTCCACAAAAACTCTGACTGTGTGTCCAGCCTCAGTCGCAGACAATCTCCATCTCCCTTTCAGCAACAACTTAAAAACCTCTGGGGGTAGAGATTGGCAGTGGCAGCTGTTTATAAATTCACTAATTCCATACCATGGGTGTTTCCCACTGGCTGTAACTGTGCCTGAACAGAGCTTTGCAAGTCAGCTTGTGCATTCGCCGACTCCAAAGCAAACGCTGGAGAGCTACAGGAAAGCTGAACTAAAAATGGGAAATTTTTGAAATACTCAACAGGTCAGGCACTGACATGTAGATGGAAGAAGAGAGTTAGGTTTCCAGGTCGAGGACCCTTTATCAAAGTTGGAAGTTATTTAAGATGAATCGTTTCTAAGCAAATATAGAGTTTGATGGGGAAGGACATCAGGAAAGACAGGGTAAATGTAAGAGTGTGGGCCAGGACTGAATTATAGATAGAAGGGATGAAGGCAAGGGCACAGGAAGTGACAATCAGATACAGACAAAGCCATAGAATCATAGAGATGTACAGCATGGAAACAGACCCTTCGGTCCAACTCGTCCATGCTGACCAGATATCCCAACCCAATCTAGTCCCACCTGCCAACACTTGGTCCATATCCCTCTAAACCCTTTCTATTCATATACCCATCCAAATGCCTCTTAAATGTTGCAATTGTACCAGACTCCACCACTTCCTCTGGCAGTTCATTCCATACACGTACCACCCTCTGCGTGAAAAAGTTGCCCCTTAGGTCTCTTTTATATCTTTCCCCTCTCACCCTAAACCTATGTCCTCTAGTTCTGGATTCCCCGACCCCAGGGAAAAGACTTTGTCTATTTATCCTATCCATGCCCCTCATGATTTTATAAACCTCTATAAGGTCACCCCTCAGCCTCCAACGCTCCAAGGAAAACAGCCCTAGCCTATTCAACCTCTCCCCATAGCTCAAATTCTCCAACTCTGGCAACATCCTTGTAAGTCTTTTCTGAACTCTTTCAAGACATTAAAAGTGAGGACTGCAGATGTTGGAGATCAGAGTCGAAGGGTGTGGTGCTGGAAAAGCACAGCAGGTCAGGCAGCATCTGAGGAGCAGGAGAATCGACGTTTCATAAGCCCGTCATCAGGACAGAGACATACATGCTAAGAAGGTGATAAATGTCCAACAGAAAATGTGAATGGTTAAGACTTAAGGTTGTTCAAATGAAGCTGGAAGGATTATAGATCTTTGCTTCCTGAACCTTTTCCTGTTGTGACCTTATATTGAGGCTTGTAAATTATCATGACTTCTTCATAAGAAACAGCAACACAGTGACCTGTGAGTGGGCGCAGGGAGAGAGAGAGACCTGAGAGATATAGTTTAACCTGGATAAGCGTGAGTTGCCAATTTTGGTCAAAGGAATAGAAAGACATTTATTATCTAAATGGAAAGAAACTTTAGAGTTGCTTTAGTGCAGAGAGATCTGGGTGTCGATGTGCATGAATCACTGAAAACTGGTATGGAGGTAAAGCTGGTAATAAGGAATGGAAATGGAAGTTGTGTATTTATTGTTAACGGAATTGAGTATTAAAGTAGGGAAGTGCTGACATAACTGTATAAGGCATCCATGAGATGGCACCTGGAGTATTGTGTACAATTTTAGCCCCCTTTCTTGAGGCAGGATGTAGTTGCAATGGAGGCAGTTCAGACCAGATTCACTGGACCGATTCCAGAGATGAGGGGGTCTGTCCTATGAAGAGAGATTGAGCAGCTTAGGCCTATATTCTCTGGAGTTTGGAGGAATGACAGGAGATTTGACTGAGGTTTATAAAGGACCCCTGAAAGGAATTGACAAACGTAATGCGCAGAAAGGATGTTACCTCAGGTGGGACAATCTCTAGGAAAATGCGAGTTCATGGTTTTTATGCAAAGGGGCTTCAAAACAGTGATAAGAAGTTACCTCTCGCAAAGGGTCGTGTCCAGGGTGTGGTGGATCCCACGACATGGAGTATATCTAATGAGGAGATAGGTTTTTAATTCATAATGGGTTGAAGGTTTATGGAGAGTGGAGGTCGAGATGGGATCAGTCACGGTCATATTGGATGGCAACGTGGGCTGAATGGCCATCTCCTGGCTCCTAGTTCTTATAGGAGTTGGTGGAGGTGTGGAGGCAGGAACTTTGAGGCCTTTTAGAGAGGCAGTGCAGCTATTATAACTTGGTCAGACCCCCCATGTTAGCCATTGTGGCCTCAGAGCTTGCTACCCTGAAATTTCAGCTTGTGCCCCCACTTGGGGGTCTGGAGGCCCATTTTGGGGAGTTCTGCTGCAGAGGGAGGTCTCAATGCAGTGGGTCACGTTGCTATGTTGGAGCTCTTGTTTCAAGGCCCACTGCGGGTTCTGAAAAACAAGGAAGGCACTTACATAATGTGGCCAACCACGCTAATTATCAAGCCTGTGTTTGTTGGTAGCACACATATACGTACAGTTTATGCACTGCTTCATAAGTGAGTGTAGCCCGGTACCAGCGCATGCGTATTTAAACAGGGCTTCGGCACCAATTCTAAAAATGTTACCAGCTTACTCACTTCAATAATTTCAGTCTGAGACAAGATCTGAATCAGTAGTGCTATTTATTTTACCTTTGCAAGAGGGTGTGATGTCCACTATCTACACGGCAGGGACACACACACACTGAATTCAACTAATACACGATATTTATGTAATTTGGTTCCTATTTTTTATCCCATTACTCCTCCCCATTTACATCCCCCACCTCTCTAAGACCGGCACCCATTGCTCTTGTTTATCTCTTGCCTTATCCGGCCTTGTCTGTGACAAAATGCTTATTTCTGGCCTCACAAGGCCATTTGACCACATCCTGCTGTGGGTCATTGCTAGGTATGTCCTTTCTTCACCATTATCTACTCCCTCCATCTGTGCTTTCCCCAACCATACTGATCCTTATGACCTTTTAATTGGGGTTTGTTCGTGTGTTTCTGTAAAAGTGGGAAACAGATGCTTATAACTACTGAAAGTGAAAGCATATCTGGCTTAACCTAGATCCTCACAGCACCTTATCTATTTGTCTGTAACATCTACCATTGTTTTGCAGTCACGTTTCATTCTTGCATGCACATTTTAGCTGATACAAAAACAATTATGTATTTCCTCCACATAGTTTGCATTCTTGTTGACTCAGCTCTTAGTTGAAACAATTATACACTGGTGTGAGTTCATTTATCTTGCATAAGTAATTATAATTGCAGAAGTAACACTACCTATATCCCACAATTTCCCCTTTTTCTTTAATTACCATTTGTTACCTTCTGCATTTTTCTTTTAAGCATCGCCCCCAAGATTCGCAAGCATCATTACGGAGATTTCATCCATCTTGGTCTCACTCATCCCCTCATTATTTAGTCGATAAAGTTCCTCTGCCAGATTCCCCTTTAGGGGCATCTGTTTCATTAAGGCTGTTTCAATCAGTCTCTGGGTGAGCCCTCATATGCAGAGTATGATATAACAGCCAATAGCCACCAATACCCTGACTACTACTATCAGGGAAGTAAGGATGGAAACTACCACCCCCTTCCACCTTCCAAACCATGATTCATGCCATCCCATGAGAGCTGTGTCTACTCCTGAATTCTCAGCCAGTTCCTCTGCTAAGGTAGTCAATCCCCTTAAGGCCCAAGTAATTGAACCATCAGGCACAGTGCTATTGGGAATCAAGGTACAACAGCTTCTTCCTAACATCACACACATACATCCTTTTTCTGCTAAAATTATATAAAGGGCCATTCTGTTTTCCCATGCCATCCTACTTGTCGCATCAAGCTGTCCTGATATTCCTTTAACCGCATCTCTTGTATAATTTATAAATCACTGTTGATTATAGAAAATGTAATTTATCCAATCTACATTTTTATTAATTGTTACCCACCAGAAGAGAGCTGACTCAAAGCCTGCTGCAATCTGGTTGCGAACCATGAACTCATCAGGTACCCCCCTCGGGACTCCTATAGATTCTAGATAAATCCTGTCATCGAAAGAAGTGTCTAACAGTAATCTCTTACCCCTTCCCTTTTTCCCTACTATCTTTTCCTTCTCAAATGCCAGGGTAAATGGAATTGCCAATTGTACAATTGCACATATCCCTCTCCAATCTGGAGGTAGGGTGGGTCTCAATATTTTGACTCCACAGTACCACCACAGATCCGCTCGGGGAACCTTTAGTGCTGAGTAGTTCCCACCCTTGTCCGTTTCGGTAACATTCTTAATCTCTGTACACAATTTCAGCTCCCCCAAATCTCTAGACCGATTTGTATTTCGTCTACGCACACACAATGTGTGATTTCTAACTACGGCTGAAAACGTAGGAGGGGGGGCTTTTAAATCTTTCTTCTCCAAGGGAGGGAACATCAGAGATAGGGAGGTACAATTCCTATCATTCCATGCAGTCTCATCCTGGTACAGGGCTACCATACATTTCATGCCCTTCCTGTCTCGCTTCCACCCGAGCGGAAAGGGAACCACCTGGGCCACTGGCCTACCGGAGGCGCATGCATAGCAATTGTTCAGACTTTTTACAGTATACTTTACCCATTCAACTGAGGCATTTGCATTCCCGTACCCATTTTCTATTTCGATGGTCTGTTTCAAGTCCTTTAGCTCTATAAATTTTACTACTTTAGGGTCATCGGGAGGGGTGAAAGGTTGTACCTTATTATCCAGTAGTTCTACCCGTGTTCCCTGTCCTACAGTAATTTGAAAACAACAGCCCGAGAAATCCTTCCCGTTTGCTTTCATTTCTATCCCAAATGTTTCATCTAATTGTACCTCATAGGTGCCCCCCCAGAATTGCTTCGTGCCATGTGGTTTCCTTTATTGTCAGGTATATTGGGTTACACTTTTTATCGGGACAATCGCCAGTTGGTCGGAAGGGGGCCCGGTGTACTGTGAGGAGGCCATTATACCAAGTACCATCCCCAAGGTCATCCCCATAGGACTTAAGATGTATCTCTGAGCTGCGGTAGTGTCTCTGATTATCTACATCCCCACAATTTACTAAGCTGCATGCATCAGCGTGTATTACTTGTGGATTATCAGACTCAGGAACCATTAATAATACATATGAAAATGATATTTGACAAAATCCCAATACTAAGAGGGCTAGCATCGTAACTCTAAGCATTCCCAGTATTCTAAAAATCATGCTGATGCACAAAAAGACTTAATATACAATCCTACAGAAATAATCCCGCACTCGCGTTGCCACTGTATAATCAGTTACTCAAAGTCTCTTTAGCCTGAATTTCAGTGTTTCTTGCATTGATTCGGCTGTCCAGACTTCTTCCTTAACTAAAGATTCCACTGGCCCTTTGATTCGAGTGTAGTGAGTCCAGCCTTTCTCCGCCGCCCTTATTGCTGTTTTGGTTTTCAAAAGAGCCTGGTACGGCCCTTCCCAGTCCGGCTGCAATGTAGTCCCTGTCCATGATTTTATTAAGACCCAATCTCCCGGCTGGATGGGATGAACAGCGAATTCAAGGGGCGGAGTCTGTGCCAATAAACCCTGTTTCCTGAGGAAAGACAGGAGGACAAGCCCTATATACTTCTTTCAGAACAAATCTTTAGTTTCTGGGATTGGCAGTGGCCGGAGATAGGAACTTCCTGAGGACCTGGGACAGTAGGAATTAGGGAATAAATCACCACTTCCTGTGGATTCAGAGCTGCTTCTTTCGTTACCTCATCAGCCAGTAATGTAGCTTTCCATTCTTTAATTAACAATGAATTAATGCAGTCATATTTTAAATTAACTCTGAATCAATATGACAGGTCACTGAGACTGCGTGAAGGGATCCTGCCAATTAATATTGATTTAGGCTAGCACAATCGATTTATTGTAAATATTAATAATTATATATTACATAAATATAAAAATCATTATCTGTAATTCAGGGTGGAAACGCAACAAATGACCAAAACATTTTTAAAACTGTAATTGCGCAGTTCTATTTGTTTACCAGTCACTTGTGCTTTCTCATTCTGTTTCTGTAATTGTTTTGCTCGCGCATATTCATTTTTAAGAACCTCAGCAGATTTCGTAGCACCATTTGCAGTTAATTCAGTCCCAATTTGGTGGCAGTATTTTGTCATGAGCACAAAACTTCGTGCCTCTCATCACAAAACTGTCACCATAATCCAATTAACTCTTTCATTCCCACTGCCTCGGGCTTAAATTTTAAGGATGACCTTGCTGCTCCTGTATCGACTAGGAAAATGACGTCCTCTTTATAAAGCCCCACCTTTAAATTTATCAAGGGTTCCTGGTGGGTCCCCGGGGGCAGGAACTCCTGACACCTCTATTTTTCATCAAGGTTCATAAATGGTACTGTCTTTACTTCCTTTTTCAAATCTGGACACTCTCTCTTAAAGTGACCCGTCCTTTCACAGTAATAACATCCCGTCTGTGGGGAGTTCCACTTCGATCCTTGTTCCTACCCACCAGACCCCTTAACATCTCCTCCCTGACCATTCCGGTTTCTTTCTCCTTTAGTTTTGTCCTTTTCTTTATTATCTCATCAACTGTGGCTTATCATTATTTTTGCCTTTTGTTTCCACTTCTCATGTTATGTTGCCAGATCAATTGCTGACCAGATTTAACCAACTGAACAGCCTTATGGCCACCTAATGGCCGTTCTTCATCACCCAATGTTTTATTTTGATCTTGAGAATTTTTTTTAAGAAATATTGCAATATTTCTTGCTCCCCATAACTTCAAATACCAATTCATCAATTTATGCTTGACTAACTTTAAAGCCTGTTCCTAACTTGTAAATATATTTATATATGTACATTCATTTATTCAGTATTCAATATTTAAAATGTAACATGCATACAGTTCCCAACTTTGAAATCCACTATAATTACCCAGTTTTAGTCCCTTAATTTAAATCCAAAATTAGTTTTCTTAAGTAGTCCTGACCAATCATTGCTCAATTACAGTACTATAGGTCGTGAAATAATCGGAGCTGCCTTAAAAGAATTTGTCTACTCAAGTTAAAAAAAAACTTCTAATGCATGAACAATGGCCGAATCCAAGGTCACAGATATTAACCATAGGATTTTGTTTTTACTACAATCTAATGTTGAACTGAAACTTCAACTGTCCTCCATAAATCGCTTTTATGTAAGGATAAAAGAGATTAGTTGGAAACAGATAGTAAGGCAGTCATGACCTGTAAAAAGAACAGGAGTTATCATTTTTTTTCATAATCACTATAGAATCCTTAACTTTAAAAGAAATCATGTTAAGTTTCCATAATAAAAATCAGATTCAAAACAGTCCTGGAACTCAAGCTCCAGGGAATAAAGCAGAAACATTCAATCACCAACAAACAAATGTGCATTCAAACCAAATCACAAAGGGTGAAACTTTCTACCAGCTCTACAGCTCTTTTCGTTCTCTCTCTCTCACACATCATATCTCACAGACACTTTCTGAGCTTCCCGCAACAACACCTCTGGGTGCTCCTCGCTTCAGCCTTCTATCTTTTGAATATGTTTCTGGATGTCTGGGCATGATTTAGTTACAAAGTGTACCCTCAGTAGCCCTTCAGCCACTAGCCCTTGCGACTTGAAGCATAATCTGATTCCTCCTGTCTGTAAGGCTGTTTTTCATTGACATATAAATTCAAATATTTACAAACCCAATCTTCGTCCGACCCATACTTTGGCCAGAAGATGGCGGGACGAAGAATGGATTCCTTAGTCCATACAAAGCAACAATACTTAATCATCTTTTTCCCTTGTACAAGTATTATTTTTCCAATTCCACAACATCCTGCCCAACGGACTTTCTAGAGGTATGTTGTAAGGGACCCTGCCTCCATTTCCATTGCCTTTTTCTGCTTTTGTTCTCCTGGAGGCTTTTTCCTTACCCACGACACAGCCCATATTGAGTTCCTTCGTTAGTCCCTTATTAACTACTAAAATTCAATCCCTTATTAACTACTAAAACTCAACTCAAATTGACTTAAAAGTTAATTTTCTTACCCTGGTCTGTGCACAGAGTTGCCTGGCGCCTTTTTGCTGTATTTCCTATCAACCTCCTGTCACTATCTGATTCAGATGTCTCTCTTGTGGGATTCATACCATCGCCCAAGGGCGCGGACCAAACCGGGACACGAGGCCGCTCCTCAATTGGGAACGGGACGCATCTTCCCAGTGTCCAGGGCCAGCCACTCCCCCCGGCGATGGAAGAACATCCCGGACAGTGATCAAATAAACACAATAGCAAACTAACTTGAGGGAGTGAGGCCCGGGGCTTGGTGTGGTTGAGTGAGAGAGGGGTGCAGTGTTGGAGGAGAGAGGGGCTATGATAGGGGAGAGAGGAGTCACAGAATTATGCATCATGATAATAAACCTTTCAGTTCAACCAGTCCTTGCCGACATCATCCCAAATTAAACTGATCCCACCTGCCTGCTCCAGGCCCATATCCCTCCAAACCGTTCCTATATTTGTACCTATTTAAGTGTCTTTTAATCATTGTAACTGTGTCCTCAGGAAGTTCATTCTAAACCATCCTCTGTGTAACAAAATTTGCCCCCCCCCCATGTCTTTTTTAGATCTCTCTCCTCTCACCTTAAAAATATGGCCCCTGGTCTTTAAATCTCCCATCCTAGGGAAAACACACTAATCATCAACGCTATCTATGCCTGTCATGATTTGGAGATGCCGGTGTTGGACTGGGGTGTACAAAGTAAAAAATAACACAACACCAGGTTATAGTCCAACAGGTTTAGTTGGAAGCACACTAGCTTTCAGAGCGACGCCTGATGAAGGAGCGATGCTCCGACAGCTCGTGCTTCCAATTAAACCTGTTGGACTATAACCTGGTGTTGTGTGATTTTTAACTTTATGCCTGTCATGATTGTATAAACCTCTACAAGGTCACCTCTCAAACTCCTACAGTCCAGTGAGAAAAGTCCCGGCATTTCCACTTTATTTTTATGTCTCAAATTCCTGGCAACAGCCTAATAAATCCTATCTGAACCCACTCCAGTTTAATAATATTCTTCCAATGACAGAATGATTAGTTTGCACAGGGGCTTTAACAGGACAGAGAGAGACTGTAAACAGAGAGAGGGCCTGTACTGAGCAGGAGGGGCACCTGTGATCGGATGGGATCCGCGACGGGGGAGGGGGGCTGCAGATGAGGAGGGGGGCTGTGATGGGGGAGAGGGGGCTGCGATGGGGGAGGTGGGGCTGCAATGGGGGAGGTGGGGCTGCGATGGGGGAGGTGGGGCTGCAATGGGGGAGGTGGGGCTGCGATGGGGGAGGTGGGGCTGCAATGGGGGAGAGGGGGCTGCGATGGGGGAGGTGGGGCTGCGATGGGGGAGGTGGGGCTGCGATGGGGAGAGGGGGCTGCGATGGGGGAGGTGGGGCTGCGATGAGGAGAGGGGGCTGCGATGGGGAGGAGGGGCTTTGATGGGAAGGAGGGAGAGGTAGGGGTGCAATGGGTAGCAGGAGTGTTTGTGATGGGGAGCTGCGATGGGGGAGGGGGGCTAAGATGGGGAGGGGGCTGCGATTGGGGAGGAGTGCTTCAATGGGGAAGGGGGTGTATGATGGGGAGGGTGGTATGTGATGGGATGGGGATGGGGAGGAGGGGCAACTATGGGGAGGAGTTGCTGTGATGGGGTAGGTTCTATGATAAGGCATGGGTCAATGATGCAGGAGGGGGTTTTTGATGGGGGAGGGGAATTGTGATGGGGGAGGGAAGCTGCGATATGGAGGGTGTGGTGATGGGGTGGGGGCTGTGATGGGTGAGGGGGGTTTGGGTGGGGTTGGGGCAGGATTGTGGTTGGGAGGAGATGGCTTGTGCCTGGGCTTGCCCGACGGTCAGCAGCCAGCGATGGAGGAGGTTAGCCATGAAGAGAAGAAGATTCAGTGGTAGAGGAGGAACACTCCTGTGAACACTCCTATTCCTCCTTGACCCACAAGCTGGACTGAGAAAGGTGCTTTACCTTGGGAGCAGATTGCACGCTCCTCCCTTTCACTGCAGTGTTGCCTGAGCCCCTGATAAAGCCATGGAACCTAACTAATTTTGTGTGTGTGTGTGTGTGTGTGTGTGTGTGTGTGTGTGTGTGTGTGTGGTGTGTGTGTATGACTACCTATATACTGTACTATGTTTAACTCTGTGCACATCCACGTTATTTATAACATATAGAAAATGTTGCTTCAAGAACTTTTAAGAAAGCGTTTCACAATTGCAGAGGAACATTTAAAGGTTTTTTTCAAGGCAACTACAAATAGCTTCCATGAACAAAATTTGGTAAGGGGAGGTCACATTATTGTGCATTGTACTGGGCTATCTGAATGATAAAGCTGACTTGATTGTTTTCCTGAGACTTCTGATTTATAGTTAGTTGACCTTGATAGGTCTCTGTCGTGAAAGAAAGACTTTGGGAATGAGATGCCATTGAACATAAATTTTTTGAGACGTTCTCTTCTAAGAATTGGTGACCACTTTCCTGTTATTTTTCTGATAAGTAGTACTGAGTGCTTCATTTCCGCAAGTCAAGTCTGGTCTCAGGCACATGGCTCTTTTATTCTTCCTGGAGAGAGCTGGCCACCTCCAATCACACTCACTTTTCAAGTGGTTTATTGGCCACTTGACTGGAATGAGCCTGGAAAAGCACAGCAGTTCAGGCAGCATCCGAGGAGCAGGAAAATCGACGTTTCAGGCAAAAGCCCTTCATCAGGAATAGAGACAGAGAGCCTGAAGGGTGGAGAGATAAATGAGAGGAGGGTGGGGGTGGAGAGAAAGTAGCATAGAGCACCACTCTAATCTAGAATCTGGTTTCCAGCATCTGTAGTCCTTGTTTTTACCTGGAATGATCCTGCTGTAAACATGATGGGAATATGGGTCAAGAGTGTGGTGCTGGAAAAGAACAGTAGGTCAGGTAGTGTCCGAGGAGCAGGAGAATTGATGTTTCGGACATAAACTCTTCATCACATCGATTCTGCTGCTTCTCGGTTGCTACCTGACTTGCTGAGCTTCTCCAGCACTTCACTCTCAACTCTGATCTCCAGCATCTGCAATCCTCACTTCCTCCTCCATGATGGGAATATGGCTGCTCCAGAGATAGGTACCTGAGCAGTTAGCCTGTATGTTCATTAACCAGACTTACCATTGATGGTTTAACATTGCACGTATTAAGTCAACTCACACAAGCATGAAGTCAGGATCAAGCAGTACAACCTGTTAAGACAACAGAGTGATCACTCCTGGCAATGAGACACTTGATTCCTCTGGTGGGTGTTAGTTTCTCAGGGGTGCACCATAAGGTTCTGATTGAATCCCATGTCAGTCCCATCACATGTCTGTTGTTTCCATCCAATCACCTGTCTTTGCTTGGCATTAATGATGGACAGTTGGGTGTTTATAGAGTCATAGAGATGTACAGCGTGGAAACAGACCCTTCGGTCCAACCTGTCCACGCAAACCAATACCCCAAACCAATCTAATCCCACTGCCATATCCCTCCAAACCCTTCCTATTCATATACCCATCCAGATGCCTTTTAAAGGTTGCAATTGTACCAGCCTCCACCACTTTCCCTGGCAGCTCATTCCATACACATGCCACTCTCTGAGTGAAAACATTGCCCCTTAGATATTTTTTATATCTTTCCCCTCCCACCCTAAACCTATGCCCTCTAGTTCTGAACTCCTCCACCCCAGGGAAAAGATCTTTGTCTATTTATCCTATCCATGCCTCTCATGATTTTATAAACCTTAATAAGGTCACCGCTTAACTTCCGACGCTCCAGGGAAAACAGCCCCAGCCTGTTCAGCCTCTCCCTATAGCTCTCACCCTCCAATCCTGGCAACATCCTTGTACATCTTTTCTGAACCCTTTCCCTAGAGCTGACAACAGATGTGACCCTTCACCCACAACCCATCCTCCGACCTCACTTTTCCTTGATTAGGAAATGCCGGTGTTGGACTGGCATGGACAAAGTTGACCATCACACAACCCCAGGATAGAGTCCAACAGATTTATCTGGAAGCACTAGCTTTCGGAGTACTCCTTTGGAGCTACCTGTTGAATAAATAAACCTGTTGGACTATTACCTGGTGTGGTGGGATTTTTAACCTCATTTTTCCAGACTGTGCATTGACCTCACTCTATTAGCATTGTCTGAAGCAGTCGTGCTTTAGTGTAGATCTGGTCTGGTTTTCCTCAATGATTGCTACTAGCCTGCGGAGTATTAGACCAAGATTGCTGTAAGATTTCTCGAGCCGGTTTCTCTGTTGTTTTTGATGTGATTTGGTGTAGGCTTATCTTTTCATTTGAAATGCCCCATGGGAGTTCATTTCCTGCCTTCAATAGCATGAAGCAGTGCACAGTCTAGTGAACTGATAACTGTATGTTGTTTTTTATTCAGCTGTGGGATGTGGGCGTCGCAGCATTTATTGCCTGTCCATTGTTGGTGGTGATGAACTACCTTCTTGAACCGCTGCAGTCAATGTGGTACAGGTTGACCCATGATGTTGTTAGGGAGGGAATCCCAGGATATTGACCTAGCAACAGTGAAGGAATGACCGATGTATTTCCAACTCCTCAACTTCCTGCATCTCTCCCCTTGAACCCCACCCCTCCAACCGTAAAAGGATAGGGTCCCACGGTCCTTACTTTCCACCCTACTAATCTTGGGATACCGCGCATTATCCTTTCCTCCTCTACATTCCTGGTGAAGGGCTCATGCCTCAAATGTAGATTCTCCTGCTCCTCAGATGCTGCCTGACCAGCTGTACTTCCAGCGCCACACTTTTCGACTCTGATCTCCAGCATCTGCAGCTCTCTTATTTCCAAGTCAGGACAGTGAATGGATTGGAGGGGAACTTGCAGGTGGGAGTGGTCCCATGGACCCTTTTCCTTGTAAGTGGAAGTGGTCATGGGTTTGTCTGAGGATCTTTGGTGAATTTCTGCAGTGCGTATTGTAGATATTACACACTGCTGAGCGTCAGTGGTGGAGGGAGTGGGTGTTTGTGGATATGAAGCCCATCAAGTTAGCTGAATTATGTCATGCTTCTTGAATACTGTTGGAGCTGCACTCATCCAGGCAAGTGGGGAATATTCCATCACACTCCTGACTTGTGCCTTGTAGGCTTTGGGGAGTCAGGAGGTGAGTTGCTCACCATGGTATTCCTCACTCAAGACCTGCTCTTGTAGCCGCTGCGATACTGTGGCAAATCCAATTGAGTTTCTGGTCACTGGTAACTCCCAGGATGCTATTAGTAGGAGGTTCAGTGATGATAACACCTTTGAACCTCAAGGGGTGTTGGTTGGATTGTCTCTGATCAGGGATGGTCATTGCCTGGTATGTGGATGATGGAAATCTTACTTCCTGCTTGTCAGCATAAGCCTGGATGTTGTCCTGATGTTGTTTTTGAAAGTTATCTTTATTTTCTGAAGAGCTAGAACCTCAGCATTCATTCTTGCGAGTGATCTGTGGCTTGAAATCAGAATTGAGAATTGTGATGTACAATCCAAGTTCACCCAATAATATTCCCCGTGTGGTTGTGTGAGTCACTTTGGTAAAGATAAAAGGGGTGTACACTTGCTGTGACACAGTGATTACACCTCACAGAGTTGGAGTACCAGGCATTTGTAACCTCAGGTCTTACTTTGTTGGTGAGGATGATGAACAGAGCCCACTATGGCACTGCAAAGCACAAGCAGCTGCAGAAAGGAGTGTCTCACCATCTTGAAGAAAAGCCTAAAGCCAGAGACTTTTGTGGTTGCCCTACACAGTCTCGACAGCCACGTCACTGATGATGCCGTCAAATAGAAGGCTTGACAGAGGATAACTTTGCCTCGCTCCTCTTTTCAGAGAGACAAGTATGTTTTAAGGGTTTTAGGGCATCCACCCCATTTATATCTGCTCTGAGGGATGCAGGATTAACAGCACAGGAGGAGGCTATGGTAAGGAGCTCCCAATATGGACACAGCGTGACCTTATGTGCTTTTTACAAATGCTCACATGAGTTGGTCATCCTGAATTATAACGATCAGCTTTAGCAGGGATTCATTGAAAGGCCGAAGTTCAGAAACAACAACATTTTAACAATTATTCATCCATTTTTATTGCGATGAAAATAAGCCTCTTTGTCCACTATTGACAGTTTCTCTTTGTCCAAAACACCATGAGTGTCCTTAATGCACAACAAGTTTCCATTTGGGAAACCCAGGATGTACAAAGAGATGCCAATATGCGTAAGCCGTGCTGATCCAATGGCTGCTCTTGGGTTTGTGAACGTGGATCAGTGGGAGCGGATGAAAATGGTCCAGCCAGGCTGCGCCCCTCCCCCCCCCCAACACACACACACACACACACACACACGACAACTGGGGTTCCATGGCTTCTTGCTCACACATAATATGGCAAGGTCTTCGGTGGCACCAGACTTGCCGAAAAGTGGTTCAAAAGGCAGTGTATGCTGATTGTCCTCAAAGTCCCACCAACTGGATCCACACCTTCTAGCACTGGTGCCTTGCTGTGTTCGTGAGGAAGCAGTTTCAGAGCTGAGTAAACACAGAGACATGTTTCAGAATGGTCTGCTACCTGACTAATATCATCCAACATTGAGCGAGTGCATCTGTGGCTGGGAACTTGTCAGTTGTGACCAAGATGTTGCTGGGCCTACTCAGCTAAGGTGGTGACACAGCTATGTGGTCAATGTGATGAACTGACAGGGAAAAGCCACTTCAGATTGCATAACCACATACATATCTCTAGACCCCTTCGATAGGTCGTAACCTGCAAGTACAGCTTCACTTGTTAACGAAAATAATTTGCTATTTTTACAACTTTTTGGTCCAAGTACTGTCATCTTTACAATGTCACGTACCTTCTTGGCTATCTCGTGTAGATTCACTGCCACCAATCCTTCCTCTTGGTGAGAGTCTGGGTGACCACGTGGGGAGGGATAGCCATACTTTTTGTAAGGTTGAATGTAAGTTGATGAACAGGAAATAGGTGTATCACATGTTAATAAGTCACTAGTTACAGTACACCTGTGAATCATGATGTTTTCTTGAGTTATGTCGGTTCAATTTAGGAGTTTGACTTTAGTCACATGCATTAACACTCAGAATAATGACTAACACACGAACAATTCATAAGACACTTTGAGAACCAGTTTGTTTCTCCGAAGAACAGTTGTTTCATCTCAATGGGCAGAGCCCATCTTGTGATGTCAGTTAACCCTTTCAAGTGCTAATAGCCTCAGGCAGCATTATCCTTTCTCTGCTGTAGAAGCCGTACTCTCTTCCTCCTCCTCCTTAAATCTCTTTCCACGTTGAAATCAAGGTTTTAAGGAGCAAGTGAGTTTGAGCTCTGTTGGCACTTTGGGGTATGAGAAGGGTGCTCTGAAATTTGGTCTTGGACGTCATTAATGTTAAGGAGAGGTGAGTGGTTGACAATCTGCTGTAACTCGATGGGCAACTGTAGAAACTAGGTTTGAGTTGCTTGCCTTGCTGACCATGTCCTGACAACAACCCTAGGCATTGTGGGATGGCGAGAGGGTACGATTGATGTATCGGTGGAGTTGAGGGAGAATTCCTGGCAGCATGGTAATTACTTTTTGGGTCTTTTGTAAAAACACCTTTTGCCCGCCATCTGAGAACCCAAGTGGGCACGGAAAGTTCACCGAGCCAGAATTGAATCAGATGCCTGCCTGGGGTCTCTGAAACCGTTTTAAGCCACTGCCCAACAGCGTCCACAACACAAAATGGGAACATAGAGTCATACAGCACAGAAACAGACCCTTTGGTTCATCTCATCCACCCCAGCCTGGTTTCCCAAACTAAACTAGTCCCATTTGCCTGTGTTCGGCCCATATCCCTCTAAACCTTTCTTATTCATGTACCTGTCCAAATGTCTTTTAAATGTTGTAACGGTACTTCATCCAACACTTCCTCTGGTTGTTCATTCCATGTACGAGCCACCCTCAGTGTAAAACCTTTGCCCCTTGGGTACCTTTTAATTCTTTCTCCTCTCACCTTAACCTATGCCTTCTAGTTCTGAACTTCCCCACCCTGAGGGAAAAGATAATTGCTATTCACCTTATCTTTGCCCCTCATGATTTTATAAACCTTTATAAGGTTCTATAAGGTTCTCAACCTTCTAGTCTCCAGGGAAAAATGTCCCAGCCTATCCAGTCTCTCCATGTAACTCAAACGCCCCAGACCCAGTAACATCCTGGTAAATCTTTTCTGCACCTTTTTCCAATTTGATAAAATCTTTCCTGTATCAGGGCAGCCAGAACTGTACACAGTACTCCAAAAGCAGCTTCACCATCACCCTGTACAACCTCAACAGCACATGCCAACTCTGATACCCGATGGTCTGAGCAATGAAGGCAAGTGAGCAAAATATCTTCTGGTCTACCTGTGGTGCTACTTTCAAGGAACTATGTACCTGAGCCATTAGGTCTCTCTGTTTGACAGCACTCCCCAGGGCCATACCATTAACAGTGTAAGCCGCTGTTGTTGTCCAATGGCATTTGGACCCCCTCTGGACAGGGGGTATGGGTTCCAACATTAGCCACTGCTGCTGTGCCCATTTGGTGCCGTACAACCAGAGACAGGTGCCAGTTTTTCTGTTTTCAACTGTGTCTCAGCCTCATCATCACCCAGCCCCTCACCACTAGAAATGAAACAGAGCCAGGAGAGTTGTGCTAACTATAAACGTCAAAAATAACGATGGGAAACCACCAACGAACACCAGATGTTTATATCAATAAAATGCAAGTTGATGTCACAAAGGGTTTCAGCTCTCTCGGTATTTCCATTAACACCTAGAAAGCCACAAAGACTGCAGCATGAAGCTTGTAACTAGGTTGAAAAGAAAAATTAGAATAACGACAAGCTTAAATAAGACATAGGTTCTAAGTGCAAATGTGCTGTCTGCCATTTGGTTGTGAAACCTACCAGGTAAGGGTGCTTTTCATACCAAGCGTCTTTGAAGGATTCTACGACGTACACCAGTGTTACCTGACACCCTACACTGAGGGAGGAGAGTGCTCAGAACCGGGTTAGGCTCCATGGCTTAGGTTCACAACACCTGAATTTGGTCATTGCAGCTCATCCATCACACCGTGCTGGATGACAGACAAAGAGCCGAACTGGAGTCAGCCTATAAGGAGAGATCTGCAGCTGGTAATAGATACTGGAGGACATTGTCAGTGCAGAAGGGAATGCTACATCTCTAAATCTCATAGCTGGCAAATCTAACTAAGTCATGGAACTACACACTTTCCCAGTCTTACTTCTTTCTAAAATCTTAAAATTTTTGCAATCTGAACTTTTTTGCCAACAAATAATTATTTTTCTTCTGTTTCAACCCTGGAGCCTGTGCTTATCTGCCAGGTTACCATCTAAGAGACAGCTTGAAAGCTACTCCTAAAGTGACTCTAATGTTTGTTTCAAATGTTGCAGGTTCTGAGGGTGGGATTTTATTGAACGCTGAATACCTCTTACCGAAAGGTTAGCTGCCTGACCGGCCAGTAGCCAGATTCCTCATGGGCATGTTACACCACTGGCAGCGTTTAATGGTCTAAGGTCAAAACCTCCACCCCCATCGGGAGAGCAGATCGCACCCCCATTGGGACTGGCTGGCTGGCCACTGTGTAGACATGGCATTGCCAGGGTCACCTGGCAGTCTGTGTGTGGGATTACAGCCAGTCCCGAAGGTGGAGAAATGACCAAGCCCTCTCGGTTCCGAATATCAGCTGGGAATGGAGGACAGAGCCCCACAGTGGAAGAGAGGTGGTTGGTGGCTGGAGCTGGGTGTGTGAGGCCAGGGGTGGTACAGCATTAAAGTTAGCAATGTACAGTAGAGGCATATACATAGAGGAGGCCCTGTGTCCCATCAAACGAGCTATCTCACCCCACTTCCCAGTATGAATGTTTTGACATTTCAAGTGCTCATCCACGACCCATGACCTTGGGGTTCGATGGAGGTGGGGGGGGGTGGGGTGCCACCACTAACCTACCAAGGAGTTCACCCTCCACTTCTTATCCTGGCAGATGCCCACACAGTGAACGCTGCCATCTACCTCCCTTCGCCGGCCTGGCTCAAACTGAAGTGGAATGAAGCCTTTGGATTAATTGGACTGTGAAGGCTGGGCAGACTCCGCGCCCCCCCGCCCAACGTAAACTGACAGCTCCCTTCCGATGTACAATGAGAAGCAATTCAGAGAGAGGGTGGAAAAGTCGTGGGAAGGCCATGGATAGTGTTTCATAGACTCCTGACCCTACCTTCATCACTGCCATTGGGCTGCTGTAAAGTTTGAGTGAACATAGATGTGCTGACCATAAATAATTATTTTCTCTTCCCTTTCTAGTGATGGATGTTCTGACCGTTGCAAATAATTGCTTTGCGCTTGACCTCTGCCTGAAGCTCTGTGAAGAGAAGAGAACTGAGAATGTTTTTTTTTCTCCGTTAAGTATATCAACGGCTCTGGCTATGGTGTTCCTTGGTGCTAAAGGCAGCACGAACCAGCAGATGGCTAAGGTACGTGTAACGAAGGGCCTTTGCTGGTCTAGATAACTCACACAGTTCAATGTCTGACAACATTGGCCCTTTATCTATCCATCTCTACCTCTGTTTCTCTCCCTCCCAGTACCTCCTTATGATCTGTGTGTACAGAATAGATAGGTGCTGCAGGGGAATCAGTTGCAATCAGTTTCAATGTGTAAGTGGAACAGGAATTTCCCTAACCCCCAAATGGCCTGGGTTTTTTTAGATCTTCCCTCAGGAGATCCCATGGGCTGGGCTTGTGCTTTTGGTTAACGGTGTGTGCTTTTGGTTAAAGGTCCCCATTCCTAACTTCTCTTGACCTGAGTGACTTGCTTAGGACCATTTCAGAGTGTAGTTAAGAGTTAACACATTGCTGTGGATCTAGCAACTAACATAGGCCAGTCTAAGGAAGGGCACCGGAGAACCAGAATTTTGTCATCGTCCCTTCCAATTTTATATTTATTAATTGAATTTAAATTCCACTGGCTGCCGAGCTAGGATTTGAACCCCAGAGTGTCAACCTAGCCCTCTGTGCTACTAGTCCAGTGATTTTAACACTATGCCACCATTCCCTTATGTGAGCTGCAGTGTATACAAGATATGAAGGTATGTTAAAAAACAATCCGGAAGGCCATGGGATGTTGTACTTGTCTGTCTTTGGGCATTTGGACAGCATGGTGGCTTAGTGGTTAGCACTGCTGTGTCACAGTACCAGTGATCTGGGTTCGATTCCATCCTTGGAAAATCGTGCTTGTGTTCTATGCTGTCCCCTTGTCTGCTCCAGTTTCCTCCTGCAGTTCAGGAATGTGCGGGATAGGTGGATTAGCCATGAGAAATGCAGGGTCCCAGGGATAGGGCAAGGGGTTGAGTTTGGGTGGGATGATCTTCAGAGGATTGGTGTGGACTTGGTGGGCCAAATAGCCTGCTGCCACACTGTCGGGATTCTATGATTCTACTGTTCATGAGTAAGTTTCCATTTCTGTCTGGAAGTTTTAAAAAAAGCAGAAGCAACATAAGGTAGAACAATGATCAACTGATTTGTTGCAGATTGAGGATATACACACTAAAATAAAGAGGAACAAGCTGACCTTGGTCTAGTTAAATCCTGCTTCCTTCTGGAGATTCACTGAAGAGACTGTGACAAGGTTCCATTGTTATATTATCATCGCTATTACTATTAACCCTCAGATATTTGTAAAAGGCTGAGAAGATCTTTCATAAGAGTGTAGTACACGGCCAAATATTTGGCTTTATCTGGGCCATTCACTTCAGTATCAGGATCTGGTTAAAATGTACCACTAATGGCCTCTCTGTTTTATTAAAATCATTACGAAAACATTCTTGATACGTAGCACATCTTCATATTGAGAATTATCATTTTGGTCGGAAACAAAGATTCATTTGTGAAAAGGAGAATGAGTAAATTTAACGGCTTCCCCAATTCTGAATTCACGTGTTTGAAACGGAAATTATTGTGGCTTTGTGCTGTGCCCACTTTGCTGCAGAGAACTGAAAGGGAGCTTTGGTGTAATGATCCTCTTTTACTGAAGGACCCCTTCCTCAAATGAATTGGTAATCAATCACCACTTCCCCCCCCACCCCCCCCAGGACTTAAATCATGGTATTATTGTTAATATAAAAGTGCTCTGTTTAAAAGGGGCTTTTCAGAATACACACACTTCCTGAGGAGGAACCGTGACATGCAACTTCTCATCACGTTGTGGGGTGCTTGGGGATTTGAAAACCCCACTCTGTTGAAAGTCACCTGAGCACAGTGTGTAACGGCCTTGTAAGGGAATTGGTGGCCAGTTTCCCCACCACAGACAATTTGATTTCCAACTGACTCAGAAAAATATTGTCAAAATTTTTAATTTCAAACCAAGCACGAGACCAAAGAACAAATCATGGAGTTTTTAACAGCACAGAGAGATCCTTTGGCCCATTGTTGCTGTAACTGTCCCATTTATAGCACTTGGCCCGTTTGTATGGCAGTTCAAATGTTATGACTGTTCCTGCTTCCACCATGCTGTGAGTTCCAGGTACCACCCTCTGAGTGAAAAATATTATTCCTCAAATCCCCTCGAAATCTCCTGCCCTTAAATCCATGCCCGCTGGGTATTGACCCATCTTCTAAGGGAAAAAGTTCCTTCTTATTTATGCCCCGATAATCTTATAGATGGCAGTCAGATTTCCCTCTCCATATTCTCTGCTCTGAGGAAAACAACCCCAGTCTATCCAATCTCTCTTCATAGCAGACTCCTTCCTGTTCAGACAACACTCTCTCTACTGCGATCATGTCCTTCCTCTATTATGGTGTGGTGTGTTACAACTCCGATAAACACTGGGAATATTGGGGAAGTTGCCATTACAGTTAGAGGGTTGGGACAGGGCTTAATTAACCGAATGGGGTAGATGGTGTTAGTGAAATGCAGAATTAAGCCAACTGCATATGTTCAGTATCCAGAGAGTGCTGTCTCCTTATATAACCCCATGCTTCCAGAGTAGCCATATATATATAACCCATTATCCCTCTCTTTTTCTTCCTCCAATGAAGAGAGATACCTATGATCCTTTGTGATCTGACTAATTGCTTGTCCTTGTACTCCTGCAGTCCATTCCCTCTTGCCCAAATTTAACCCTCTCCCCAACCGCAGTCTCAAGTTCAAGGTGACCGTTTGCAATTCTGGCATCAGACAGACCATCAACGGCGGACAGAAGTGGCCTTCTGCCCCAATTTACTGAGTAATGCTTTGGGAGTGATGCTTCCCTTATGAAAGTCTTTAAATGAACGCACTGTGCATGTTTTGTCAAGCTGCAGTGTTGCAGTTGGGAGATCTGCTGCTGTAGGATGTAGTAGCTCGAGGGAATTGTCAGGAGCTATTGTGCAGAAGGAGAGGTGTCAGGATCTAGAAAGGTGATGTGGCAGCCCTGGAAAACAAGATGAGGGCTGCAATTTGGGTAGAATTTACAGCTTCTTTTGTTTGGATATGCATTCCAGGTCAGTCAGGTAAGTGAGCTAAGTGAGTCTGCAAAATGTGCTTCAACAATTTGCATGGCAACGGTCAACAAAGTGAATAATTAATCACCCTCGACGTTCACATTTACTTGGCTTGCTGGTGTTTGTGTGAGGTTTTTGTTGTAATTTTCCATGGGATTTTTGTGATTCAACTTTATCAAATGTTATAATCATGAAAACTCAAACCTTTTCTAGTCTATCTGGGAACCGCCCTGTGAAATGATGCAGCAAGATTTATTCAGAACACCAGCACTATATCAGCTCAATCCAAGTGCCTTTTTATGTTGACCCAACTCCATCTCAGTATTCTCATTAATGCTGGGAGGTTATTAGAGATCTACATCACAGACAAAAGGCCCCTTGGCCAACCAAAAGCAATTACCTAATCCCATTGTGAACACTTGCCCATAGCCTTGTATGCCTTGGCAAAACATTTGCATATCTAAACACTTAAATGTTTTGAGGGTTTCTGTCCATACCACCTTGACAGGCAGTGAGATCTACCCTCCAGGTGATAAAGTTTTTTCCCTCGCATCTCCTCTAAACCTTCTGCCCCTTCCCTTAAGTCAATGACCCAGTCACTGATCCCTCCATTAAGGTGGAAAGTATCTTCCTGTCCACCCTAACTGTGTCTCTCATAATTTTATACATTTCAATCATGTCCCCTCTCAATCTCCTCTGCTCTAAGGACAACAACTCCCTCCATAATTGAAACTTTCCAGCCCAGGTAACATCCTGGTGAATCTGCTCTGCACCCTCTCCACTGCTATCACATCCCTCTTATAACATAGATTCCAGAACTGCACACAGTACTCCAGCTGTGGCCAAACTAGTGTTGTATGCAGTTCCAGTAATAGCCCCCCTGCTCTTAAATTCTATGTGTCAACTAATAAAGACAGGTATATCATTATCATATTCCTTTTTAACCTCTTCTCCAACTCTAACAGATCAGTGGGCATGCTAACCAAGTTCCCACTGATCATTGGTGCTTCCCAGGGCCCTATTGCTCACCATGTTCGTCCCTTGCCTTGTTTGTCCTGCTCAAGTGCATCACCTCACATTTATCCGAATGGAAATCCATTCCCAGCTGATCAGCCAATCTGCCCAGCCTGTCTACAACCTCTTGTAATCTAAAACTATCCTCCTCACTATGTACCAACAATTTATGTACAGTCAGCGAACTTGCTGATCAACCCCTCTGTATTCAACATCAAAAACAAAACTTGCTGGTGAAACTCAGCAGGTCTGGCAGCATCTGTGGACAGCGAAACAGAGTTAATGTTTCGAGTGCAGTGATTCCCATCAGAATGCTGCCTTCTTCCCACATATGCTGCCAGAGCTGCTGGTTTTCAGCAACAATTTCTGTCTTTGTTAAGACAAAGATATTCAGTTTTATTCCTTCTATATTCAAATCTAAATATCTTATATAAACTGAAACAGCAAGGGCCCCAACACAGACCCTTGTGGGACTCCACTTGACACATACATCCAGTCAGAAAAATACTGGTCAACCATCACCTTCTACTTCCGACCAATTGTGGATCCAATTTGCCAAATTTCCTTGGATCCCATGGGCTCTTACCTTTGTTATTGGTCTCCCATGTGTGATCTTAATAAAAGTCTTACTGAAGTCCAATTAGAAGACATCAAAAGCATTGCCCTCATCTCCACATCTGGTCACATCTTTGAAAAATTCAATCCAGTTGGTCAGTCATGACCTCCCCTTTATCAAAACCATGTTGACGGCCCTTGACTAATCTCTGCCTCTCCATGTGCAGATTAAGTCTGTCCTTCCAAGCTGGTAGGTTTCTTCATGGAGAGTGGAAGCACCAGGAACTCATTCCATATTCTTCATGAAAAAGTCAGGTATTGACAGCTGGGATCAAGTAAATCCCTTGAGTACCAGGGCAGTAGGAGTATAATTAAGAGGGAAATCAGGAGGACAAAAAAGGGACATGAGATAGCTTTGGCAGATAAGGTTAAGGAGAATCCAAATCGATTCTATAAATATATTAAGGGCAAAAGAGTAACTAGGGACAGTACATGGCCCCTTAAAGATCACAAGGCCATCTATGTGCGGAATCACATGAGATGGGCAAGATCCTAAACAAATACTTTGCATCAGTATTTACTGTGGAGAATGACTTGGGACCGAGGGACTCAAGGAATTAGATAGTCATGTCTTGTAAAGAGTCGACATTACAGAAGAGATGGTGGTAGAGGTCTTAAAAAATGTGAAGGCAGCTAATTACCCAGGATCTGATCAAGTGGTGTATCCCAAGTCATTTGGGGAGCTAGGGAAGAGATTGTGAGGCCCCTAGCAGATACTTATATAATTGATAGTCACTGGTGAGGTGCCAGAAGACTGGAGAATGGCTAACGTTGTGCTAAATTGGTGAGATTTACATCAATGGTGAGTAGGTTGCTGGAGGGGATTCTGAGAGATAGGATCTAAATGCATTTGGAGAGGGAAGGACTGATTAGGGATAATCACCATGGCTTTGTGTGTGAGAAATTGTGTCTCACGAACTTGATTATGTTTTTTGAAGGGGTGACAAACAAGGTAAATGAAGACAGATGTGGACTTCAACAGATCTTCGATATGGTAGACGGGTTAGTTTGGTTAAATCACATGGGATCCAGGGAGGGCTAGCCAATTGGTTACAAAATTGGCTTGATGGTAGGAAACAGAGAGTGGTGGTAGTAGCTTATTGTTTAGAGTGGAGAACTATGACCAGCGGTATGCCACAAGGATCAGTGCTGGGTCCACTATTTGGAGATGCTGGTGTTGGACTGGGGTGTACAAAGTTAAAAATCACACAACGCCTGGGCCTGGGTTGTGAATGTGAGAAAGTGTGTGTGTGTGTGTGTGTGTGTGTGTGTTGTAGTGAGTGCAGAGTGTCTTAAGTCTGTGAGGGGGTGCATGTGTGAGTGTGGGAGTGTGTGTGTCTATAACAGTGTGTGTGGGTGTCTGTGTCGCGTCTGTGTGTACCCGTGTCCGTGTGTATGTGAGAGAGTGTGTGTGTGTGTATGTGTGTAGGAATATCTGTGTGTGTCTGTGTAGTGCAATGGTGATCACCTGTAATGTGACATGAACCCGCCCCAGACAGACACACACACACAGACAAAGACCCACATGCACACATATATTGTGTGGGGTGAATTTGTACTTGCAGAGTTACATTGCACTTTGCTCAAAAACTGCATACATTCATGTAGAACTCTTGAGCTCAAAAACTGCATGAATTTATGTATAACTCTGTTATCTCACTTTTTAGATTAGAATCAATCTAAACATCAGGTTATAGACAGAGAACACAGGGGGCTAACACCTTCAACATATTGTCTAGTTATCACCATTGTTAACAGCTAACCCGAAAATGCAACTTTTAAAAAAAGGTTTTGTGATTTACACATGAAAGAAATGAAACTATCACTGTATTCTAACAGATGAAAGGCTTAACAGACAATCAATTTTTCAATGTATAATTTCAGTTACGTCACACTGTAAATTTTTGCTGTAAATTCTGTGTTAGGATGGAGCCCTCCACAATCACCTGATGAAGGAGCGTCGCTCCGAAAGCTAGTGTGCTTCCAATTAAACCTGTTGGACTATAACCTGGTGTTGTGTGATTTTTAACTGGGTCCACTGTTGTTTGTGACTTATGTAAACGATTTAGATCAGAATATAGAAGGCTTAGTTAGTAGGTTTGTGGAAGAATTGTTGGTTTAGTGGACAGTGAAGAAGGTTACCTCTGTGTACAAAGGGATCTTGGTCAACTGGGCCAGTGGGCCGAGGAGTGGCTGATGGAGTTTAATTTGGATAAATACGAGGTGGTGCATTTTGGTAAGGCAAATCAGGACAGGACTTAGATAGTTAATGGTGGGGCCCTGGGGAGTGTTGTCAAACAGAGACACCTAGGGGTGCATCTAGGTAGTTCCTTGAAAGTGGCATCACAGGCAGCTGGTAAGGCATTTGGCACACTTACCTTCATCAGTCATGAGTACAGAAGTTGGTCCACCATGTTATGAGTGTGGTGCTGGAAAAGCACAGCAGGTCAGGCAGTCTCCGAAGAGCAGGAGAATCGACGTTTTGGGCAAAAACCCTACTTCCTGATGAAGGGCTTTTGCCTGAAATGTCGATTTTCCTGCTCCTCGGATGCTGCCTGACTTGCTGTCCTTTTCCAGCACCACACTCTCGACTCTAATCTCCAACATCTGCAATCTTTACTTCCGTCACATTTGGAGTTCTGCATAAACTCTGGTTGCCCGGGAAACCAGAATTAAACTGGAAACGGTATGAAAAAGATTTAAAACAATGTTATGGTTTGAGTTAAAAGGAGACTGGATAGGCTGGGACTTTTTTCCATGGAGTGTAGGAGTTTAAGGGGTGATTGTATATGGGCTGATAAAATCATTTGAACAGCTACATGGATAGGAAAGGTTGATAGGAATATGGGCCAATTGCAGGCAAATGGGGCTAGTTCAGTTTAAGAAACCTGGTCAGCATGAATTAGATGGGCCAAAGGGTGTAGTATGTTGTGGCTATGGAGGGATTGCAAGGAAGGTTTACTCAACTGATTTCCGTGATGGAGAAAGTGAGGACTGTAGATGTCAGAGACCAGGGTCGAAGAATGTGGTACTGGAAAAGCACAGCTGGTTAGGCAGCATCCAAGGAGCAGGAATATCTTCCGCCTTGAGGCGCTCCAAACACATGGAATCAATGCGGATTTCACCAGTTTCCTCATCTCCCCTCCCCTCCCTTCACCTTATCCCAGATCCAACCTTCCAACTTGGCACCGCCCTCTTGAACCATTGTACCAGTCCATCTTCCTTCCCACCAATCTGCTCCCCCCTCGTCTCTGACCTGTCACCATCACATCCCTGCCTTCATCTCTCACATTCCCAACTACCTTCTGCCCAGCTCCACCCCTGCCTCCCATTTATCTCTCAGACCTCTTGGGCCACAAGCCTCATTCCTGATGAAGAGCTTACACTCGAAATGTCGACTCTCCTGCTCCTCGGATGCTGCCTGACCAGCTGTGCTTTCCCAGCTCCACACTCTTTGAATCAGAATTCCGAGATGGCAGGGCTGACGCATAAAGCCAGACTGGATCAGTTATGAATACATTCAGAGGAGTTTTGAAGAATAAGAGGGGGGGATTCTGATAAAAACCAATAAAGTTCGAATAGCATTAGACAGGGTAAACACAGGAAGGATGTTGCCAATGACCAGGGAGTCCAGAACCAGGGGTCACAGTTCGAGGTACGGGAAGGAGAAATGTCTTCACCCAGAGAGTGGTGAACCTAAGGAATTCTCTGCCACAGAAAATGGCTAAGCCTCAAACATGGAATGTTTTCAGGAAGGACTTAGATACAGGTCTGGGAATGAAAGGGTATGGGCTAAAAGCAGCAACAGCAGACAGAGTTTGATGATCAGCCTGGAATGGTTTTGCAATCTCAAAAGGCTGAATGGCCTTTTCTAGCTCCTAATTTCTATGCTTCCACCATTTTCCCTGGTGTCACACCACCTCCTCCGAAAACAGTGCCTTCTGCTGAGGGAACTCCTATAACCTCAGGAGTTCTGGAGCTCTTGCCCGAATGTGAACTCAGAGAGTGTCCTTTGGCTGGGGGCTCAGCTATGGGGAGAAAGGGCATAATTGCAACGATTGCCCTCATCTGAGAGGGCTGGAGGTCATTGGTTAGGGATGAGCATATATCCAACATATTATACTTCCAAATGTTCCTAGCCCATAGCTAGTCAATCTCATTATATCAGTTATTCCAGAATTAGGTGAACTCAGTTCATTTGGCACAGGATTGCATGTGCTCAGTTGGCTTTGTATGATTTAATAATGAAACACCACATTATGGATGTGAACACAGGACTACCAGAAAAATTACAACATATCATATGATGAGATTTGGCTGAAGTTTTAATGATTTTCATTGCTCCAATATTGGTGAAATTCCTTACCTAAAACTCTTAGTCCTATTTGAGGTGCTCTTTCAAATCTATCTCTTTAATGGTGTTCACATCTCCTTGCCTGGTGTCTAGGTACCAAATTTTATCTGGTTCCACTCCCGTGATCAGCATGTTTTATATCGTTGACACCACTTTTACAAGTGTAGGATGTCGTTATTCACTTTCTGAAGGTGAAATCTGAATGTTCAACCTATTTTTCTAATCTGTTCAGAGAGATTTTATTATACACCTCTGGAGCAGGTACGACTTGAACCCAAGCCTCCTGACTCAGAGGTATGGACACTACCACTGTGTAATAAGAGCCCTCCATCTCAGTGCACAATGGAAACAGTACACAATCTACAATAAAGCACTGTGGATGCTGGAGATGTGAAATGGAGACAGAAATTGAAGGCGGGTCTAGCAGTATCTAGAGGGAGCTAGCAGAGTTAGCGTTTCAGGTCCAGTGACTCTTCAGCAGATGCTGCCAGACCTGCTGAGCTTCTCCAGCAATTCCTGTCTCAATTTTACAATATCAGTATGGGAACATCTCGTTTCTGCTAAACAACAAAGGCAACATCGCATTTTTGGAAGTTTATGAAATACAGGAATGGAAATGTTCAATGTTTTAGAAATGATAGTTATGCATGTTCTTGTTTGCAGGTGCTGCATTTTGGCGATGGTGTAGATGTTCACGCTGGATTCCAGAAATTGCAGGCGGATATGAAGAATCTCGGTGGTGCTTGTCTTCTGAAGCTGGCAAATGGCCTGTACAGAGATAAAAGCATCAACTTGCGCCATGTAAGATGCAGTAGGTGACCATTAGATCAGAAAGGGATGGTTTTCAGTTGTTCCGTTAAATCTCATTTTGAGAGATTCAGGAAAGACGTTAAATCGAGGCCAGGGTGGATGCTTTTGGGGAGTTATCCCACTGTGCTGGCCAATATTTATCTCCCCGTCAATGTCATAAAAACAGATTATCAGATCATTATCACATTCTTATTCATAGCAGCTTGTTCTATGCAAATTCATAGAGTCCCTCATATGAAAGCATGCCATTTGGTCCATCGAGTCCATACTAACCCTCCGAAAGCATCCCACCCAGAACCAACCCCCATCACCCTATCCACGTAACTCTGCATTTCCAATGGTTAATCCACATAGCCTGTCAACAGCCAACACAAACTGCTGCCAATTTACCCACAGGGCAACAGGTGACTGGCCATGCAGGGAGTACAAAGCTAACCCCTGTGTGGCTGCATTGCGCACCACTTCCTGGGGGTGGTGGGGGTGACTGCGTGGCAGAGGGTCCCTGCAACCGCAAGAAATGCAAACCTTGCGCCCACACCTCCCCCCTCACTTCCCTCCAAGGCCCCAAGGGATCCTTCCATATCCATCACAAATTCACCTGCACCTCTACACAAATCATTTACTGCATCCACTGCACCCGATGTGGCCTCCTCTACATTGGGGAGACAGGCCACCTACTTGCGGAACGTTTCAGAGAACACCTCTGGGACACCCGCATCAACCAACCCAACCGCCCCAATGCTGAACACTTTAACTCCCCCTCCCACTCCACCAAGGACATGCAGGTCCTTGGCCTCCTCCATCGCCAGACCATGGCAACACGACGCCTGGAGGTTGAGCACCTCGTCTTCCACCTAGGAACCCTCCAACCACACGGGATGAATGCAGATTTCTCCAGCTTCTTCATTTCCCCTCCCACCTTATCTCAGTCCCAAACCTAGGACTCAGCACCGCCTTATTGACCTGCAATCTTCTTCCTGACCTCTCCGCCCCCACCCCCTCTCTGGCCTATCACCCTTACCTTAACCTTTTTCCACCTATGGCATTCCCAACGCCCCTCCCCCAAGTCCCTCCTCCCTACCTTTTATCTGAGCCTGCTTGGCACACCCTTCTCATTCCTGATGAAGGGCTTACGCCCAAAACGTCGATTCTCCTGCTCCTTGGATGCTGCCTGACCTGCTGCGCTTTTCCAGCAACACATTTTTCAGCTCTGATCTCCAGCATCTGCAGTCCTCACTTTCTCAAAGGTATTCAGTGCCTGATTCAGACTCTGACTCTGGAAACTGCTGAGAGCCAACCTTGATCTCAGTTGAATGTGGACTGAGCCTTTAAGAGAGAGGATGTCATTGGGCTGCACGTGTCCAAAGTTCGCAATTCTGCTTGGCTACTGTGGGTCTGTAAGCTGTGCATCCAGGGGGTCAGCTGGTTTATTATGAACTCTGCTTCATAACTTGGAACATGTTTTACTGTTTTAAATGAACTAACTCACAGAGTGATCAATCTCTGAGGATCGATCGCTTAGTACAGGGTGACTCCCCTACCTGCGGAATTGTTTACTGTGACCTGAACATATTACAGGGATCCTTCCAGAACCAGGGACCAAGGGGCTGCTGGGAAGGTAAATTTCCCACTTAAATGAACGTGTTCACACCTCTCCGCAGTGTCAGGCTTCCGTGGTTGGTCTTGGAACGTATCCCTTATGAGTACTGGAGGGGGACTAGTGTAGACCATTATCATTAACATGACTTTGACACATTTCCCCCCACCTCCTCATCCCGGGTCCTATTCTCTCTCCGTCCCTGTCACAACCAACATGGCCTGGAATCTAGTATTGATCCACCCATCCTGGGTGGGTGTTATACCAGTAGAAGCCAGCACCTCCTGGGAGGCGCTGAAGTACAGCCGATCCCATACACTCCAATTGGCCAACAGCTGCTGTTGCCATCATGAAATCTAGCCAATGGAGTGAGGAACTCACCATTATTTGTTTAAACATGGACTGTACCTGGCACAAAGCCGCAGCTAAGATAATTCTTTTCAGCCAAATGGGTTTAACAAGTTTTAGTTTTCAAATCTGCCCAATTTGTTTAAGGATGGCGATCAGAGAAGCAAAATTCATTTCCAGTCAGGTGCCCCCTCCCAAACTTCAGTTTTGTGCATAAAACATAATGATCAAGGATGTGCGTCATGAAAGAGAAGAGGGGGAGGGAGGGGAGGGGGGGGGGGAAGGGGACACATGGTTCGGGTTGGGGGAAGGGAAGATCAGTGTTGTACAGGGATGGGGATAGAATGGGGTGAGAGAGCTAGGTTGGTGATGGCATAGGGAAGTGAATGTGGTGGGGTTGGCATGAGAGGGATGGAATGGCAAAGGTTGGGGATGAAAGGAAAAATCGTTGCAATAAAAATCTAATTTTATTGCAAATGTTTTGCAAATCCCTACTGGCACAAGTTAAAATCTACAGTTACTGCATTAGTCTATAATGTCACAAATATATCCAGCAATCCTTTTCTGAGTTGAGTATGGTGCAAGCATATTTAATTATAATTCACGTGGAATGTCAACATGTAAAGTAAGGCTGTTTATCTTATCCTGGGCACATGCTCACAGGATCCTGACACCGAACCTAGATACGGTGTTCCACGTTTTCAGCTTTTCTTCAGTCTGCTTGCTGACTCCTCTCTGTCCATTGTGTGTTGGTTTTACAGGAGTATCTCGAATCCATATCAAAGTTCTTTCAGGCAGAACTTACTGCTGTTGATTTTGCTGAACAATCAGAGGAGGCCAGAGTCTACATCAATGCCTGGGTGGAGGGGCAGACAGAGGGTAATCTGTCTATTTATTATATTCAGTCAGTAAAGTTAATGTGTGTCAGTGTATCAATGGACAGTGACTAAACAGTCCTCAAATCTTCCAGTCAATTGCATTATGGATTTATCATTTATTTCCTCTGAAGAAAAGGATGATATACACTTTGGCAGAAAGAATACAACGGTCACGTTGGAAACAGAAGACAGAAATTTAAGTGGAGTTGTGTTCAGGTCCACACTGGTGTGGTATGGTGTCTGGGAGGAAAAGGATTTGGAGTGGGTGAAGCCCCACAGAGTGATGCTTGAGTCAAGAACCCACCAGTGTCTCACCCACGAGCAGGCTTGACCCAGCTGGGTTTGCGGTCTGACTGTCGGGCAGCTCATGTCCTTCGAGTTGCACCCAGCTTTCTGGCTTTACCGCAGTATAGTTCTGCAGCTGTCTGTAACTCTCGAGGGTCCCCCAGGTGAAAGCAGAGCAGTATGAGCTCCCCCCTCCCCACTGAAGCTGATAGACGGGCAGGCAGTGGAGCTTCAGCCCTGACTAAATGAGAGGCTGGAAACCCTTCTGAGAGATTGCTTTCGCTGTTTGTGTTTTTAATTCATTCACTGGATGTGGGTATTACTGGCAAGGCCCCCCCTTCTGCATTGGTTTCCTTGAATCACTGCAGTTTACTGGGTGGAGTATTGTTAACAAGGGAGTTCCACAATGTTGACCCAGTGACAGTAAGGGACAGCAATATATTTCCAAGTCACGATTGTCAGTAGGTTGGATGGTGTATCTGCTGCCCTTGTCCTTCCAGGTGGAAGTGCTCATGAGTTTGGAAGGTGCTGCCAAAGGATCCTGGGGGTGAGTTCCTGCAGTGCAGCTTGAAGCTGGTACATACTGCTGCTACTGTGTGCTGCTGAGGGACGGAGTGAACGTTGAAGGTGTTTGGTGATGGCCAGCCTCTTGAAACCCGTCACTGGTCTGGGATGTCAAGTGCCTCAGGCCACACTACCCGGCTTTCCAGCAGCAGCTCTGCACTGCACTTCCGACAGGGATCAGGAGAAGCACCTCTGGTTGGATGGGTTTGTACCAGCCTGAAGGAAGTTTGGGAGGGGGGTGGGGTGGGGGGATGGGATCTCTCATCTCAAATAGGAACCGGAGGCAATGGAAGAGATGCTGAAAAGGCTTTGAGAATGATAGCATAACAGAGAGGCTGCATTCACCATGAGATAGAAAATTACATTTTTCTTTTTAAAAAAGGAGGTCGAGCCGTGATTTGTTTGAGGTATTCAAGATTAGATATAATTAACATAGGCACTGTGTTTCCGTTTGTGAATGAGATCAGAGTGGGGTCTATAAGAGAGTTATTAAGCAATTGGGAGTTCAGGAGAATCTTCTTTATCAGGAGAGTGCTTAGAACGTACACCTCACTGCTACAAGGAATAATAGAGACAAACAGTGTAAGGTAGAGAAATACACGAGAAGTAGAAAGCCAGGGTTTGATGGAGGCACAGAAGCAGGCTCACGTAAACCACGAGTACTGACATAGACTCAATGGGCTGAATGGCCAGTTTCTGTGCCACAAAAACGTTTCAAACGTACTTGAAAGATAATATATGTTTACGTTATTTAATTTTAGGTAAGATCCAGGACTTGTTAGCTCAAGGCACACTTGATGCAAATTCGAAGCTTGTACTTGTGAATGCCATCTACTTTAAAGGCAACTGGGAGAAGAAATTTGATGAAGATTATACCAAGGAAATGCCATTCAGTGTCACCGAGGTACTGTCCTCTGACAGAAACGTATTCTGGCAAAGTTTTGAATTTATTATTGTTAATTACTAATGGGAGTCTTTTTAAAAAAAAAATCGTTTTGTCAGAATGAATCTAAACCAGTGAAAATGATGTGTCAGACGGGAATATTTAACACAGCATACATTGAGGAGGTTGCAACCAATATCCTGGAGCTGCCTTACCTTCAGGAGGAGCTGAGTATGGTCATCCTGTTACCTGATGAAATCAGCGGATTAGAAAAGGTAATATTTTTCAATTCATTCCTGGGATGTGAGGCCAATATCTATTGCCTGTTCCTGATTATAATCCAAGATGGCATGGGAATGTGACGACATTGTGCCTAGGTACAAGTGACAATATTAAATAAATCTAAATTACCCTGGTGATGATGAGCTGCTGTATCACAGGTCCACCCACTGTGGCTTCCAGGACTGTTTAAGCCATTGACAATGGTGAGACAGAGACAAAGTTCCAGTTCAGGATGGCATGTATGTATGTTGGAAAGGCAGTTGCAGATGTTGGTTTCCCCATGTGCCCTTGTCCTTCTGGCAGGTTGGGAAGGAGCTACTGGAGGAGCCTTTGGAGAGTCTTAACTGTGGCAGCAAAGTCAAAATAAGGGCAAGAGCAAGTGTGTGTGTGTGTGTGTGTGTGTGTGTGCGCGCACGCGCACGCGCATATGAGAGTGTGTGAGCGTGCATTTGACATCTTCTTACGTTTTTTGTGGTTTGTTGTGAAGTTGTATGAAAAAAAAGAGCATTTTGACTGACAAAATGAAGAAAGAAACCAATAATGGAGAAACATTTTCTTCATCTCCCGCCATGCCTTTTCTTGTGGAAAAGGAAAGTGTGAGCACACATCCTCCCTGGCAGGCGGGGGGAGCCAATAAAACTCTAAGCACAGGACTTTGTGGCATAGTTGTAGCCCAGAGACTCATTCAAATGCCACTTCTCCAAAGGTGTGCAGTAACATCTCTGAACAGATTGCTTCAAAAATCACATATTCTCAGCATTAATTCTCATCGCATTAGACGCAACTGTGTCTTATTCTCAAACAAGAGGGAGGAAGGAAGGAATAAATTCCAATGTCACCTGACTGATTCTGTCGCAATCCCTCATATTTTACGGGGTAATGTTTCTTGTGTGACTGTAATTTAAACAGATCCCTGTAATATAAGCTGATGTTTAAAACATATCTGTTGGAGGGTTATTGTCACATTGTGCACTCTGAGCTGAAAGGAATGGAGGGAATGTTTTTAAATGTAAGGAAGGCCAGTGTTTCCACAGAGTGGAGTTAAAAATCATAAGAATCTCTACAGTGTGTAGGCTGGCCATTTGGCCCATCGAGTCCTCACCAGCCCTCTGAAGAGCATCCCACCCACATTCACCTGATTCTTGTGTTTCTCATAACTAACCTCCCCAGTCTACACATCCCTGGACACTATGGGCAATTTACCTAATCTGCAGAAGCTTGGATTGTGGGAGGATGACGGAGCACCTGCAGACACCAGGAGAATGTGCAAACTTCACAGACAGACAGTTGCCTGAGAGTAGGATCGAACCCAGGCCCCTGGTGCTGTGAGGCAGGAGGGCTAACCACTGATCTACTGTGCCACACTAGTCCTGTAAAAGGGCACATTATATCTAATTTTGTGTGAGGTACTGGAAAAGCACAGCAGGTCAGACAGCATCCGAGAAGCAAGAAAATCGACATTTTGGGCAAAAGGCCTTCTTCAGGAATGAGGCTGGGAGCCTCGGGGGTAGAAGTTAAATGGGAAGGGGATAGGGCTGGGGGGAAGGTAGCTGAGTGTGCAGGAGGTGGATGGAGGTGGGGGTAATGGTCTAGATTAGAGTGGTGCTGGAAAAGCACAGCAGGTCAGGCAGCATCTGAGGAGCAGGAAAATCGATGTTTTGAGCAAAAGCCCTTCATCAGGAATAGAGGCAGGGTGCCTGTTTCCAGCATCTGTGTTTTTACTTGTGGGGGTAAAGGTGATAGGTCGGAGGGGAGGGTGGAGCAGATCGGCCAGAAGGAAGATGGACAGGTAGGACAGGTCATGAGGGCAATGCTGAGCTGGAAGGTTGGAACTGGGTGGAGGGGAAAAGAAGAAACAAGTGAAATCCACATTGATGCCATGGGGATCGAGGGTCCAGAGGCGGAAGATGAGGTGTTCTTCATCCAGCAGTCGGGTGGTAAGAGAGTGATGATGGAGGAGGCCCAGAACCTGCATGTTCTCAGTGGAGTGGGAGGGGGAGTTGAAGATTTCAGCCATGGGATGGTGGGGTTGGTGGGTGCGGGTGTCCCGGAGATGTTCTCTGAAGCGCTCTGCGAGTAGGCATCCAGTCTCCCCAACGTAAAGGAGACCGCATCGGGAGCAACGGATACAATAAATGACGTGTATGAAAGTGCAGGTGAAACTTTGATGGATGTGGAAGGCTCCTTTGGGGCTTGGACAGAGGTGAGGGGGAAGGTGTGGGTGCAGGTTTTGCAATTCTTGCAGTGGCAGGGGAAGGTACCGGGAGGAGAGGGTGGGTTGTTGGGGGCATGGACCTGACGGACGTAGTCACAAAGGGAATAGGGTGGGAAGGGAAATATATCTCTGCTGGTGGGGTCAGTTTGTAGGTGGCGAAAATGGCGGAGGGTGATGTGATGTATATGGAGGTTGGTGGGCTGCAAGTTGACCAGGGTAGTTCTGTCATTGTTGCGGTTAGAGGGATGAGGTTCGAGGGTGGAGGTGTGGGAAGTGGATGAGATGCACTGGAGGGTATCACTAACCGCTGGGAGGGGAAATTGCAGTGGCTCAGTGGTTAGCACTGCTGCCTCACAGCATCCTGGTCCTGGGTTCGATTCCTGCCTGTCTGTGTGGAGTTTGCACATTCTCCATGTCTGCGTGGGTTTCCTCCTCGTACTCCGGTTTCCTCCCACAATCCAAAGATGTGCAGGTCAGGTGAATTGGCCAAGCTAAATTGCCCACTGTGTTAGTCAGGGGTAAATATAGGGTAGGGGAATGGGTTTGAGTGGGTTTCTCTTCGGAGGGACAATGTGGACTTGTTGGGCCAAAGGGCCTGTTTCCACACTGTAGAGAATCTAATCTAATCTATTGTGTTCTGTGGTGGAATTGGTCCTCCTGGGAGCAGATGCGACAGAGGCAGAGGAATTGGGAATAAGGGATGGCATTTTTACAGGAGGCAGGGTGGGAGGAGGTATAGTCCAGGTGGCTGTGGGAGTCGGTGGTTTGTGGAAAATATCAGTGCTGAGTTGGTCACCGTTGATGGAGATGGAGAGGTCCAGGAAGGGGAGAGAGGCGTCAGAGATGGTCCAGGTGAATTTAAGGTCGGAGTGGAATGTGTTGGTGAAGTTGATGAACTGTTCAACCTCCTTGTGGGAGCATGAAGTGGCATCAATGCAGTCATCAATGTAGCGGAGGAAGAGGTGGCGAATGGTGCCAATGTAGCTCCGGAAGATAGAGTATTCCAAGTAGCTGACAAAGAGTTAGGCATACCTGGGGCCCGTGCGGGTGCCCATGGCTATCCTTTTCATCTGGAGCATTGATGACTACATTGGTGCCACCTCATGCTCCCACCAGGAAGTTCAACAATTCATCAACTTCACCAACACATTCCACCCTGACATATTCACCTGCTCATCTCAGACACTTCCCTCTCCTTCCTGGACCTCTCAATCTCCATCAAAGGTGACTGACTCAACACTGATATTTTCTACAAACCCAACAACTCCCATAGCTGCCTGGACTACACCTCCTCCCACCCTGCCTCCTGTAAAAATGATATCCCTTATTCCCAATTCCTCCACCTCTGCTGCATCTGCTCCCAGGAGGACCAGTTCCACCGCAGAACACATCAGATGGCCTCCTCCTTCAAAGACCGCAATTTCCCCTCCCACATGGTTGATGATGCCTTCCAGCGCATCTCTTCCATCTCCCACACCTCTACCCTTGAACCCCACACATCCAAACACAAAAAGGAAAGAAATCTCCTGGTGCTCACCCACCAACCTCCATATATATCGCATTATTCTCCACCACCTACAAACGGACCCCACCACCAGAAATATATTTCCCTTGCCTTATTTCTAATCGCGCCGATTTGTTTTCCGTTTCTAGCTGCTGAAGAGTTTGACGTACGACAATCTATCGAAATGGACCAGCGAGGAAAACCTGGATTCTTCAGAAACACTTGTCCACCTGCCCAGATTCAAGCTGGAAGGAAGCTATGACCTGAGGGCCACACTTTCTGCCATGGGAATGCCGGAGGCCTTCGATGGGATGAGCGCCGATTTCTCGGGAATGACAGGGACATGTGCCCCGTCTTTGTCCAATGTCGTTCACAAGTCCTTTGTGGAAGTGAACGAAGAAGGGAGTGAAGCAGCAGCCAGCACAGAGGCCACCATGTCGTTTCGATGCATCAGCTCTGTTGATGAATTTATAGCAGATCATCCTTTCCTCTTTTACATCAGGCACAATAAAACTCAAAGCATCTTATTTTTGGGTCAGTTCTCATCGCCGTAGCCAGAACTTTTACATGTCCCCCTAGTAAACATCCAATACTCAAAACTACTTGCTGTAATGTTCCATGCACCGAAGTCTGTGTTAATATCAGATCTTATATCATTTATAAACAAGTTCATTTACAGTGGCTAGTAAATGTTATTTCAGTTTGGTATTAAATAGCACATAATCTTACTCAGCTTATTTGATAGGAGTTGGAACATCATGATGCAGCCTATAAGAGTGGTAGAGGCAGAAATATTCATAACCTTTAGAAGTATTTAGACGTGCTGTTACAATGCCAAAGCATGCAAGGCTATGGAGATTAGTGAGGATGGCAGATGCTGGAAAATCAGATTCGATACAATGTGGAGCTGGAAAACGCACAGCAGGTCAAGCAGCATCAAAGAAGCAGGAGAGTCGACGTTTCAGTCAGGACCCGTCATCTGCTTGACCTGCTGTACAAGGCAATGGGCTAAGTGCTGGAAAATGGAATTAGAATAGTCAGGTGGTGCAAACCCAATGGGCCAATGGGCCTTTGTCTGTGGTTTAGCTTTATAAAATCATGAGTATAGATCAGATTAGTGTAGTTGTCTTTTCTCTAGGATGGGGGATTTCAAGACTAGGGGGCATATTTTTGAAGGTGATGAGAGAGAGGTTTAAAAAACACATGAGAGGAATTTTTTTTATATACAGAGTGGTTCGCATGTGGAATGAACTTCCCGAGGAAGTGGTGGATGTGGGTACACTTACGACTTTTAAAAGACATTTGGATAAGTACATGAAGAAGAAAGGTTTGGAGGGATGTTGGCCAAATGGGACTCGTTTAGTTTGGGATTGTGTTCTGCATGGACTGGTTGGATCAAAGGATGTGTTTCCATGCTGTATGGCTCTATGATGATTGTGACCAATAAAATAACCATCTGCACAAAATGAGAGTAAAACTTTAACCCATCCAAACTAGAACAACAGAGAGAAACTCTTCAAAGCTGTCTTCATGTTAGAATGATAAGTAATGTATGTTTTTACTGTGTAAATCAATTAATTTTATCAAGTAATAAAATATCATATTAAAATGTTTAAGTATTTCAAACAATTACATTTTGAACAAAACCATCTAGAATTCAGTGACTGTTAAAAAAAAATTCCAATGACTTGATTAATAGTATATATACATAATGCACAATAATACCAGTTCATGTGGTTATCACAAGAAATAGGAGCAGGGTGCACCAATCAGTCTCTCAGTCTTACTGCACCATTCCATAGGATCATGGCTGATCTTCAAGGTCAGCTCTCCCAACCCAACCCTTGATTCAGTTAGAATCCAGAATTCTACAGATCTCAGTCTTGAATGCACTCAATAGTTGATCAATCAAAGTTCTATGGGGGTGAACAATTTCAGATGTTAGCATTTCAATTCTCACTCAGTGGCCACTGCCTTATCAGTAGGCTATTCCTCCTGGTTCTGGAGCCAGGGGGATCGATCTCTCTCTCTGCCCTTTCAGAATGTTGCGCGTTTCAAAGTGATCACCTCTCAAAGCTCCACATTCAAGAAAGAGTGTACAAGCCCATTCAATTTAATTTCTCCTCTACCTCTTCCCAAGAAGCAGATTCATGAATTTTCATTTCCTTTCTGAAGCAGAGCAAGGATATTACTTGGGTGGGAAAGTCTGAATTGTGCACAATATGCACCAAAACACACTGTAACTGCAGCAAGACCTGTCACTGAGCTGCAGGGGATATGAGATATTCGGTCAGATGATGACAAGTTTGATCAAAGAGGTTGATTTCAAGAGGTCTTTTAGAGGCGGGAAAGGAAGCAGTGGGGTTCAGGGCTAAAGTTCAAGTGCTTAAGCCAATATTGGAGCCATGAACACTGGGGCCAGAAGTGGGAGATTAGATCCTGGAGGAGGAGATTAGAGAGGGATACAGAGGGGGACAGCAACATGGAGGGATTTGAAAACTAGGTTGAGAGTTATAAAACCAAGTTGCTGTTTAGTAGGAACCCATGTAGGTGAGTGAGACCAGGGCTGAACGGTACTTGGTACAAGTTTGGACACAGGCTGCAGACTTTTGAAAGGGCTCAGGTTTATTTAAGCGGGAACGCTGGAGACCAGCCAAGAGTGCGTTGGAAATACAAGAAAGACATGGAACTTCCTAACAGTGATTAATTTCTTTTTTGAAAAATGTGTGGGGGAGGAAGAACTAGAAAGCAAGATAGCCTTTTGGCCTGGCTATCCCACACAGTAATCTTTAAACTGCTACGTGCAGGTTTCCTGCTAACACGCAATCTTTTCCTTTCATAAATGGGACAGAATATGAGAGACATACCCATTGCGTCAGTTATGAAAGGGTAAGGAGACTGCACACTTGTAGTTATAAGTGCTTTGGCTAGCTATTGAGAAAATAGCTATGTCCCATTACTGAATTCACAGGGATCATCTGTCAAGGGTCTATAAAAGGGAAATATTCCTCAAGAACTAAAACTTGTTGATGCACCAGTAAAGCGCCGATTGTCTGATAACAGACCTGGATGAATAATGCAGATTCTCCAGTGGCACTGAAGCAGAAATTATAGCCATGACCTTATTGAATGGCAGAGGGATTGAAAGACCCACTTCTGCTCCTTTTTTTTATGCTTTAATAATCTGGTTCTGATGACAATTTAGATTATTTTTCAAAAAAAATCTGTGAAACCGGGAGCAGGACTAACCCCAATCCTTCTCCCCCCAATTCCCAGGTGTAGGCCTGAGGACTGCTGCTGCCAATGAAGCCCACAGCTTAGACCTCAATCCTGGAGGGGGGGGTCAAGATGCTTGTCATCTGGCCTATCTGTGTAGGCTGAGGGAAGAGGCTGTGCTCAAAGTCAGGCCCACACTAACTTCAAACACTAGTAAGTACCAAACGTTGATGGACAGAGCAGATTCTGAGCTGTTCATGATGAGTCAGAGCGTCACCTCCCCATATTTTCATGGGTCAGGCCACTGCTCAAATACAAAATGACATTCACATTCTTGATATACACTTCCACCTCTATACAATAGATCAAACTATTCACCATTTCTCCATATCAAAGCCAAACACTGTAAAAGTTCAGGATCCGAAGAGCTATTCAAAGCTCCATACCTTCAAGGGTTTTGACACTGAAACAGCAAGGCAAGTCTTAATGTATTCCATGACCATACCAGCAGCCATCCCGCAATAAGCACTTATATAACACCCTGAATGTAGTAAAAATGTCTGAAGGCACTTCACAGGATTTTCGAACATGAGTGGGAGGATTTTTGTTGATTGTCCTTTAGGAGGAAAGAGAAGCAGAGAAGGAATTCTATAGCGTGGGGCCTCCAATGATACGACAGCTAAAACCAGGGATGCTCAAGTTTTTAGAATCGAGTGAGCAGATCTTTTTGAGGGTGGTGGGACTGGAGAAAATGAGGGACGAGGCCACGGTACAATTTCAAAGTAAATACAATCTCCTCACAACCTGCACTCAAATAAGAAATTCATGTTGCTTCACGTCACTGTCGATACCATTATTGTGTTCCTGTTGTTGCTCTGTCTCACTCAGGGAACAGGGCAGTGAGTGAATGAGTAATAGAGAGAGAGAGAGAGAGAGAGAGAGAGAGAGAAAAAAAGAGAGTGTTCAGCTCATTGGGTCTACACCAATTTGTCTACATTAATCCCATATTCCAGCACTTGCCCCATTGCCTTGATTACTCTCAAGTGCTCTTCCAGGAACTTCTTAAAAGTTGTGAGGTTTCCTACCTTTACTACCCTCCCAGCCAGACCATTCCAGATCCTCACCACCATCTGGGTGAAAATCCCCACTAAATCTCCTGCCCTTCACCTTAACATTATGCTCCTGCTTTCTATCCATCCTGTCCATGCCCCACATTAACTTACACACCTCAGTCAGGTCCACTGTCAACCTTCTCCGCTCTGAGTAAACAACCCGAGCCTATCCAGCCTACCTTCATATCTGACCTGCCCCATCCCAGGCAACATTGTGGTGAATCTCCTCTGCGACCCCTCCAGTGCAATCCCATTCTTCCTATAGTGCGGTGACCAGAACTGCACACAGTGCTCCAGCTGTGGCCTAAACAAAGTCCTGTGCAGCTCCAACAGAACTTCCCTGCTCTTATAATCTATGCCACGACTAATAAAGACAAGTGTCCTGTATCTCTTCTGAAACAATTACAGATAGACTATCCTTTATCCGATGTTCCAAAATCCGAAAAGCTCTGAAATCCAAAGGTTTTTTTTGTGAAGTTTTTTTTCTCAGTAACAAGGTTGCTTGGTATGCAAACAGTTAAGCGCAGCAGGTCAGGCAGCATCCAAGGAGCAGGAGAATCGACGTTTCGGGCATAGCCCTTCTTCAGGAATGAGGAAAGTGTGTCCAGCAGGCTAAGATAAAAGGTAGGGAGGAGGGACTTGGGGGAGGGGCATTGGGAATGCGATAGGTGGAAGGAGGTCAAGGTGAGGGTGATAGGCCGGAGTGGGGGTGGGCACGGACAGGTCAGGAAGAAGATTGCAGGTTAGGAAGGTGGTGCTGAGTTTGAGAGTTGGAACTGAGACAAGGTGGGGGGAGGGGAAATGAGGAAACTGGAGAAATCGGAGTTCATCCCTTGTGGTTGGAGGGTTCCTGGGCGGAAGATAAGGCGCTCTTCCTCCAGCTGTCGTGTTGCTATGGTCTGGCGATAGCAACACGACAGCTGGAGGAAGGGTGCCTCATCTTCCGCCCAGGAACCCTCCAGCCACAAGGGATGAACTCAGATTTCTCCAGTTTCCTCATTTCCCCTCCCCCCATCTTGTCTCAGTCCCAACCCTCAAACTCAGCACCACCTTCCTAACCTGCAATCTTCTTCCTGACCTCTCCGCCCCCACCCCGGCCTATCACCCTCACCTTAACCTCCTTCCACCTATTGCATTCCCAACGCCCCTCCCCCAAGTCCCTCCTCCCTACCTTTTATCTTAGCCTGCTTGGCACACTTTTCTCATTCCTGAAGAAGGGCTCATGCCCAAAACGTTGATTCTCCTGCTCCTTGGATGCTGCCTGACCTGCTGCGCTTTTCCAGCAACACATTTTCAGCTCTGATCTCCAGCATCTGCAGTCCTCACTTTCTCCATGCAAACAGTTAACCCAGGTCGACACTCACTTGATGCATGTGACTCAGATGCGACATGGGGGCGCGTGGCCCAGCACCGGCAGGCCTCAATACTCTCTCAAGGCCTGTTTTAATTAGTAAGTCTGCTCCTCTGGCAAAATTTTTAAAATATTTCACCATCAAACGGTCACTTATTCTGAAATTCGAAAATTCCAAATTCTGAAAAACAGCTGGTCCCGACAATTTTGGATAAAGGATCGTCTACCTGTATTACTCTGTCCTGCAGCCTTCAGGGATATGTGAACAAGTATCCCAAGATTCCTCTGAGCTTCCTATTGTCTTGCCATTCATTGAGCACTCCTTGTCTTGTTCCTTCTTCCAAAGTGCAGCACCTCACACCTCTCAGGGTTCGATTCCATCTGCCATTGATCAGCCCACCCGACCCAACTTGTCTAGATCTTCCTGTAACGTTCTTCCTCACAGTCAACATCCGGCCAATCTTCATGTCATCCACAAATTTACAAACCCTCCCGCCCACCCTCCCTCAGACTGTCTTCTTATTTGTCTATATATATGCATCGTGAACAACATGGGACCCAGCACTGACCCTGTGGTACATCACAGGATGCCAGCCTTCAATCATACATACAGCCATCTACTATCCCCCCTCTGTGGTGATGGGGGAGACAATGACGAGGGAGCTGGGCAGCGAGATGGGCCACAAGAAGGGGTAATGTGAAAGTGAAGCTACATTTGGCTCGATGATCTTATGAAGACATCTTTGAGGATTAGTGTCTTCACTTCAGTGAGAATGTAACCAAAGGAACAAGGCCTTAAACTGGGGCTTGCAACAAAATGCCACCAAACTTCATTACTGGCATCTGCAGAGGAGAGGGACGGCGAGCAAAATATGTCAAAAATGTTTAAGCAGCTTGAGAACAAAAATGCATTTTAGATTTATGAACGATATAAAAATACACACACAAGCAATCATTCTTCCCTGCAAATCAAAAAGGTCCCAACTCATTGGGCTTGACCACAAGACCTCAGTCTTTGCAACATTGGAGCGTATGGGATGGTTCTACCAACGCCAATCCGTTATCACAGACTGGGCAAAAGCAAAGACTGAGATTTCACAAATGAGGTGTTTCTTAACTAGAAACTAGTGAGAGTCAGCGAAGGCAGGGGTGTTAAAGGAAGGGGCATCGATGCACATTTAGACAGCAGAGGGTTGGATAGCTTTTGAGTTTACAGAGGGTTGGAAGTTGAAGGCTGGTCAGAAGAATGTTGGGATTGGAAAAGTCTGGAGATGACAAAGGTATTGGCAAGTTGCGAGTGAGGAATGGAATCAATGAATGTTTCAGAGGTGGAAGTAGGCCATCTCAGTGACAGTGAGGTATGTGACCAGAAACTCATTTCGGCGTCAAATATGACACCAAAGAGTCAGGTCCAGCTTCAAACAGATCCTTACCTTCAAACGGAATAAACTTAGATGCAGTTCTGCAAACTGCGAACCAGGTCATATCTGTGACATGAACAAAGGGCTTGGGCAAGCTTGCCAAGGCTGGCACCTTTGGATCCTTCCTTCATTTGCCACTTGTGTAGCATTTTGTAAACTTTCTCCTTCAATCCGTCCCTTTCATAATCATGATCAATCTCGTCGATTTCGGACTCTCTGAAGCCCAGCTTACGAGCACAGTGTTTCCAATCTTTGCCCAACTCTCCCCGCAGCAGGTCCAGGTGAGATTCTTGAACTGGTGTATTGTCTGAGAATGGAGGAGGGAGAGAGAGAAAAAGCAAAATCAGTGCCACGTTCTTCAGTGGCACTCAATAAAAGAGAAGCAAAACTGTAGGAAAAAAAAACATTTACATTGCACTCAGAGTGGGTGGAAGAGCATGTATTTTTACAGAAGCATCACAGAAAGCATCCTATCTGGATGCATCAGGCCTGGTACAGCAATGCTCTGCCCAGGACAATAAGAAACTACAGAGAGTCGTGAACACAACCCAGTCCATCCCACAAGCCAACATTCTAACCATTCACTTATGTTCCCACCTCTAATGCCAGGGGTCAAAACATGTCTCCTCACCCTAATCCCAGTACCTAGACCCACCTCCCCCCCCCCCACCACACCCACCCCCCCACCCTTATCCACAACTTGACCTCCCCACAGATGCTGCAGAGTTTTTCCAACACTCCAACTTTTTGCTGGTGGGGGGGGGAACTAGATCTCCATGAGAAGGAGGGACATTTGCGTGAAATAAATCTGCCAGGCTCCAGGTACAGAGCTAGGGAGTGTGTGTGTGTGTGTGTGCGCGCGCACATATGTGGGAATGTATTTGTGTTTTCTATGTTATTTATCTCTCTTCATTACTCCTTTCTTCCTTTGCCTCCCTTTGGAACATATCGCCATGGGGGGGGGGGGTGTGGTGTGGGAGGGGAGGTGGGGGGGTGGTGGAGAGAGGAGGAAAGGAGGCATTACTCAGTATGCAGTTAAAGCCGAGATGGGCTGTCCATAACTCCGGTAAGAAACACAGTCAAAACCACACATTATAGATTATTATCACCCAGGCATTGCTGGGTTGTTTTGATATTTGTTATATTCAGTGCAATTTTAAGTCTTATCAGGATGAGTTGGACAGACTGGGCTTGTTTCCACTGGTGGTTAGAAGAGTGAGGGGTGACCTGATTGGCACGTGTAAGATCCTAACTGGTGTTGACCAGGTGACATGGAAAGAATATTTGCTCTTGTGTAGGAGGTCAGACCTAGGGGACACTGTTTTAAAATTACAAGTCACCCATTTGTGACAGAGAGGAGGAGAATGGTTTTTCCCTTTGGAGGGTAATACAATGTTGGAACTCTCTGCCTCAGAAGGCAGCAGAGGCTGGAATTAATAGCTTTAAGAGAGAGGTGAATCGATTTTTGTTAGGCATGGCGTAAAAGATTTAACAGAGGAAGAAGGGAATGTGGAATTCCAAACACAGACAGATCTTATTGAATATCAGAATAGGTCAGGCCGAATGAGCTACAATTGCACCTATTTTGTACGTTTGCAAGCCAGGTGTCTTCAGTTGTGGTGTCGGTAGAGAAGCAGAAATCAGCACATGGTGAATTATTGGAGATGAATTATTGGAGAAAAGACTCAGTAACTGGGAATGGGGCAGTGAGATGTTGAGAATACGGGTTTTATGCAAGATATAAAAATACACACGCAAGCGATCAATCTACCCTCCGAATCCAAATAAAGTCCCAACTCCTTGGGCTTGACCACTTGACCTCAGTCTCTGCACCGGGGCTGATTCCGAAGGTTGCACCCATGGAGATATGTTCCAATGGGAGGCAAAGAAAGATAGGATTAAAGGAAGAGAGATAAATGATATAGAAAACAAAAATACAGAATTTTAATCATGTTTCTTTTAATATAGTTCTAAGAATGATTCTCCCAGCTTGTAAAAGTATGTTTTCAGACAAAGTCAAAAGTCACACAACACCAGGTTATAGTCGAGCAGATTTATTTAAAATCACAAGCTTTTCGAGTGCTGCTGTTTCATCACCTGACAAAGGGGCAGTGCTCTGAAAGCTTGTGACTTTAAATAAACCTGTTGGACTATAACCTGGTGTTGTGTGACTTTTGACTTTGTCCATCCCAGTCAACTTGGAGGTGCTGATATTAGACTGGGATGGACAAAGTCAAAAGTCACACAACACCAAGTTATAGTCCAACAGGTTTATTTAAAGTCAGAAGCTTTCAGAGCACTGCCCCTTTGTCAGGTGATGAAACAGCAGCACTTGAAAAGCTTGTGATTTTAAATAAACCTGCTCGACTATAACCTGGTGTTGTGTGACTTTTAACTTTGTCCATCCCAGTCTAATATCAGCACCTCCAAGTTATGTTTTCGGGGGAGAGGGGCTTTGTGGCAGTAGTTAAGATTATTACATCACTAAAATGTCAGTGAAAGACCAAGAACTCATTTTTTGTTCTGGAGTGTTCAGTGAGAATCCAATGATTCTCACGTGCAGCAATTTCACACCTTTGGTTTTACCTGAATGCCGTGTCACTTGGTGAAATTCGGGTACTGAGGAGCTTTTGAACGAACAAGGCATTTTGGACGGAATTTCCCAAATTTTCATGTTGACCTGCGCATTTGTGCATTCCGTAGGTGTCTTCTCAGTTAGTTTCAATCCTGAGCTGATACCACCTCAAATGTGCACCATTGTTGACTGAACGGCACTTCCTTTCTCTGTAACAATTAGCAGCGAATTGATTTACCTGCAAGCACAAAATTCTGACTTACCGGCAATATTCAATTGCTGAGCACTTTGTATCTGTCTGGAAACTTTGGAGCCATTCTTTTTTTTTGTGTTGAAAACCTGTTTTCCAATATTCATAGTGTTATTGTTGCCAATCTGAACTCCCCTGGCCTCGCCTATGGAGATGTTCGCTGTACCTTCTTGAAGAAAGAAATGACATTTGATAAGAACATACAATCCCTCTTTAGGAATACACGGTTAAGCAAGAGACTTAATACAAACTAAAAGAACTGTGAATGCTGGAAATCAGAAACAAAAACAGAAACAGAAATTGCTGGAAAAGCTCAACAGGACTGACAGCATCTATGAAGTGAAATCAGAGTTAATATTTCAGCTCTGATGATACTTCATCAGTTCTGAGGAAGGGTCACTGGACCCGAAACATTAACTCTGATTTCTCTTCACTAATGTTGCCAGACCTGCTGAGCTTTTTCAGCAATTTCCGTTAGTGAAGCAAGAAACTTACTTGTCTTGCAGTTGTTTTAGATTAAAGTGGACAATGTGACCAGGGGTTTTATCTCCTGATGTTGTTAAGCACAGACTTGAATGGGGAGTGGGTGCTATGAGTGAATGACTGTGGCTTGTTGGCACCGTTTGATCTCCGGGGCAATTTTCCTGCAGGCAGAGTGCCCACCTCCAAGTGGAATCATTTCATAGGAATTAAAGTGGCACAGTGGCTCAGTGATTAGCACTGCTGCCTCACAGTGCCATAGACCTGGGTTCAATTCCAACTCGGGTGATGGGTGTGTGTGGAGTTTGCACATTCTCCCTGTGTCCGTGTAGGTTTCTGCTGGGTACCTTGGTTTCCTCCCACAGTCCAAAGACGTGGAGATTAGGTGGATTGGCCAAGCTAAATTGACAATAGTGTCCAGGGATGTGCAGGTTAGGTGGTTTGGCCATGGGAAATGCAGGGTTATAGGTTTATGGTGGGATGGTCTTTGGAGAGTCGTTGCAAACTCAATGACGCCTTTCTGCCCAACAGGGATTGTAAAGGACAATTGCTTGAAAATGATTAATTCCCCAATCACTGTGTTCCCAAGGCATCGGGGATGAGGCCAGCAGTACCTCTGGCAACCTTTGCACCCCAGTTCTAAATTGTCTGGCTTCCCCTCCACAATAGTGACCTAACTGGAGAATTCAGAGGGTTTTTACAAATACATTAGGGACAAAAGAGTAACAAGGGAAAGAATAGGGCCCCTCAAAGATCAGCAAGACAGCCTTTGTGTGGAGCTGCAGAAGAAGGGGAGATATTAAACGGGTATTTTGCACCAGTGTTTACTTTGGAGAAGGACATGGAAGATTTAGAATGTAGGGAAATAGATGGTGACATCTTGAAAAATGTCCACATTACAAAGGAGGAAGTGCTGGATGTCTTGAAACACATAAAAATAGATATATCCCCAGGACCTGATCAGATGTTGATTGAGTTTTTTGAAGGAGTAACAAAGTGGATTGATGAGGGCAGTGCGGTAGATGTGATCTATATGGACTTCACTAAGGTGTTCGACAAGGTTCCCCATGGGAGACTGATTTGCAAGGTTAGATCTCATTGAATACAGAGAGAACTAGCCATTTGGTACAGAACTGGCTCAAAAGGTAGAAGACAGAGGGTGATGGTGGAGGGTTGTTTTTCAGGCTGTAGGCCTGTGACCAGTGGAGTGTCACAAGGGTCGGTGCTGGGCCCTCTACTTTTCGTTATTTATATAAATGATTTGGATGTGTGCAAAAGAAGTATAGTTATTAAATTTGCTGATGACACCAAAATTGGTGGAGCGGACAGCAAAAAATGTTACCTCAGATTACAATGGGATCTTGATCAGATGGGTCGATGGGTGAGAAGTGGCAGGTGGAGTTTAATTTAGATAAATGCGAGGTGCTGCATTTTGGGAAAGCAAATCTTAGCAGGACTTTATACACTTAACGGTAAGGTCCTAGGGAGAGTTGCTGAACAAAGAGACCTTGGAGTGCAGGTTCATAGCTCCTTGAAAGTGGAGTCGCAGGTAGATAGGATAGTGAAGAAAGCATTTGGTATGCTTTCCTTTATTGGTCAGAGTATTGAGTACAGGAGTTGGGAGGTCATGTTGCGGCTGGACAGGACATTGGTTAGGCCGCTGTTGGAATATTGCGTGCAATTCTAGTCTCCTTCCTATTGGAAAAATGTTGTGAAACTTGAAAGGGTTCAGAAACGATTTACAAGGATGTTGCCAGGGTTGGAGGATTTGAGCTATAGGGAGAGTTTGAATAGGTTTAGGCTGTTTTCCCTGGAGCGTCAGAGGCTGAGGGGTGACATTATTGAATTTTACAAAATCATGAGGGGCATGGATAGGATAAACAGACAAAGTCTTTTTCCTGGGGTGGGGAGAGTCCAGAATTAGAGGGTTGAGGGTGAGAGGGGAAAGATATAAAAGAGACGTAAGGGGCAACTTTTTCATGCAGAGGGTGGTACGTGTATGGAATGAACTGCCAGAGGAAGTGGTGGAGGCTGGTACAATTGCAACATTTAAGAGGCATTTGGATCGGTATATGAATAGGAAAGGTTTGGAGGTATATTGGCCAGGTGCTGACAGGTGGGACTAGATTAGATTGGGATATCTGGTCGGCATGGACAAGTTGGACTGAAAGACTGCTTCCATGCTGTACATCTCTATGACTGCTAAGTCTTTGAGAAGTAAGGTCAAGATAGAGATTCTCTCTGAATGAGAAGGCAGCTTGCTGCTCCTTCAGTACTGAGAGGCCTCCTATTGTTTCCAAGAAAGAGACATGTATGGGTTCTTAAGACTATTGGGATCAAAGGGTTTGGGGCAAAGCCTGAACAGTATATTACGGAGTTGGATCATCAGCCATGATTGTATCGCATGATCAGGCTTGAAAGGCAGAATGGCCTCCTCTTGCTCCTATATTCTATGTTTCGATGGTGCTCCACCTTTGAGAACCAGTCCCATGTCCCGATGTGTACAGTGAGCCTTTAACTTAGGTCAATACGGGCGGCACGGTGGCACGGTGGTTAGCACTGCTGCCTCACAGCGCCTGAGACCCAGGTTCAATTCCTGACTCAGGCGACTGACTGTGTGGAGTTTGCACATTCTCCCCGTGTCTGCGTGGGTTTTCTCCGGGTGCTCCGGTTTCCTCCCACAGTCCAAAGATATGCGGGTCAGGTGAATTGGCCATGCTAAATTGCCCATAGTGTTAGGTAAGGGGTAAATGTAGGGGTATGGGTGGGTTGCGCTTCGGCGGGTCGGTGTGGACTTGTTGGGCCGAAGGGCCTGTTTCCACACTGTAAGTAATCTAATCTAATCAATAATTGGCCAAACTAGAACAAATTACTGCTGAGCAATGGTTCCCAAAAGGCTTTAAAGGGCATGATGTTAAATACATAGACACCTTGTGGTTCTAGTGGCACAGTGACAGTGTTGAAAATGTGTTGCTGGTTAAAGCACAGCAGGTTAGGCAGCATCCAAGGAATAGGATGCTGCCTAACCTGCTGTGCTTTAACCAGCAACACATTTTTAGCTGTGATCTCCAGCATCTGCAGACCTCACTTTTTTACGCACAGTGACAGTGTTCCTACCTCTGAGCCAGTGGACGCAGGGTTCGACTCCCACCTGCTCGAGGTATGTCTCTGAACAGGCTGATTAGAAAATATCTATTACAATTTTATGAAACATGGACAGAGAAAACTGGAGAAACTCAGTAACATCTGTGGATAAAGGAGCAGAGTTAATGATTCAAGTCTGATATGACTCTGAAGCTCCGAAGAACATTCATACAAGACTCGAGGCGTTAACTCTGTTTCTTTCTCCGCAGATGCTGCCGGACCTGTTAGTTTTTATTAATCTTTTCTCCCCTGACAATGTTAAATATAGAAGCAAGTCCCAGCTCCCTCAGACAGGGATCACTCCCAGTTTTGTGCTCATAACCTCATTTTGTTTCCTTGTCTACTGGCTTCCCTTTTGAATTGACCAGCCAGGGACCTTGCTGCTAAGACGTGGACGTTCATTGTTAATGCACTGCCTTGTTCCACTCCGTGCCTCCTTCTCATTTCCAATGCCTGAGATCTGGGAACTTGCCCAACTGAGCTAAACCAATCTGTCCAGACTATGTGGCGCCACATTGTGGCACTCTTGTGTCATGACATTATTACAAAAAAAATGTGCATTTTTATAAACCCTTTAATGTAATAACATCCTAGACACTTCACAGAGGGAGGCACTGTGAAACCAGAAACTGCACCTTGGAAATAATAAGGCAGATGACCCAATATAAACTGTCACAAAGATCAGTTTTAAGGACTGTCTTAAAAGAGGAAAGTGAAGGTTGAGAGAAGGAGGGTTTCGGGAGGGAATTCCAGAACTTTGGACCCTGGCTTCTGAGCAATTGAAATAAGGAGAGGATGGAATTAAAGGAATGGGTATTTCAATATTATTGGGCTGGAGGAACACACAGAGATAGAGGGTGGCAAGGCCACAGAGTGATTTGAAAACAAGAGTGCGCATTGTAAAAGCTGAAAATGTGTTGCTGGAAAAGCGCAGCAGGTCAGGCAGCATCCAAGGAAGAGGAGATTCGACGTTTTGGGCATAAGCCCTTCAACGTCGAATCTCCTGTTCCTTGGATGCTGCCTGACCTGCTGTGCTTTTCCAGCAACACATTTTCAGCTCTGATCTCCAGCATCTGCAGACCTCACTTTCTCCTGCGCATTGTAAAATTAAGGCATTGTTTAACCAGCCTCCATTTCCGTAAAATGATACCAATCCTGAAATTCCATGATCATTCCAGCATAAGCCTAGTCTTAGACTTCCACCATCTAATGCTTCTCTTCAATCACCGTATGACGTGCAGCAGGGATATCGGAGGGATTAATTTTCCAACTTCCCTAGTTGCTCAGTCTCCACTGTGTGTTTTTTTTTAAGATTAGATTTCTTACAGCGTGGAAACAGGCCCTTTGGCCCAACAAGTCCACACCGACCCTCCAAAGAGTAACCCACCCAGTCTAATTTTCCTCTGACTAATGTACCTAACACTATGGGCAATTTAGCACGGCCAATTCACCTGACCTGCACATCTTTGGACTGTGGGAGAAAACTGGAGCTTCCGGAGGAAACCCACACAGACACGGGGAGATCGTGCAAACTCCACACAGACAGTTGCCTGAGACTGGAATCGAACCTGGGACCCTGGTGCTGTGAGGCAGCAGTGCTAACCACTGAGCCACCGTGCTAATTTTACAGCTAACTCTTGGATCATATTGTCTAACAGCCCTCAAAATATAGTTCACTCCTTAACACTCTGTACAGCAGCACGCGCATACACACGCACAAAAAAAGGCATGGTCAGCTCTGAGCTAAATTTTACAGAATGTCCAGCTGCTTTCCACATTCTGCCTTGGCGAACAATTCTGGTTCTTACACTGAACATCGAATGGGTTTGTCATTATCTCAGCCCCTGTGTCAGATGGCAATGGCTGCTATCTGGATCAAAGCCTTACCTTGGCCAAAATAACTGATCTTGTTGGTTTCTGTCCCCACCAGCTGATTTGGAAGATTATGAAGAACATTCCCAATGTAGTTACTGGATTCACTCTTATTTCCTGAACATGAAACAAAAACAGCAACAGATTCTGAATAACTTGGGAGACCGTCAGCTTGTACATACACCATTATTTCGGTTATGAGGAACAATGCGCCCAAACGTTACAGTAAATGTTACCAGTAATCAGGGAATAAAATATTTAATACCAAGCTTTTGACATCAATACCATCAAATGTTTAAATGCGTTATTTGGATAGTTCACCGATAAAGCAGGGCACCAAACTAAGGTTAGCCATTCTTAACTCAGACTAATTTCCCAAGTATTACAATTTTCACTTCATAAAAGGAGCCTGCCACATAGGTAGACATGCAGGAGGCTGGAAGAACACAGGAAGCTAGGCAGCATCAGGAGGCGGAGAAGTCAATATTTCGGGTTAAAAATCACACAACACCAGGTTATAGTCCAACAAGTTTAATTGGAAGCACTAGCTTTCGGAGCGACGCTCCTTCATCAGCTGGTTGTGGAGGGCTCAATTGTAAGACACAGAATTTATAGCAAATGTTTACAGTGTGATGTCACTGAAATTATTCATTGAAAAAGTGTCTGTTGAGTCTTTCATCTGTTCGAATACCATGATAGTTTCACTTCTTTTATGTGTAAATCACAAAACCTTTTTTTTTTGAAAAGTTGCATTCTCAGGTTAACTGTAATAATAGGTGTTAGCGAGACAACATATTGTCTAGTTATGTGATTCACACATGAAAGAAGTGAAACTATCATGGTATTGGAACAGATGAAAAAGACTCAACAGATAAAATAAGGTATTTTTATCAATGAATAATTTCAGTTACATCACACTGTAAACTTTTGCTATAAATTCTGTGCCTTACAATTGAGCCCTCCACAACCACCTGATGAAGGAACATTGCTCCGAAAGCTAGTGTGCTTCCAATTAAACCTGTTGGACTATAACCTGGTGTTGTGTGATTTTTAACTTTGTATACCCCAGTCCAACACCGGCATCTCCAAATCAACCCTTCTTCACGTTGACTTCTCCCGATGCTGCAAATCCAGGGAACAGGAGATTCGATGTTTCGGGCATAAGCCCTTCTTCAGGAATCTGGATGCTGCCTGACCTGCTGCGCTTTTTCAGCAACACATTTTCAGCTCTGATCTCCAGCATCTGCAGACCTCACTTTCTCCTCGAAGATGCTCCTGATGCTGTCTGGCTTGCTGTGTTCTTCCAGCCTCCTGCTTGTCTACCTTGGATTCCAACATATGCAGATTTTTTTTGTCTCTAACATAACTTCTCAATGGCAATTAGGGAGGCGCAATAAATGTTACCTGAGCCAGTGAAGACAACATGCCCAGGATACTTCTTTTTCCCCCCAAAAAAATGCTGCAAGATCATGACTGATGGCCCACATCAAATCCACTTCCCGCCCAGTTCCTCACTCTCTCCATTCCCTTTGTGTCCACCCCCAGACACTGATCCGCAGCAACACGTACCAAATGGACTGCTCAGTCTGTCGGCATCTTTCAACTGTTTATGCCAACAAGTTCTGCCTAGCAGATCCCCCTGGCATAACCACACAGCTATCCTGAGCCAGCAGAAACGAGAGGTGCAGGGCTACAGTGAAAATAGGGGTGTTAAATGGTTACAAAGTTACATGAAAAGCAAGAAAAATAACCCATGTACATTGTTTTATGGGTATAAAAAATTGGCTTTGTGCAGTAATTTTTATCAGCAATGCCCGAAAATAGTTTATACACAAATCACTTTACACGTGCAATGACTGGTGTTCTGTAAGCAAACGGAACAGCCACGCGTACACAGGAAGATGCCGTAAATGATATAAATGGCCAAATAAAGTGTTTGCTGTGGTGAAAACATTGGCCTGGATTATATGAGAACTCATTTGCTACACATACTGTCAAAGTCTTTCTATTTGCCCAAAGAATGGTGGAGACTGACAGCTCCAGCAAATTCACAAACTTGTGGAAATGGGACTTGAAACAAATAGTGCTCCCCAAAAGGAAATACATCTTAATACAAGGAGCAGGGATTCTGGGTTGCCTAAAGGTTGGGAAAGGTGCAATATAAATACCCTTTGATGCTGATTAACCAGCGGCCTCACTCCCACCACGGGTTTTGTGTACATGGAATTTCATTCTTGCAGGTATTTCTTGAGCAAAAATTGAGTTATTATAACCACTGAAAAATGAAAGAGGGTTGACAAACATATTTCAATCTCAGATGGGGTTGACAGTGTATAAAAGAGTTGGGATTTCATGTAATGGATTTAACAGTCTAACAGATCAGTAACAGTGCTATTACAGTTTGACTATAATTTAAAGCTCTGTCTCTCCAGTATGTATTTCCATGACCTTTCTTTTTAAACTAATGGTGACACAAGTTGATTTTTTTAAAAAAATTGCTCATTGGATTTGTGTTTTCTAGCTGGCTAGTTTTTGTTGGCCATCTATAGTTGCTGTGGAGAAAATGGTGGCGAGCTGCCTATTTGAAACGCTGCATGTGGTGGAGATACACCCACAATATTGTCAGGGAGCAAGTTTCTGGATTTTGACCCCGTGACAGCCAAGAAACGGTGATATCTCTCCACGGCAGCATGGTTTGTGGCTTAGAGAGGAACCTGTAGCCAGTGTTCCCATGAATCTGCTGTCCCTTTTTTCTAGATGGAGGTGGTCGCAGCTTTGGAAGGTGCTGACAAAGGTAAGTTGGAGCAGTGCATTATTTAAGATGGTAGCACCACTGCCACTGCACATTGATGGTGGAGGGAGTGAATGCTGAAGATGGTGGATGAGGTACCAATCAGGCTGGGTGCACCTGGCTGGTATTGAGCTTCTTCAATGTTGTTGGAGCTGCCCTCATCTAGGCAAGTAGGGTGTATTCCAACACACTCCTGACTTGTGCCTTGTAGATGGTGGACAGGTTTTGGATGGGGTCAGGAGGTGAGCTACCTCCTAACCTCTGACCTGCTCTTGTAGCCCCTGTATTTATTGTGACTCATCCAGTTCACTCCAATCCTCTGAAGTTTCTTTCGAGGGAGATTTAAGAAAGTAGGAAACAGCTACAGGTCTGTGAATCCCCCACTCCAAGGATATTGAAACTGGGGGAATCACCAATTGTTTTCAAGCATTCCGTTTTACATAGGAAATTTTAACTTGGTAAGGTTTGTTTTGGAATAAATTTTAGAACTGACATTGCATCATACTTCATTTGTGCTGATGTACTTTTAAAGTTATGAAGATACTGTCTTGAAGAAAAGGGCTGAGGGGTGACTTATTTGAGATCTTCAAAGTTACGAAAGGCTTTGAGTGAATACAGAGAGAATCGCTCCTCTTGAGGGAAGAGCATAATTAGACGCCATCAATGTAAGATAGTCACCAACAAATCCAATAGAAACTTTCAGAATAAACTAGAGAAAGTGTTGTGGCATGGAACCTGCTACCACAGGGCATGGTTGAAGTGGTCACGTTTAACGGGCTGTTGCTCAGTAATATCAGGGCAAAGGGATTAGAGTCACAGTGATGTACAGTATGGAAATAGACCCTTCAGTCCAACTCATCCAAGCTGTCCAGATATCCTAAATAGATCTAGACTCATTTGCTAGCATTTGGCCCATATCCCTCTAAACCCTTCCTATCCATACACCCACACAGATGCCTTTTAGTTGTTATAATTGCACCAGCCTCCAACACTTCCTCTGGCAGCTCATTCCATACACGCACCACCCTCTGCACAAAATAAATTGTCCCTTTGATCTTCTTTAAATCTTTCCCTTCTCACCTTAAACCTGTGCTCTTTATTTTGGACTTCCCTACCTTGGGGAAAAGCCCTTGTCTATTTACCCTATCCATGCCCCTCATGATTTTATAAGGTCACCCCTCAGCCTGAGACAGGGAAACAGCCCCAGCCTGTTCAGCCTCTCCCTTCAGCTCAAACCCTTCAACCCTGGCAACATTCTTGTAAATCTTTTCTGACACCTTTCAAGTTTTGCAACATTCTTCCAACAGCAGGGAGACCAGAATTGAACACAGTATTCCAAAAGCGGCCTAACCAATGTGCTGTACAGTTGCAGTATGAAATCCCAACTTCTATACTCAATGCACTGACCAATAAAGGCAAACGTACCAAATTCTATCTACCTGTGATTTCACATTCAAGGACCTATGCACCTGCAACCCAAGGTCTCTGTTCAGCAGCACTCCCCAGGACCTCCCCATTAAGTGTATCAATCCTGTCCTGATTTGCCTTTCCAAATGCAGTACCTCACCTTTATCTAAATTCAACTCCATCTGCACTCCTCGGTCCATCAACCCGTCTGATCAAGGTCCCATTGAACACGGAGGTAACCCTCTTCACTTTCCACTCCACCATGAATTTTGGTGTCATCAGCAAATGTATTAACTATGTCTCCGATATTCACACCCAAGTAATTTATATAAATGACGGCTGTTACAATAATGAGAAGAGACAGAGGGTGGCTTGAGTGGAGCATGAACACTGGCACGGACTGGTTGGGTTGTATGGCCTGCTTCTGCGCCATATAGCTCATGAAATGAGACTTCTGAAGACCCAGCAGCACTAATGCAGACTTTCTGTCCAGGCTCAATAAATATCAGTAACCATTTAATCACCATACACACACACAATCCCCGAGTTGCAGACGGGTTCAGTTCTGGGGTCTGCTTGCAAGTCAAACTGTATGCAAGTGGGAACACAATGCAGAGCAATATAAAGTAGGCATTTGTAAGGGCTGGAAATGTTCATAAGTCAGATCTTTAAAATTAAACCCCTATAAAGGGATTGTGCTTGTAAGTACGAATGTTCAAAGTCGAATGTTTGTAGATCAGGGCCCATTGTATTTTGAACAGATGGACACATCGCTGTGATTGACAGGCAGGATAACAAATTAAAAACACACTTAAAAAAAAGGCAACTCCCAAAAACAAACCGAACCAACAGTAGGTTACCTGTATGCTGATGTGGAGACCAGTTACCAGGTTTTCCAGTTTGTGGGATACCAGTTTCAGTGACAGGAATATGAGCTGGAGTTCTGTACAGAGACGCCCCCTGTCCTGTAGGAATTCCTGACGGACTTATTTTACTTGCGTCTCGCCAACCGGTTTCTTCCTTGACAGATTTTGAATAGTTCAAATAGTTCAAGGTGTCCCCCGTTTTGTGGAGCTGCTGGGAACCATACAAGTCTACAGACTGCCCTGCACTGGACATGCCTGCCAGATAATGAGAGGGAGGCATGAGAGGAAACTGGTTGGTGAAATCCGGCTCATTGGAAACTCTTTTGCTTCTTTCCAGAAAGAGCTCTTCAATCTTACGCGGAAAAACGGAAGCGTCCAGGCGACTGCCCGTCATGTGGTAATTCAATTCCTCATTTAGTTTTCTTCTGACCTGCAAGTCGTCATCGTCATTTCCCTGCCAAATACTGCTGTCAGGGTCATTCACAGCAGGCTCGCTTAACTTACAAGGTGTAAACTCTGCCTCTCGAGTGTCGCTGCTTGCAGGGATACCTTGTGAGCTGTGCAAGGAATTTGGCTCGTCTGTAAAGTTTAAAAATAGATTGTTAATACTTCTGCAGTTTTGTTTTCCTTGAGAGAAAGGCGAAATGTCATAGAGTCAAAGGGGCCTACGGCACAGAAAAAGGTCCTTCAGCCCATCTGGTCTGCACCTGTCAAAAATAACTGCCTAATCTACTCCCATTTTCCTGTGTGCCCTGGCATTGCAAATGCACATCTAAATACAGCTTAAATGTTAGGATGGTTTCAGCCTCTACCTCCCTCACGGGTGGTGTGTTCCAGATTCCCATCATCCTCTGAGTGAAAGATTTTCTTTCCTCACATCGCCTCTAAACCTCCTTCCCCTTTCCTTAATTCTATCCCCCCCTTCCCCACCCCCCACCCCCCCCCCCCCCCCACAGTCACTGTTCCCCCAAACCAAAGGTGATAGTTGAGGGGTGTTTTTCTCACTGGAAGTCAGGGCCCATTGGGGTTAAACAGAGGTCAAAGTTGGGCCCTTAGCTGTTTGTAGTTTATATGAATGATTTAGACTCGAATGTAGGAGGGTTGATCACTAAGTTCGCAGATATGGGAAATTGGCAATCCTCGTATCCGTGGAATAGTTTTCCACGGTTTTAGTTACCCGCGGCCGGAACACACTATAGGGAACATTCCAGAACCAGGGATACCGCTGGGAAGGGACGCTTCCCATTGAAATCAATGGGTTCACTCCTACCTGCGGTTTCGGACTTCTGCAGTAGGCCCTGGAATGTATCCCCCTTGGGTACTGGGGGACTACTGTAATCAGGAAGACAGACTACAAGAGGATATAGGTGGCCCAGTCAGATGGGCTGATCAGTGGCAGGTGGAATTCAATCCAGATAAATGAGAGGTGATGCACCTGGTCAGGACAAACAAGGCAGGGCTGAGGGAACTTGGTTATATCAACACTGGTCACTCAAGGTATCAAGACAGATGGTTAAAATGGTGAAGGAGACATATGGGATACTCATCTTTATTAGTCGAGGCACGGAATTTGAGAGCAGAAACTGTATAAAAGCTAGGTAGGCCACAGCTAGAGGATTGTGTACAGTCCACATTATAGGGAGGATGCAATAGAAATGGGGAGGGGGCAGAGGAGATTTCCCAGGACGTTGCCTGAGCGGAAGTTTCAGTTATGAAGAGAGATTGGACAGACTAGGATTGCTTTCCTAACAGCAGAGGAGACTGAAGGGTTTGTGGGGGGGGAACAAGATTGAAATGTATAAAATTTTATAAGGGGCACATACAGGCCAAATAGCTTGAAACTTCTGTCCTTGATAGAGGGATCATTGCGCTGGGGGCATAGGTTTCAGTTGAGGGGCAGAAGGTTGGAGGAAATTTGAAGACTTTTTTTTCACCCAGAAGGTGATGGGAATCTGTAACTCACTGTCTGTCAGGGTGGTAAAGGCAGAAACCTTCATAACATTTAAAACGTTTTTAGATGTGCGCTTGCCAGGGACACAAGGCTAAGTGCTGGCAACTAGTCAAAGCAAATCACAATACCAATTTATAGTCCAACAGGTTTATTTGGAAGTACTAGCTTTTGGAGTGCTGCTCCTTTGAGACATATAAGATAATCAGAGGGTTAGATAGGGTGGACAGTGAGAGCCTTTTCCCTCAGATGGTGATGGCTAGCATGAAGGGAAATAACTTTAAATTGAGGGGTTTTTAGATATAGCACAGATGTCAGAGGTAGTTTCTTTACTCAGAGTAGTAGGGGCATGGAACGGCCTGCCTTCAACAGTAGTAGACTCGCCAACTTTAAGGGCATTTAAATGTTCATTGGCTAAACATATGGATGAAAATAGAATAGTGTAGGTTAGATTGGTTTCACAGGTTGGCCCAACGTCCAGGGCTGAAGGGCCTGTACTGCACTGTAATGTTCTATGTTCTAGTCCAAGTGCCACTAGCTACCTGATGAAGGAGTTGTGCTCTGAAAGCTAGTACTTCCAAATAAACCTGTTGGACTATAATCTGGTGTTGTGAGATTTTTAACTTAGTCTACCCCAGTCCAACACCGGTACCTCCACATCATGGAAAATAGTTAGATACTGTAGTTGTTTTCGACCAGCGTAGATATGATGGGCCAAAGGGCCTTTTTCTGTAGATCCCTACAACATTATGGGAAGTGATCAAAGGTTCCGCAGTGGTTCAACTGTGAGGATGATGAGTGGGTCCTCCAGTGATGATCCCAATTAAAATACCGGGACTGTACTGGAGTTACTGACTACAGCCAGTGTAACAGTAGGAGCACTGTCTCAGCCTCACTCACTCTGATGTGGAAGTCAGAATGGTCAGAGACCTTACTCCTGATCATTATTCAGTGGCTGTGCTGGAAATGTATATGGACAGACAACAAGGGAAGGACCCGCAATAACTCACTTAGCAGCAGTCTTGCTGGAGTTGTGGGTTCAAGTCTCATGTTGGAGACATTATCCCAGGAGTCAATACGCTTCACACGGAATAAGGGAAGTGTTTCAATGTCAAGATGATGTCCTTCAGATGAGACTTCAAACTGTCTACTGTCTCTGGTGGGTTCACTACCCCCGTGGCACTACTCTTAGAGATTAGTAGAGTAGTCCAGCTCATGTCCTAGCCAATATTTAGATAAAGTTATCACCATCCCAGAGGATCATAGGGCTGCTCTCTCTCGTTACACAGAGATGACTGGTGGCAGTTTAACCTGAGGGTCACTACACCTCAGGCCGGGGGCGAGGGTGAGATGGGGGGGGGGGGACCTTCACGGTAACCTCAGCTGGTGTGAAAACTGAACTTGCGCTATTGGCATCACTCTGCATGACAAATCAGCCAACCAACCAACTGAGCTAACTGACAACACCTACCCTTATACAGATTTCAATGAAGGATCTGATTAACTAGCTGTCATCACACAGCTCTCTGAGTGCGAAGTTTCTCAAATTATAACAGAGGCTACAATTCAAAGGCACTTTGTTGTATGGAAAGCAGTTTGGGGCCAACTTAGAGTCAGAGTCCTACGGTATGATGACAGGCCCTTTGGCCCAAACTGGTCCCTGCAGAGTAAAATGCCCCATGCTGACCCCATTTCCCTGCACTTGGCCCATATCCTTCTAAACCTTTCCTATCATGTATTTGTTTAAATGCGTTTTAAGTGTTATTAATGTACCTACCTCAATCACTTCCGCTGGCAACTCATTCCATATGTGTGCTAACCTCCAGGTAAAAATGTTGCCCCTCAGGTTCCCTTTCATTCTTTCCCCTCTAGCCTTAAACTGGTGCCCTCTGGTCCTTGACTCCCCAACCCAGGGAAAAAGACGGAGTGCATTTACGCTTTTCATGCCTCCCATGATCTTATACCCCTCAATAAGGTCCCTTCTCAGTCTCCTAAGCTCTAAGTAAAACTGTTCTGGCTTGTCCAGCCTCTCCCGATAACTCAGACCCTTGAGTCCTGGCAACATCCTTGTAAATTTCTTATGCACTCTTTCCAGTTTAATAACATCCTTCCTATAACAAGGTGACAAAACTGAACACAATACTCCAAGTGCAGCTTCACCAACATCCTGTACAACTGCGATATAACTTCCCAACTTCTATACTCAATGCCTTGACTGATGAAGGTCAGTGTGCCAAACGCCTTCTTCACTGTTCTGTCTACTTGTGACTCCACTTTCACAGAATCGTGCCGTGAATTTCAAGATCCCTCTGTTCCCCTGCACTCCTTAAGGCTCTACCATAGACTATGAAACTCCTACATTGATTTGACTTTCCAAAGTGCAAGACCTCACACTTATCTATATTAAACTCCATTTGCCATTTCTCGGCCCACTTTCCTAGCTGACCAAGGTCCTGCTGCAATTTCTGAGAACCTTCCTCACGGTCCATGATACTGCCTATTTTAGTGCCATCAGCAAGCTTACTAATCATACCTTGTACTTTCTCATCCAAATCATTGATATAGATAACAAACAGCAATGGGCCCCAGCACCAACCAAAGTTGAGTTTGTGTAAGGCCAGATATTGATGCAAGTCTGCCTTTCCCTATCACACTCCACTGCATTCATTATATGGACTCACACAAGGTACCTGCATGGGTGAAACTAATGCAGCACCTTCAGGAGATGGACAGGAGAGGGAAACAGGAGCAGGCCAACATGGTTATACAGAGGAACTGAGTAACTTTCTTTATCTGGTGCCTAAAATCAAAATGTCACAACAAACAGTTAACCTTTGATTCAGCGTAAAATTCTTCAAAAGTGAATTAATACACACAAATTAACATTGCATCTTGTTCACACCTTAAAATAATTTGGCTACTGCACAAAAGAATTACCTTTTGTCGGAGTTTCTGGCATTTCACCAACGCAATCCACTTGCAAAGACTGCATCCTTTTCACTAGCTGCCTTGGAGCTGTTGGTTTCTTCAGCGATAATTCCTGACGTGGTTAAGAGAGAGGCAAAAGGCGACATGAATTCCATTGTAAGGCCATGGAATCAGCTACATAACTACCTCCCAGAACCTGACTGTGGGTTATTGATTGTAAGTAGCTCAGCTTTGAAGAGAAATTCACGATACATTCTATAAAGCAACATTCACTGCCCTTGAGAGGTAACTGACAATATAAAGGCATTTCAGAACATCTCAACAATTCTAATGAATATGAAAAGTATCTTAGCAGTACAAAGATGTCCTTATTTCTCTTTTTCCTAATGAACATCCTGAGTTTACCATGTCTGCTAATTATTCTCAGTAATTGTACCAACAATCAGCTCCCATTACATTTTGCAAGTGTGGCACAGTTTCATGAAATTGAACATTTACTTTTATGGGACTTTACTCCGTACTTGGGACATTGCAAAAGACTTCACATCCCAGAGGCATGGTGATGGCCTAGTGGCATTACCACCAGAATTTTAATCCAGAGATTCAGGTAATCTTCTGGGGACCAGTTTGAATCTTACAGTGGAAACGGAGTTCAATAAAAACAACCTGGAATTAAGAAACTAAAGACAATCATGAAACTATTGTTGATTGTTAGAAAGACCCATCCAGTTCACTTCGGTCCCTTCGGTGTGGAAAATGCCATCCTTACCTGGTTCGGCCTATGTGTGCCTCCAGACCCACAGCAATGTGGTTGACTCTTAACTGCCCTCTGGGCAATTTGGGATGGGCAATAAACGCTGGCCCAGCCAGTGCTGCCACATTGCATGAATGAACAATTTCTTTCTCAGGTGGTCACCATTATGTCAGCATTCGTACAGGAAGGAGTCACAAACAGCAATCTTTTCAAAAATAAACACTGTGGAAGGTGCTGCAAGACTGCATCCATTGCTCAGGTTAGTTGCTCTGAGAAGGTATTAGCGGCCCTGCTTCACTCAGTAGCTGGTGGTTTTACTCCTACAACAGTTACGTCGCTTTAGGTAATAGGGTCCATGAATTTGATCCAGACTGAAGCCTCTCACAGGATAACTTGAAATTTGGAGGGGTACTTGTGATGTTTCCATGAGAGTGCAGTCCTTGCCCCCTGTGTAGAGGAGTTTGGCAGACCGGGAGATGCAGTTAGAGCAAGTTCCACTCCAAGCCACTCACTCTCCTGACTTGGAAATACATTGCCGTTTACTCAGTGTCACCTGGAATTCCCTCCCTAATGGTGTGGTGGTCCTATGTACATGGGCTGCAGTGGTTCAAGATGGCAGCTCACTACCACCTTCTCAAGGAGACGGGTCATAAATTCTAGCCCAACCAGCAACTCCCATATCCCATAAAAACAAATAAAGAGTTTTACCAATATTTCCTTGGTGAATCCAATCTTAATGTTGTTAAGTGAATCCCAACAGCCTTAAAAATGCATGGTCCAAATGTTTTAACTCTGTCTTCAACCATTTCATCTCCTAATTATAAACTGCTCCCACTGCGTGTGTCATCTACAAATCTGTACCACCTCCGCCCTAACATTAATATGCTTCTGTATTAGTCTCAAATTCTTACATTTCCAAAACTGTTCAGCTCAGTTTCTTTCTGACTTTTGCAAATTAACCCCTTCAATTATCTAAAATGTTAAATCTCTAAAACTATTAAGTTTGCCAGTTCCTCCATAAACACTTTCGCCAAAATCTCCTTTGACCAGTTTATCAACTGCTTTTCCGTAGCATTATTATTTTAACACTTTACCAGGCTTTTGCATCATGATAACATCAGTAGACTGTCAATCCCCAAACCATGAGTTCACATCCTTGAAGGAATTTAAATTCAAATGATTGAATAAAATTTGGAATGTACAGCCAGTCTCACTAAGGGTGACTACGCACCACAGAAACATTGTTGATTGCATTTGAAAAGCCTGTGTTTCAGGGGAAGGAAATCTGCCAACCTTACCTAGTCTGATCTATGTGTGTATTGAGACAGACAGTAATGTACTCTGAAATTGCCCAGAAGCTGTTCAGTTCATGGGCAGTTTAGGGTGGGTACTAAAGGCTGGCTTTGCCAGTAACACCTATGTCCTATGAGAATATATATAGAAAAATTATACATCAATGTAAAGTTCCAAATAAAGCTAGCTGGTAACAATCAGTGCATTACTAACACCTTAGCTGCGATTGGCAGATTAACACAAAAATGTCTTTTCATCTTCACTTTGGAAAAGATAAACATTATTAGGACTCTTTCTTAAAAAAAGACATCAAATTTACATTACAAAATTAATGCTGCATATTTGATCACACTTTTTGGAACAATACGCACTCTTAATTTTGTCAAATCTGGACCAATATTTTGAAGTAGATTTCCTTCATAGAATGGTCGGAATTGCAAGTCACAACCTGAAAGAGAGGAAGTTGTTATACGCAAGCAATTATTTTTCAGCAATGTTACACACAAGATTAGAATGAAAGCATTGGTTTTGTGCCTTTACAAAAATAGGGGTTTCTCCCAAATAGCACTTGGTCAGGATGCGGGTTGTTGTGGTAAATGGAACCTCCTTTTTACTGGAATCTCAACATTAGGCAAGTGTGAGCTTTCAAAAGGATATTTCACCAACATTTTGCAAAACTATTTTAACCTTTGCTCTGTGAGGGGGGTAATGTCGAAGAGGGACAGACTTTTTTTTGGGGGTGGGGGGGGGGGGGGGGGAGTTGGTCAGATGATGTAATCTACCCAATATTGAACTGAGTGCACATTTTAAAATTTGTATGTGTCCCTTTCATTGATTTTTTTTTAAGAAAAGGTTAAAAAAAATACAAAGAGAGTCCAAAATTAAAACTACTCCTATTGACAGAGGCTTTTAAAAGTTCAAACCCAAATTACCACAACTTCAGTCAGGCCATGAAATACAATAAGCAGATGCAGATTCCAGGCAGATAGGATATGATCCAGAAAATACTCAGTTGACATTTTATCAAGGAAGAACAGTTATAGATCAGAAGAGCTAGGAGTGGAAGAAAGGTCCTTCAGCCCATTAAGTCTTCAGCTCGCCCACTGAGATCAAGGCTAATCTGATAATCCTTGACTCCACTTTCCTGCCTTCCTCAAACCCTTGATTTCCTCATTAATTAAAAATCTGTCCATCTCAGCCTTGAATAACTGAGGTTTCATTTCCATCGCTAGAGTGAGATTTCAACTGCGTCCCCAGGACAGTAACTCATGTTATTGAGTTATTAATCCTTTGTCATTGCCACTACACCACCATCTCCAACTTAGAGGTACCACCACCACCTTCTTTTGATAGTACAAGTTATCCTGAAGAAACCACATGACTCAAACAACATCTACTGCTTGTTATCTTTCACCTGACGGCTTTAAAAGAACTGATAATTCAAATCAAACTTTACCTTCTCAAGTGTTATTTGGATTGAAAAACATGC